>NC_135617.1:58175769-58485192 GCF_053574225.1 Canis aureus
TGGATGGCAAGTTGTCTCCCGTCATCCTGAGACTGCCACCACCTCACCCTGCGTCACAACTAGCAGGACACAGCTCAGGACTCTGGCAGGCATTAGTGTTTCTTGAAGAAATGCTTCTCCCAACTGGGAGAACTTCGAAGAAATCCTGTGCGCAGAAAGAAGAATGACCTCATCCTAGGTGTACTCTTTCCTTTCCCTGTCTCCCGTTGGAGAGCATTCCCAAAGGAATGTCCCCTCCCCCAATGCAAAGCATTCCCAAAGGAAAGAGGAATTTCCTTTGGAAACCCTGGAATTTGTCACTGTTTGCTGTGGAACTTCAAGGGGCTTATTTTTCTCCCAAAAGCAAAGATGAGAAGAAGACCACAGAGGAATCGTGCTGCTGGCTGGGGGCAGGGGGTGGCTGCAGCGCTGATGCGGAGTCCTTGCTGCTTTTCCTTTATGCATCCTCAGCATCCCTATCTTCTGTCCTCTACCCGCACCCTTATCACTTACCATGAAATGCAGAACAGTGGGAAGGAGGAGGCGCGTTAGGTGCATGCCAGCGCCCCAGCAGGATCACAGCCTCCTGCCTGCCACACAACCCCGCGTAATACTGGCCGCCCAGAAACACAAGGTAACAAGGGGAGGGCGTGCTGGGTACCAAAGGAGATGTCGCTAAGTCAGAATTTGCAGGGTTGCATCCTCATACCAATAAACTCTTTTTTTTTTTTATTTACTTACTTATTTATATCGGGGGTGGGGCAGAGGGAGAGAGAGAGATGATTTCAAGCAGGCTCCCTGCCCAGCATGGAGCCTGAGGCAGGGCTCAATCTCACCACCCTGAGTGAGATCATGACCTGACCTGAAATCACAATTGGACATTCAACTGAGTGAGCCTGTCAGGTGCACCCCCAGTAAATTCTGTTCTTAACAAGCACTACCAATAAGGTGTCAGGGGTTTGGGAAGCGCTGCTTAAAGATGCCACCAACCAGGTCTGCCCATCGGTGGCCCAGAGCAGAGCCTTTGATGCAAGAGCTGGTTTCATGTCGATTCCTTTTCTTAGCAGCATCTGAAGTGGTCCTTTTACCTCGAGATTTTGATAAAAATGGCAAAATACTTTAAAGGATAATGCTAAGCTGTAAATAGCATTGATAGGTGCACCACAGCCCTAAGTATTGGCCTTAGAATGACTTTGGGGTGGATTGCCATGTCTTAGGTTCCTGCTATCAGTTCCTGCTCCCCAGCAGGGAAACAAAGCGTAGCATGGATGACGCAGGCAGGTGTCTCTTTCCTGGTTCTGCTCCATGTCCCCTGACTTTGTCACTGTCCTCTCCTGAATCCAAAGTGGTCCATTTATGCCAAAGATTTCATACTTGCTGACACAATTCTCTCTACCTACAGTTTCAGCAAATCTAGACTTCAAATTACAGAGTCTTTATGAGCCATATTTCTCTGGCTAATTCTGTCCCTCTTGGATCCTGCCAATATCCAGGGAAATATTGGAGCTGAAACACTCCATTTTTATGAAATATCCCTTGCCCTCACCCAGGAAAGCCTTTGTTCTACACACCAGGATCAGAGGCGGTCCAACCTGTGTTGGACCTCTCTTTCTGGCTCTTAACAGAAAGAGAATACACTTAGCAGCACTTTGCTATATTAGTTGGGTAGGGCTGCCACAAAGCAAAGTACAAAGTAGAGCATTAAAAAACAATATCTTCAAAAAAAAATGTAGGGGCTCCTGGGTGGCTCAGTTGGTTCAGCATCTGACTTTGGCTCAGGTCCTGATCTCAGGGTCTTGGGATCAAGTCCCCTATCTGGCTCCGCACTCAGCATGAAGCCTGCTTCTCTCCCTCCCTCTACCCCCCCCCAGCCCATGCGCTCACACTCCCTCTTTCTCTCTCTCTTTCTCTCATAAATAAATAAATATAAATAAATAAATAAATAAATCTTTTAAAAAAACAAATTTATTGACTCAAGTTCTGCAGTTACAAGTTCAAGACCAAGGTGTCAGCAGGGCCTCGCTCCCCCTGAAGGCACTAGGGAAGGATCTGTTCCAGGCCCCCCCTCCCAGTTTCTGGTAGCTCCTGGTCTTGTGGCAGCAAAACGCCAGTGTTCATACTACAGCATTCTCCCCACATGAGTGCCTTCATCCTAATTCCCCTTTTTATAAGGACACCAGTCATTCTGGATTAGGGTCCCTATTTCCAAATAAGATCACTTTCACAGGTGGTGGAGGTTAGGACTTCCACATCTTTGGAAGAGGGGGCATAATTCAACCCATAACAATAGCTGACTCTGAACACAGCCATCCTTCCCAGCATCACTTAGAAGAGCTTGTCATGATTTTAGCAGTGCTCTCACCCCACACTATCAGCACCTAGAATTTAAACCTATATCTTGTAAGCATTTGCTACTTTCACCAGGGATGCTCCCCCCAGCACCAGAAATGACAGTACCAGCTCCCTTGCCTGTCCAGGAGGGGCACTTTCCACTACAGACTGGGGGAAGGGGAGTAGAAAGAAGAGGCAAGCCTACTGGATTGGGTACTGTCCACCTTTCGTTCTGGAAGGCAGGCAGGTTTTAGTGGAACTCTCAAACGAGGTGAGCCTATGCCACGTAAAAGTTGCTGCGTTGGTAGTGTCAAGGCAAAACTGAACAAACCTTTTTAAAATTTTAAAGGGAAAGGAAAAGAGTTTTATTTGAGCCCAAGTTAGGACAGCTGCCCAGGATACACAATCTTTACAAAGCAGAGAGTGCTCCGGGGAAGGAACATTTGGAGTAGGGTTATATGTGGTTTTTGCATAAAGAGTTACGAATCATCACAACAAAGGGCAACAGACTATCTTATGTTTTTAGTATGTGCAAGGCTGTCTGACTTTAATCTTATGGGAAGCAGGGAGGGGTTTTTTTTTTTTTTGCTGTTGTTTCTCTTATGTTTATATTTGGAATGCTTCTTTTTGGTTTTGTTTGTTTTCTTTCCTCTTCATGCTAATTTTTTAAATTTTTATTTAAATTTAGTTTCCCAACATATAACACCCAGTGCTCATCTCATCGTGTGCCCTCCTTAATGAAGCCGACTTACAATGTGTGCTGGGGCAGAAATACAGCCCATACTTTGACATTTTGCCTAGTCATTTTGACCTTGGTAAATGTTCATGTATAGCCTCCTTGGGAGGCCAGGAGCAGAGCCTCCCCACAAACATTAAAGTTGAAAATGTCCTTTATCAGTAGGTATGAGGATGTGGCTGTTGTAACTGGTAAAAGATTGTGCTGGGTCTTCTGTCCTGGTCTAAGAGGACTTGATCTAGTGAGACCTGGAAAGCCGCTGACCAGGAGGATGTCTGGGAGACATTACTTTGAGATTTTCCCCATTCATGAAGGATGGAGAGCAAAGGGCGGGATGTCAGGAGAAGATTAAGATGAGTATGTGAACAGTTAAGCTGAGAAGTTAAAAGCATGCAGATGGGATGCCTGGGTGGCTCAGCGGTTCAGGGAGTGATCCCATACTCCAGGATCGAGTCTCACATCAGGCTTCCTTCGAGGAGCCTGCTTCTCCCTCTATGTCTCTGCCTCTCTCTGTGTCTCTCATGAATAAATAAAATCTTTAAAAAATAAAATAAATAAAATAAAATAAAATAAATAAAATAAAATAAAATTATAAAAGCATGCAGATGGAGGATGCCCCCTCCTTCTGCCCGACCACCTGGAGGTCTTCTACTTGTCTTTAGACCTAAGTCAATTGTCACCTCCCCTGGGAAGCCTTTCAGGATGACTTTCTCCTTACAATTTGGTACCATAGTCCTTGACATACATTGTCACCCTGGTGCTTCCCATGGTATGTTGCGATACTTCCTGTTTCTGCACGTGGCCACTGGACTGTGCTCTTGTAATACCTCCTGAAGCGAAACAAAGACAGGAAGCCAGTCGCCTAACAGCCATTTGGCTGTAAGATGAGCCAATCTTAAGTTCTTAAGATTCTTAGAACTTGAGGGCACCTTGACAGTCCTCTATCTAACCCTGTCCCCCCAGGAACCACCACAAATCCCAGACAAGTGATGATCTCGCTTTATTCCATCCTGTGACAGCTCTTGCGATAAAAGTGTGCTTTAGAGACTGCGCTATCAAGAAGGTGAAAAAATAAAGCGATTGGCTCAAGGTCACTCAGCAATTAGCAACGATGATGGGAAACAGAAGAGAAACCAAGAACTAGCTGCCAGACCCACTCGGTCGTCACCACGATTCGGTGGGCTGTAGTTATGACCACACTGAAGTTTACAGTTGAGGATGCTGAGGCTATGAGAGGGTGAGTGCCCGAGCAGGGTTGTATGATCGATAGGTGGTAGAGCAGGGACACAGTAACAGAGCAATCTCCTTCCATTTTGTGATGCCCCATGCCATTCCTAGATAAGATACAGGTTTCCCAAGACACTGTAAAATGGCCTTACTTCCAGCAGAAACATTGCCAAAGAATCTGCTTTGAGCTCCCTTCCCCTTTATCACCCCCATTTTTCTTGCCTTTCAGGAGAGAAGTATGAGCTCCATGCAGGGACTGAGTCCACCCCAAGTGTCGTCGTGCACGTGTGTGACAGTGACATAGAGGAAGAGGAGGATCCAAAGACTTCCCCAAAGCCAAAAATCATCCAAACCCGGCGTCCTGGCCTGCCACCCTCCGTGTCCAACTGAGCTCACCGCTCCGCCTCAACAATAATATCTGTCTCCTCTTTATCATGCTTTTTTTCCCTCTGTTGTTTGTTTGTCGAAAAAAAAAATAATTGCCTTTCAATCCCTGGGTGTTTGGTTGTTTGAGACTCCTTCCTTGTAATCAAGCCTCTCGGACAAAAGGGCTAGGAAAAGGTGATATGTTTCCTGATCATATCATACCCATCGAGTGTAATCCATTATTTAGAAGGTTCTAGGAAAAAAAGGTAGTATTTTCTTATTAAAGAATCAGCACAGCCTGTATCTTTATTCTCTCATGCTGATCCAAGCCAGAGACACCAGTAACAAATAGCACCCGTGTTGTTTGTGATCTGTTTCAGTCCCAGTCCTGACGTGTGTGCGTTGTTTCTTCCTGGCCACGTAAGTAGGACCATAAGTAAACTTGACTTTGACTGCATGAGATATCCCTATCTGGTCTCACTCAGTCCTCTGCATCCCGACATTCCCAGGACATGCATGATCACCAGCATTTATTTTCATGATTCGAGGATATACTATAATTCACAGATTGTCAGCATCCAGCCATGTCCTATCTAGACTAGAAAAATTATCAGCACCATCCAGCTCAACACGTCTGGGTATATCCACCATTTTGAGTCAGTACATCATAGCTCTGTTAAAATTCCTGGAGGTGACACTGAGCTTGGCCCCAAAGATATTCCTCAGTAGATTTTGAACACCACTTCCGTATAGTACTTTCCCAGCCTCACTGGGGAGGCTTGTCCAGGGTGATATAGACCGATTTCAGACAAACCTATTTATTACAAAAGTTTCATGGTGTCTGAATGATTGTTTTTTTCTCTTTGTATATTTGTACAAATGTTTCAGCTGTGCTTTTAAAATCTGGATGTTTTTTATTTAGTGATTGTTCAGCCATTAGCTGCTTAAAAACATAATATGTGCATTGCTTATGAATGCATTCATATACTAATGCAGATAATCTGATAATATTACACTCTATTATGGATAATGCTGAATTTTGAAAGGGCACAAACTTCTCATGCCAATATATAAATGATTAGCCAACATCTTTGCTATCAAGAATACTTGTTTTTAAATAAAGTGAAGATGCAAATGTCCATCATAGACAACTTGGATGAAGCTAAATCTCCAGAACATAGCGGCCACTGAGGATTTGAAAAAGGAAAGGATGGTAGATAAACAAACATATACCAATCCTACTCATGCAATGGCCATGTTGCTCAAAAATATTTGTTTTCGTCACATGTGATATTTCTATTTCTGTAGCCCGAAGTGCATTACAGAAAATACACCTATAAGACCATTACCTTCTGCTATATGTGCAAGGCCTCATCTACTCCTGTACATTAATGAATTACTTTAAATGCAAATGCCAGTTACAAGGGAGTGGGGAAATACTTTCATTACCCAAGCCTCAGAAAAACACACGAGAACAATAACACAGCCAACTTATGGAAGGATTGTTGTGGTTTTTGACTAAGGTGTATGCTAGTTTCATGAGAAACTTAAAACAGACTGATCACTCAGAAATTAAAGTCCGTTCTACTGTGAATATAGCAATATAGTACTGGACACAGTACAGGTGAAACTGAGGACAGCATTGCTTGTAAAACCCTGAGTTTCCATAAGAAAAATGAAGGCTCCTTTTAAAAATAAAATCTGAGGAGTGTATAATAAGCAAATGCTTTGACTTTCCTTTGCTGTGGAAGTTTTTGGTTTTTCAGTCACAAATGAAAGCTAGTCTAGTGGAGAAATGCTTCCCTCTAGTGGAAGAAATATTTTCTGGGCTCTTGAGACTAAGAAAGAACAGCAGCCATCAGCCATTTTGTGCTGAGTCTCTTCTCAGCCTTCTGAGGGTCATTTGACTTTTCAAGCTACTCAGAATTTTCAGAATGCAGATTCTAAAGACAGCTGGATGAGAAACAAATATTTGGAAATCATTTTTTAAGTGTTTTGAAGCAGATACCATCAGTCATTTCCAGCCAAGTTAAGCAAAAGTTAAAATGACCATGCTGTCATCACAAAATAAAACCACAGTGGAGTGTATGACCTAAGTGGTTAGTCTTGGTGAAATTTATTGTGAAGTTGCCATGTGACTCTGTCTCAGATCAAGTAATTCTTTCATTAGGTTGGGTCTGGGGAGGGGGGAAAGAGGAACTTTTCCGAGGAGAGCGGACAGACATGGGAAAGACTCCTCGAAGGGTGTCAGCGGAGCCTCCTGCACTGCGAAAAGAAGTCAGAATTGCCTCAGCATTTCCATGACGCACATTATGCAAACCTCTTTAGCACGATTTTCAGTTTGAAAGTTGAAATATGGAGGGGAAAGGGGAGGTTTCCACCAATTGAATCATTTGTGCACGTGTATAGCTCAAAGAGCTTAGGCTTCAAATATACCTGGTGAATGACTCTTTGTCCACGTAGCATAATTTGTGTGTTGTCTGTCTGAGCTGACTATTCTTGAGTGGTAATTGTGGAAGAGTGCAATTCAGCTGATAGTCGTTACAAAAAGTCACCAACACATGAGATTGACTTAGCTGAGCTCTTATGAAAGGAGCCAAGGGGTAAGCTGGTTGGCAGCCATCTCACAAAGGAACAGGAATTTGAACAAGGCCTGAAGGGATGGGTTGGGCTCTGATAAGGGGAACTTTCATTTTCATGCTTCAAACATCTTGGTCTGAGAGGCCCATTCAGATATACAAAGGACCCTATTTATTTATTTATTTATTTATTTATTTATTTATTTAGATTTTATTTATTCATAAGAGACACACAGAGAGAGGCAGAGACACAGGCAGAGGGAGAAGCCTCCCTGTGGAGACCCCAGTGCGGGACTCAGTCCCAGGACCCCAGGATCACTACCTGAGCAGACACACAACCACTGAGCCACCCAGGTGCCCCAAGGACCCCTGTTTTTTTAAAAGATTTTATTTATTTATTCATGAGAAATAGAGAAAGAGGCAGAGATACAGGCAGAGGGAGAAGCAGGCTCCATGCAGGGAGCCCGACGTGGGACTCGATACTGGGTCTCCAGGATCACACCCTGGGCTGAAGGCGGCGCTAAACTGCTGAGCCACCCGGGCTGCCCCCCAAGGACCCTCTTTAAACATTGCTCCCACACTATTCTTTAGTTTAAAACACCATAAGAGACCCAAAATAAGAAAAATTTTGTTATGGAGAATGCAAAAAAAAAAACTATCATAATGGGTACATTGTATTTCATTAACAGCATCTGTTTATCAAATTATACCATTAAGAGAGTGAAAAGGAAACTCTCAAAATGAGAGAGGATCTTTGCAATATAGTTGTCAAATAACTCCTATCCAAAACATGACAAACTCCTACAAGTCAATAAGAAAGAGACAGACAATCCATCCTTTAAAAATGGTCGAAATGCTTAAATTGGGACTCCACTTACACAGGCAATTCACATATACACACACGTACCTAAAATACCCATTTGACCCACAGGCATTCAAAAAAGTATTCATCATTTTACATCAGAGAAATGCAAATCAAAATCTCAAAGAGGTATACCACACACCTATCAGAATGGCCAAAATCGAGTATGGGAAAATATAAAGGCTGGTGCCAATACGGAGCAAGGTGGAGTAAACTGGTATTGCTACATAGGAACGTTGTCTGATAGTATCTGTGCAGGCCACACACACTCCTATCTGGAAGCAGTTCCACTCCAGGACATGCAACCAGCAGATAAGCGTTCTCACATCTACCAAAATACCTGTACAGGAATGTCCCCAAGAGCATTGCTTATAAGAGCCAGTAACTGGATACAACCCAAGTGTCCTTCAACTGTAGAATGAATAAATAAACTGGTACATTCACATAAAGGAATACCACAAAGCAATGGCTGAGATACAGAGCAACAGGGATGGATCTCGAAATCACACTTTTTGAGCAAAAAAAGATAGACGTGAAAGAATTCATGAGGTATGACTCCATTCATGGTGTAAAGAAATAGTCAAAACTGACATCTATTGATAGAAATGATAATAGTGGTTACCTTCTGGAAGGTATTGACTGAGAGAGTGCGCCTGCCAGCTTTCCCACAAGGGAAGCTATAAACATTCCATCTAGATCTCCACGGATGTGCACATATGTAAAAGTCATTTAAAATGTGCCCGATATACTGCGTGTAAATCATGAAACAAAACCACTATGAGAAAAGGAGGAAGGAGCCATCAGTGGCAAAAAAGGGGTTAGAATGTCCTCTGCCTAAAAACACATCTCATCCATCTTATATCTCTGAGATAACTTCTACATATACATAACCTTCCTTTAAAATCTCTAAGTATTTAATAAAAGAGAGAGCATAGGACTTAAGCCCTGGGTGAGGGGACAAATATTTACCAAAGAATGACTATGTGCCTGACGCTGGAAACAGTGGTGACCATGTCCCTGCCATTTCAGGAAGGAGGGTCCAATGTGGGAAAGAGATAATAAAGAAATAAGCAAATAAATAATTGCAAGTTCTGGTTGGCAAGGGCAGTGAGGACAAGCAAGAGCACACTAGGAAGATAGAGAGTATAACTGGAAGGGCATGGTCAGGGACAGCATTTCTGAAGAGATGACCTTGAAGGCTGAACTGTGGAAGAAATGTGCTGTTGCAGAGCTAGGAGAATATTCTCCTAGCAACAGGGGTGGAGGCCATGGATTTGGAAAGTCCTCTTCATGTGGGAGGGACCTCCAGGGTGTCATCAACATAGCAGAGTACAGAGACTGGAGGTGAGCATGCCCCAAATGAGGTAGGGAAAGGAGGGCAGGGCGTGGCTCTCTGGAACTTGGCAGGTCGAGCCAGAGGCTTGGGATTCATCTTAAGCACAAGAGAAGGGTTTTCGGCAGGGGAATAATGTGACTCAATTCTTCTTGTGAAACATTCTGCCCAGAGAGAAACTTCCTCATACAAAGCAACTGCCCTTAAAGTTCAGGTACTCTAGTGTGAGGACCTGACCCCCTAGTACCCACCTTAGGCTTGAAAAGATGGCTTTCAATATCAATGTGTTCATCATCCCTGCCTGAACTGGTCTGATCTGCCAAGTGAAGTCTCAGCAACCAAGCTCAACATGCAGTATCTTTCAGGGTTCTAGAAAAGTTTGGGTTTTTTTTTTTCTATCCCTACCCAGGTCATCTAGAAGGCTGTGGCACAGGAAAGAGGGGGACAGAGCAAGTGATAAAGAATGATAAGTCAGTGTTTCAGGAAAACATTCGTTTCAGCTGCTGGTACAGAGTGTCCCTGCCAGAAGCCACCATGCAGAGCATCATTGAACACTTGGCAGACTTTCCCTTCAAATTTATGTAATCTGAGAAAGGGGAAAATTTCAAGCAAAAGTTTTCCGTCAAACTCATTCATCTGTTCCTTTCAAAGATGGTCTAGGGGGATGTTATTGGAGTTAATTCAGGAGCTTTTTATGTTTCTAAAAGGAAGCCCTATCCAAGGTTAACTGTGTGTGTGTGTGTGTGTGTGTGTGTGTGTGTGTGTGTGTGTGAGTGTACCCAAGTGTATTTGATATAAGTTGAAAAGAGAAAACCCAGATGAGACCGAAATGGCTGAAATACTTTGTGCTGACAATTTGCATGCACAAGACCTCCTTGGCTCTTTTGCATTATTTTCTATCCTCACCCCGTAATTGAGCTTGAAGACTCTTAGGGCTGGGGCCTCCTTGGTTAGTTGCCATCATTAGTGAAATCATTATCACTTCCCAAACAGATTTTGCATTTGCCTATGAGGTCATTTTTTTCTTAAAGCAAGGTTATAGCTGTTTTTATAATGCTGCCAAGCTCAGCACCGGATAGCCCACATGATGTGCTCTGAGTCGGTGCTGTGGTGTGAGGCCCAGCTCCCCCTTCAGAGTGGAGTCACTGGTGCCCCTGGATGCTGGGGAGGTGGTGGCTCACAACCCTCCACTGACTGGCCAGACTGCCCTCAGCTGGACAGCACCACCCTCCCCCGCCCACAGTCACATGCCCTGCCCCAGGGCCGATCTGCACGCAGTGACCAGTCATGTGGGAGTGGGAAGGCCCATCCTATGGCTCTGAAGGGCCACCCCAGCGCCAGATATGTCTATGGGGTCACCTGAGGTCTCTGCATCTCAATTCAACTCTTCCCTCTGCCAGAATTTACTTCCTCACTTCACCACTGGTGTGGACACTAAGGGCTCTCCGCCAAACTTCCTGTATGCAATCTCCCTCTCAGAGTCCGTGTTCCAAAGAAACAAGCCTAATACGATCTCAATAGCCTTCTCCCCATTGCTTCCAGCTCTCTAGAATCGTACTACCTTCCTCCATCCATGCCATTGCCCGTGAATGCCTGACATGGATCAGTTATACCAGGGGTCACTAGCTTTTCCAAAAGCAGCCCAGCAAAGTTCCACTCTGTGCTTTCTTTCTGCTGAGTTCAGGGGGCAGGAAGTAAAAGTGCAAGTAACTTGGCACGAAGTCCCTTGGTGAGAAAGGTGGGTGTCTCCCAATCGCCCCCATGGTGTGAGAAGCACAGTGAATAGCTGTTCAGCTATTGTCAGAGACCCTCATGAAAAACACAAGGGTCTGTGGCAAGGAGAGGAAGACCCCAGTCCTGACCTATGTGCCACATATGTGAGAAAGGGGTAGAGATTGTATATATGACATTACATAAGTTTACTGAAGTCCCTTGTTTTCTCTCCTATAAAATGGGTATTAAAACCCACCTTGGTCATGAGGACTTAATAAGACAATACAAGTAACAGTAACAATTACAACTGGTGACTAAGTTCACAGAATTTGGGGACAGATGATCTGGGTATAAATCCCAGCTCTGCCACTTAGTAAACTTGTGGTCTTCTGCAACTTTCCTAAGCTAGGTCTTGGTTTGCACATGTGCTAAGAGGGCAGGATATTAGTACCCACCTCAGAGAGTGAGAGGAACTAAACGAGAAAACACACCAAGGCGGGGCACAAAGGAAGTCCACAGCCAATGCTTTCTATGCATCAGGCCTCACGTGGAGCACTTGACCTTCACAGCCTCACATAATCTTCAAGGTGATGCTTTCATTGCCCCCGTTTTTCATAAAAAGCAGTTTATCGCGTGCTAACTCTGCAGCAGGTGCTCTCTTCTAAGTTTTTTACATTCTTATTTAATTCTCTCCACGATCCTAGGAGGAAGGCACTCATGTCCCACTTTATAAGTGAGACAATCCAAACCTGGAAGTGTTACGTCCTTTATCCTCAGATGGCGTCCCATGCACTGCCTGCATCCACATCGGCTTCCCCGCAAGTTGGCGAGAGATGCAGAGTCTCAGCCCCATCACGATCTACTGAATCAGAAACTTCATTCTAACAAGATCCTCCCTCCTGTGATTCCCATTCACATAAACAGTTTAAAGAACACCCAAGATCCCAAGGGCCAGTCAAACCCAGAGCCAAGCTGACTGTAGAGCAGATACTAAACTGTCTCAACGTGTAGAGTGCTCATCAAAGAAAGTGCTCCAACTGTATAATTTCCCTTCCTCCAGTAATTATTTATTTGGCCAAGCTGCCTTCTCTATACCTGTCCACAAGCCATTCCTTACATCTTGCTGACCTTGGTGTTTTGATTAAAGTGCCCAGGTATCGCTGCCATGCTCCAGGCTCAGATAAAGTTTTGCCAAAGGCCATTCCAATGATTTCCAGGAAATATGCTTCTGAATAAATTATAGTGTGATTTCCAGAAAGGAAGTTAAAGCCTAGGGGCACACCAGAGTTCTGGGAAACGGCCACTCCTGGAACTGCTGGAAACAACAGGATGGTCTCAGGCAAGCACGCCAGTACTGCATATGCTGGGCTAGCACAAAACTAAACTCCTCTCCACTCAGTATGGTAGGTGAGTCACCAAGCAAACCACTGTCTTTGTTCTTGTTCTCAGATACCATGCAGGTAATATGGGAAGCCAGGTTGAGCTATCCCACCAGCCCTGGTGAACCGGGACCAAGATTAATACACTACCATTGACTAAGGTTTACAGAGATCAGTTCATCCAGAGAATTGTCCAACCTCCTGCCTAGAGGGCTGAGGTCTGGCAACCTGTATTCCAGGAGTCAACAGAGAGGTGGCCATTCAGTCTGTGGATAGTTTTCACTGCAGAAGCTCACAACATCCACTGCCACCCCCCCACACACCCTCCTACTGGACCCTGTTTCTATTAGAATCTCCCAGGGACTCTGGCTTCCAGGGAGTCTGAAAAGAGGAGAGGCTACAACAGAAAACATCAAATTATATCACCAGAAGAAGTAGGAATCTTTATAGCCAAAAATGACCTTAGTCTATCAAATGAAATCCTATGCTTGGCTGGGCAGGGAGACTGAGTGAGGATTCTAACTGTTATTTATTACATGTTTCAAATAATCTTCCTTTTTCTTTTTTTTTAAAGGATTTTATTTATTTATTCATGAGAGACACAGAGAGAGGCAGAGACATAGGCAGAGGGAGAAGCAGGCTCCCTATGGGGAGCCCAATGCAGAACTCGATCCCAGGACCCCAGGATCACGACTTGAGCAGAGGGCAGATGCTCAACCACTGAGCCCCTCTTCCTTTTTCTAACCCACCTGCACCCCCACTTTTAGAGGAACCTGGTGCTTCATATTACTGAGGTCTTTCCCTATACCCTAGTCTCAGCTTGCCTATAGCACCTGCTGAGATTTTAGCTCTCTTGAGTCTGGGAAGGAAGCAACCATGCTTTCTTCAGTTGTCTAGCTTCCAAAATGTTGCTCTTCTCCTTTCCTATCCCTTTGTCCTTATGGGCAGATAGCTATCCTTTTTAAAATTAAGATTTCAAAGAAAGTAAAAATGAACCCATGAGTTCAATTCACCACATGTAGCCAGAAATTGGAGTGACTGACTTTCATAGGCATCTTTTTGACCCAAACATCTTGCTATCCCTTAGACTGCCAAAGGCTCATGAGCGAGGCATGGGGTCCTCTGGAAAGGAATGTTCTAGCTCCTGGTCTTGCATACCCTCTCATCTCTGTGGGATTACAGAATTTCTGAAAATGGGACTGGAGGCTCTTCTGTCTATTGGACATGTCACAAGGAGAAATGTGTCACCGAGTTAGCTAAGTGAAACCAGAGAAGAAAGAAGCAAATGTAGATGCTAAACCTCCATCAGTTTCCCACAGATGGTAACAGCACTGGACAAAAGCTTTCTAACAGCCTGTGCTTTTTCCCAAGGCCTTATACACAGTTCCCTTCAGGGCGATGATCTCCCCTCACCTACAAAAGTGCATTATCTCTTTTTGTTGTTCTGTTACAAATCCTAATATCTAAACATATCTCATTCTGACCCTTAGCTGGACCATTGTATGCTGTGTGATGGCGCTAACTCGAAAGATAGCATAAAGGAAAAAGAAACCAAAGACAAGTTAGCACCCAGCTCTGCTCATGAGAGGAAAAATAATGAACACGTATGACTACTTTGTTCCTGGTCCCATCCTTTATATAGTTGTCCTCACTTACCCCTCATGACAGACTACAAAGTTGATCCTCATTCTTATTCCTCCACTTTGGAGATGAGGAAGCTTGGATTAGCAAAGCACTAGTCTTCGAGCTCAGGTGGTCCGAGGCTGAAGCCCACAGTTTTAAACAAGACACTGTACTCCTCCCTAGTGGGAGGTGTGCTTCTGATGGCACAGTGGCAGCTATGACCACTAACCCATCCATACATTCTCATCGTACCTTTGGGTTTTAAAGCGCCCTCATCATGTATTATTTGACCTCAATGAATGCCCAAGAAACTAGCCAGTGCCATGGGTGGAAAACCCTTGGCAGAGATAACACAGAGTGTGCAATCTCTAGAGAGAATGGGAGCAGTGCTCAAACATTACTATCACTCATGTTCTTGGATCTGCTCTAGCCCCACTCTGGGTATGGTACCAACTCAGTGATTTCCAGAAGAGCACACAGCCCTGATTTGTGTCTAACGAACATTGTTTTTGGTCCCGGAAAGAGGCAGACTTTTCCAGGAGTGGCATGCTCAAGCAAGGAGAACTCGGATCCTTGTTCCTTCTCCCTATCACTCTTTCTTGCTGAAATTGGACAGTGGAAATGGGTCCTGTGATTCATAGATCCAAGAGCAGAAAGAAATGTGAGAAAAGCTGGGGATCAGTCTCCTATGCTTGGACAAGATTGTATCAGATGTTTTCAGGGACCATGGGTAGCTTACCAAGTCATAAAACCTGGGAAAAATCATAACAAAATAAATGGACTCAAAAATGCAAAGATGTAAAAATCTGAGTCACATTATTTTGAAATTAATGAGTGATTGGGGAGGTCTGAGCAGCTGGCCAGCCTTGGACTCTGGGGGTCTGGCTGTGATGTGATACCACCCAGTAGTGATCATCCTGTCTAGCTTAAATATCAGTAGGGACAATTCTGGGTTCTGTGGCTGCCTGAGATTCCCAGAACAACAGCAAAAATTCAAATGACCTCACTGTAGATATTGGCCAAGTCTGGGAATATCAGGCAAAGTGGATCCGAAGAACATGGAGACGCTCCCACCCCCTGTCTATCTCTGGAGACAGGTTGCCCATCCAGCCCTGCCAGGACCATCTCTCCCTTCCATGTCCTCCTTTCTCCCCTTCTGAAACTTTTAAGATAAACATTTGAACCTGCTCCTATTTATGTATGCAAGTATGGCAGAGGATGGGAGCCCATCACCAAAGGCTCATTTTGAATTTTCTCAGCTGCCTTATAGTAGAGACTTATACTAGGGAGTTTTAAGGCATTTCTTCTTTTTTTTAAAGATTTTATTTATTCATTCATAAGAGACACACAGAGAGAGGCAGAGACACAGGTAGAGGAAGAAGCAGGCTCCCCTTGGTGAGCCTGATGCAGGACTCGATCCCAGGACCCCAGGATCACGACCTGAGCCAAAGGCAGACACTCAACCACTAAGCCACCCAGGTGCCCCTTTAAGGCATTTCTTGAGCTTACCTGAGCCACTTCCATCAATTCTTAAATAGCTATACCATAAAGAAATCTCTACCATTAGCTAGCAGATACCCTTTGCGTTTTATATAGAACTGTATTCTCTTACTAATCTTCAGGGAAGAGAAGTGTAATCTTTTCCACAGTTCTGTTATGTATATTCTAATTGTGTGGTTACATAACTGCTTCCTGTACTGGCCACATCTGTCAATAAGCACATGGCAAGTGCTTTGAGAGCAAGGATGGTGCCTTATTCTGCTTAGCTTGACTGATAGCACCTGGTCCTATGATGAGCATCTAGTAAGTGTTCAATAAATCTTTAATCAGTAAAATGGGTAAATAAATTAGATGGTATGAAATCCCAATGATATATAAAAATCATAATGAGACTGAAAAAAACTTCATACAAGATTACATGAAAACAGTCCATGAAAAAATAAATACCTGTTATTTGACCAATTCTCATAGACTTCTTCAATTGCAATCTCAGTTTGATGGAAAAAAACAAGGCCATTTTTCATTCACTCAACAAACATTTATTGAGGACTTACTATGCTCTAGGCACTGAAATAGGCCTTTGAGAAACAAGATATCTTGGTGAAAAGACAATCCAAGCTCGTGCCCTAACTGAGCTTACTTTTATAGCAGTTAGTGGTTGGAAAGCGTTATGGATTGAACTGTATCGCCCAAAATCCGTATGTTGAAGCCTAACACCCAATGTGACTGTATTTGGAGATAGGACCTTCAAGGAGGTAATTAATATTAAATGACTTCATAAGTGTGAGGCCCTAATCTGATAGGATTGGTATCCTGTCACCTAACCAGGAGGTGTTATCAGAGGAAGAGACACCAGAGATCTCTCTCTTTTGCGAAAATACATTTCTGTGTTTGAGCCACTCAACCTATGGTATTTTGGTATAGCAGCCCAAGCAGACCAATACAGAGAGTGTCTGTGTAAGAAGAGAGGTGAGGAGAGAGGCAAGAAAGGAGATTGCTAAAAAAAAAAAAAAAAAAAAAAAAAAAAGAAAGGAGATTGCTTATGGAACAAGGATACTGATTGATTTTGATCATCGATTAAAGTTCTTGTCATTTATTAACGAGTTGAGATCACTCCTATTTTTTATGGATTCCCGTAAAGGAAAATCTACAACTTCTCTTGATATTCCCCCTTGAAGATCACTTAGCTTCCTCAACCCTGTCTAAAGGCTTTCACTGTATGGTTATGTTTAATGTTTATCTACCTCCTGAGGCTCATAGCCTACTCCCAAAGGAGCCTACTCCCAGTCTCAGCCTGGTTCATATGCCAGCTACTGCTGCTCAGAGTCTGGCCTAAATATAGCTGCATTCCTCCCAGGGCTTCCTCATTTCTCCTGTGAACCGAGTTCTTTGATTCTCAGCTTGGGTTTTATTTTTTTTTTTATTTTTTTTTTTTAATTATTTATGATAGTCACACAGAGAGATAGAGAGAGACAGAGATACAGGCAGAGAGAGAAGCAGGCTCCATGCACTGGGAGCCCGACGTGGGATTCGATCCCGGGTCTCCAGGATCGCGCCCTGGGCCAAATGCAGGCGCTAAACCGCTGCGCCACCCAGGGATCCCTCAGCTTGGGTTTTAATTGGTCAACTGGGTAATTTATTTTCACTTATAAGCTATCTCTCAGCAGTATTTCTGAATCACCAAAAACAATCTACCTTCCCTTGGCTCTTGCAATTAGGTAAGCGTATGCCCCAGCTAACTGCTACGTGGGCCTGGTCTCTCCTCCCACAGCTAAACTTGGGGTGCTTCTATCTATTGCCACTTAAAAAATTACCACAAAGTTAGTGGTTAGAACAACACAGATTTATTATCTCCATATTTGTGGGTTAGGGATGCTGCCTAGCTGGGTCCTCTACTTCTGGTCTCTCACAGACTACATCAAATTATTGGCAGGGCTGAGCTCTCATCTGAAAGTCTGACTGGGCAACGATCCATTTTCCAGTTCACTGAGATTGTTAGCAGAATTCTATTTCTTAAAGGCTGCTAGACTGAGGGCCTCAGGTTCCTGCTGGCTATTGGCCAAGACCACTCACTTCCTTGCCACATGGGCCTCTCCAACATGTTCATTATTACTTCAGCAGAGCATGATACCCAAGAGGGCACGTAGAGAGAATATGCTAGCAAGACAGAAGTTATGATCACTTGTAATCTTATCATGGAAATGACATCTAAGAAGGTAATATTGGTTTCATTGTGATCGTCAACCTCTCAGAAGTCAGAAATTCTAACTATGCGATTTCTCCTATACTTCCCACACCCATTACCCTTGGCCATGTGGCTGACCAACAGGTACTACCTACTAAATGCATCCTGGACAAAACTTACATAATGTCTGCCAAAAACTACTCTTCCTCCCCCAGGAGACAGACCATCCTATAGCAGTTTCTTAATCCAGAAATCACAAAAAGTTACCCTGACTCCTTCCTTCTTCTCTCTCATTACCTTTGTAGAGTAAAATATTGAACAAGTAGTTGGACAATGTATGACAAGTTATGTGGCAGGGGACCTACATGGTGATAGGGGTAGTTATTTGGTAATGATAGAGCAACAAGGGATTCTCAAGTGATTTGGGTAAATTAATTTAATTTCTCTAAGTCTAGTTTTTTTTTTTTAACTAAAAAAAAAGTGGAAAATAATAGGAGGCATATGTCAGAGCTGTTGTGAGGATAAAATAAAAAGACACCTGTAGAAAGCTTAGTGTATTATCTTATCTCTTATGAGCCCTCAGTATATGTTTGCTGCCAGCTATTAGGGAGTCATACCGTGGCCATCTTAGTTGCTCACTACTTCAACATCCTCTTCTCAAAACCTCCACTTTAGAAGCTAGGAGGCTAACCACACATTTTTCCCAACCCCTTTGTAGCTGTGGATATCTAGGGACACAGTTTTCAGACATGTTTTGTTCTTCTGAGAAGACCCTCTTCCTTCCTCGAACATAGATTCAGTGTCTGCAACTTTAGCAGCCATTTGCATCCATGAGATAACAAGCATGTGGTTGAATAGCCACACACCAAGGACGGTGGAGCAGAAAGACATTGTGTCTCTGATGACATCGTCAAACAGCAGAACCAATACCAACCTCCAGCTGCCTTCAGGTTTCTTGCCATGGAAGGAAAAGCAACATCTGCATGTGAAAGCCACTATTCTGTTATTTGCAGTTGAAAGCTCTTGACAGAGATACATGTGTCAATATACCACAGTTCAAATATCTGAAATTTTAGGCCAGAAATTGGGATCAAGGTCACAACCTCAATCAATGCAATTTTGAAATTCTATCTTTTTCCACATTAGGTGACTTCTTATAGATGGTAAACACAGGACTATTGTGTGATCTTTATAATCTGCTCTATTTGTACTTCTTCTTATTAACTTGTTACATTTATTTAACCACTATATTCCTGACAGTAAAAGAGTTCCACATATTCAAGGTTCCAATATTACTTCAAAGGAGCAGCAAAGAGAAAAGGCTTGAGTGGTAAAAGGAGGCAGAACCTACAAGATAACAAACAAAAGAGGAAGAAGTGAATTATATTCATATAATCATAGACAAGCATCAGCCCTTAATTTCCAATGTTTTTAGAGAATTGATCTTAAACTTTGTTTCCAGGGGTTTATGTACTATGAGACTTTCTCCTCATTTCATCTCTTCTTGGACTCACAATCTAAGAAGAATTCTCAAGAATGGAATTTTAGGATCGTGAAAGAGAGAGAGCTAGAGATATCAAATGGGCAATATGCAAAGTTGGTTTGTGCTTAACCAATGTAAATTCAGGGCCAAGTGAGGACTTGCCTGCTGCAAAATATCCAGTCCACAGTCCTGCCTAGAAATGCCAATATATGCCTGAAAATGCTACCATGAGAATTCCTGCAGTGCAGATGACACAACAAAGAGACTTGCTCTGGATCTACAGTGGCCACTGGCTATGAAGCACTTGAAATGTGGCCAGTGCTCCCATGTTGAAATGAAAATATTTTATATAAATTTTAGAACATAAAATAAAACATGTACTAAAATTAATTTAACCCGTGTCCTTTGTTTTAACACGGCCACTAGAAAATTTTAATTTAGCCACGTGCTTTTTACTACATTTGTATGAGAGAGTACTGCTCTCAACATGCCTCTCAGAACAGTGATTGAACTTCATTTACCAGATTAAAAGAACTGAGCTCTCAACGGACAAGCCACTGAGTGTGGACATTTCCATGTGCAGGGCAGATAGGTTTAAGCAGAAGAGGGTTATGATTCTGACAAATGGAGAGCCTTAATTAGGTTGATGAGAGGCTGTAGGGTGTGGAGGAAAAGGGAAAATTCTTATGATCATTGGCTGAAAAATTGTGTTCAGGTCATGGTACAATCCCATCTGGGGCTCATTCCTTCCACCTTGGGCTGTTCCCTGCTTCTTGTACTATTTGTCCACCTTGGTCACCTTCCCAGGGACGTTTGATCTCCATGAGCAATTTCATATGGCTGCTTCTTCTAGTCCCTTCTATGCCTCCCAGCATGATGAAGGATTTTTAATGTCCTGGGGCCACTGCTACAGGATTCTAGTTGCAAGGTGAGCAGATGGAACCGAAGTGACAAATGTTTTTCTGCACAGCAGAGACCCAGGCCGTTAAGTCAGGCTGAACTATTCTTGAAATGAGCTACAGGTAGAGAACCTCATCCATCTTCTGCTTGAAGCCTTCAAGGCTTGCATCCCCTGTGATATATTGTCAGTTTCCATTACGAGCCTGGAGTCCCATAGCAGTTTCTCTCTAAAGAGCATTGACTGTGCTAGAGAAACTCATTAAATGAACAAGTCAGTGGAGCTTTAATAAACAATCAGATTAACGGCCCAGGAGGAGAGTTACAATCCCATAAGTGTTAGATTTAAAACCTCACTATGCCCAAGGTGTGGGTCAGCAGAAGTGTTTGCCTCCAAATGATTTTTAGGCAAAAAGCCATTACATTACCTGGTGGTCTCAGTGGGTTCCTTTCAGATTTACTCCTATTTGAGAGTATTCACAAAAAAGGCATTTTCCAGATGACAAGACTTTTGTTTTATAACACTCTGTGAGCCAAACCCCAAACCATCCACATTTTTAAAATTAATGAAGCAAAAAGAAAATACATTTACTTGGGGGTGGAGTTACTAGTCAGATTTGAAGGATGTTTAACTCCAATAAATGCCATATGTATAGGGGATCTCTTGGCAAGTGCTTCTCTTTATCTTTGTAGTAGAAGCCAAGCTATTCCAGGGCCTCAAGCCTTCAGTCAACTTGGTTGGCATGGAAGGGAGGCACATATTCGGTGAGGACCAACCAAGCTTTCTTCTGAGAAGGTTTCCCCTCCCCTTGTCCCAAATCAGTTGGTTCAACAGCCACCAGGAAGATCATATATCATGTATGATTTAGAGAGCTGGAAATGGAAACCATCTATACTGGAGTGTGAAGCTGAGACCATACGTCACTTGCCTGTGGACAGCATCCAAGGAAGACGGAACTAGAAGACAGAATATGTTGGCTGAAGTTGCTAAGGAAACTCACCTACCTCAGGAAGGATTTTCCTTGCTGTGTGCTTACTCGGGAAAGTCAGTCAAATCATGGTTGGGTAAAAGTTCGCCCTGGGAAAAGTGGCCAGTTTCTTTAACAGTGTCTCTATTACTCCCTCACAGAAGAATGTGGGAATCCGTTGGTTTGCTGAGAGACAAAGAGAGTCTGATGCCCCCATTTTCAGTACCAACACTTGACATTGGGTTTTGGCCAGTACACTATGTTCACTTCCATCTCTCTTCTACTGTCCATGAAGTGGTCACTTTACTTCCATGGCAGATCCTATTGGTTGCTTTTCCCAAACTATGACACTATATTTTGTCCTTGCTGACAGAGGTTTATAAAAGCTAAAAATGCCAGACATTTATTTTCCAACATCCTTGAAGGTAGAATTTAGTCCATAGGACCCAAAGGGAAATCTGAGTGGGTTTTCTGGGAAGGATTTCTCTCTGGAAAAGGAAACCTATGAGAAGAAATACTCCTTTGCATCCCCTATATTAGTTTTCAGTGGCTGCTGTAACAAATAACCACAAACTTGGTGGTTTAAAACAACAGAAATGTATTCTCTCATAGTTCTGGAGGACAGAAGTCCAAAATCTGTATCATGAGTCAAAAGCAAGGTGTCATGGTGGCAGGGGACAGGGTGGAGTTCCCAGTCTAAGACTTTCTTGAGAACGTTGGCCAAACCTTCCATCCCTCAGTTGCAAATAGTCCATTTCACTGTGGCCACGAATGACGCTGTCCCATCTTACCCCAGTCTCAGCTATCACTCCAAAGCCAGTGAACGTGTGCACTTTGACCCAGAAAACTCCCGCAAGAATTCCGTTTCACGCCGGGACACCTGCACCCCGATGTTTATAGCAGCAATGTCCACAATAGCCAAACTGTGGAAGGAGCCTCAGTGTCCATCGAAAGATGAATGGATAAAGAAGATGTGGTTTATATATACAATGGACTATTACTCAGCCACTAGAAACGACAAATACCCACCATTTGCTTCGACGTGGATGGAACTGGAGGGTATTATGCTGAGTGAAGTAAGTCAGTCGGAGAAGGACAAACATTATGTTCTCATTCATTTGGGGAATATAAATAATAGTGAAAGGGAATAGAAGGGGAGGGAGAAGAAATGGGTAGGAAATATCAGAAAGGGAGACAGAACATGAAGACTCCTAACTCTGGGAAATGAACTAGGGGTGGTGGAAGGGGAGGAGAGCGGGGGGTGGGGGTGAATGGGTGATGGGCACTGAGGGGGGCACTTGACAGGATGAGCACCAGGTGTTATTCTGTATGTTGGCAAATTGAACACCAATAAAAAATAAATTTATTATTAAAAAAAAAGCAAGGTGTCTGTATGGTGACATACCCTACAGAGGCTCTAGAGGAGCATACGTTTTTTACTCTCTCGGCCTCTGGTGGCTGTTGGCATTCTTTTGTGTGGCTGTGCCATTCCAGTCTCTGCTTCTGTAGTCACATTGCCTTCTCTTCTTCTGGGTGATGTCAAGTCTCCATCTGCTTTCTTCTTATAGGGACACCTGAGATGGTATTCAGGGCCCACTCAGATAATCGGGAAAGATCTCCCCAACTCAAAGTCCTTTTTTTTGCCATATAAAAATTACATGCACAGGTTCCAGGGATTAGGGATTAGAATGAAGATATTTTCTAGAGGGCCATCATTCAGCCTAACACATTCCCTGTGGAAATGCAAGAAGGATGAGATATTTGGAGCTATGGATGCCAACTAATGATCACAGAGGTACAGGCCTGAGGAGCCAGAGCAGAAAGAAGGAAGGCACCTGGGTGCCTGACCTGGTTATGCTCCTGACATAGCCAAACCTGGAATCATCTCTCCTGGGCTTGCATTTAACTGAGATAACAAATCCCACTGTTGGAGCTACCTGGATCTGAGAGTAATGTTATCTGCAACTTAGTTTCTAATGGACACAGTTATTGACTTTCTATCTATGAAGATGATAAGGAAAAAGATGATGGGCTAAATGTTGGCTAAGAGACTCATGAAAAGATGCTCAATGTCACTCATCATCAGGGAAATACAAATCAAAACCATGATGAGTTATCACCTCACACCAGTAGGAATGGCTAAAATTATCAACACAAGAAACAACAGGTATTAGTGAGGATGTGGAGAAAAAAGAACACTCGTGCACTGTTGGTGGGAATGCAAACTGGCACAGCCACCCTGGATAACAGTATGGAGGTTCCTCAAAAAGTTAAAAATAGAACTGCCCTGGGACACCTGGTGGTTTGGTTTGTTAAGCATCTGCCTTCAACTCGGGTCATGATCCCAGCGGAAGGCAGAGATTAACTCCCATGGGGCTCCCTGCTCAATTGGGAGCCTGCTTCTCCTTCTCCCTATGCCTGCTCTTCCCCCTACTTGTGCTCTATCTCTCTCTCTTTCTCTGTCAAATAAATAAAATCTCAAAAAAATAAAAATATAACTGCTCTATGACCTAGCAACTTCAATATTATGTATTTACCCAAAGGATACAAAAACTACAGATTCAAAGGGACACATGGCACCCCAATGTTTATAACAGCATTATCAACAATAGCCAAACTATGGAGAGAGTCCAAACGTTCATCAACTGATAAAGAAGATGTGATACACACACACACACACACACACACACACACACACACACACAATGGAATATTACTCGGCCATCCAAAGGAATAGAATCTTGACATTTGCAATGACATAGATGGAGCTAGAGTGTATTATGCTAAGTGAAACAAGTCAGTTAGAGAAAGACAAATACCATATGATCTCACTCCTATATGGAATTTAAGAAAGAAAACAGATGAACATATGGGAAGGGGAAAAGAAAAAAAGGAGAGAGGGAAGCAAGCCATAAGAGACTTTTAATGACAGAGAGTAAACTGAGGGGTGATGGAGGGAGCTGGGTGGAGGATGGGCTAGATGGGTGATGGGTATTAAAGAGGACACTTGTTATGATGAGCACTGGATGTTGTATGTGAGTGATGAACCAGTAAATTCTACTCATGAAACCAATATTGCACTGTATGTTAACCAACTAAATTTTTTAAAAAAAATGATGATAAGCCTA
This sequence comes from Canis aureus, assembly GCF_053574225.1. Lineage (NCBI taxonomy): Eukaryota > Metazoa > Chordata > Mammalia > Carnivora > Canidae > Canis > Canis aureus. Next base: position 58,200,059 of record NC_135617.1, read on the forward strand.
AGATAAAGGAGTCACTTTTGCCATTATTCTTATAAAAGATTTTGTGATTCACATAATCTTTTGATGTTCTTCCTTTTTATAATACTCTAATTGCTTTTATGCATCTGTATTATCACCCTCACAAAACAGAGACCATTATAGGAACAGGGGTGCTAAATCATTTGACTCTTACCTGTGACACACTGCTGGAACTTATTAAGGAAAGGAAATACTTATTATCAGCTATTCAATCAATTTGAATATTAGGTCCTTCAGTAGGATTGATTATATTTGGATTATCTGTGGATTTCCAATGCAAGTTATAATATCTTAGTTTCCTATAAGAATTAATAACTACACTGTCTTCACATTTCATATGCAGTATATAGTTTCCATTTTTTTCTTGAGGGTTCATATTGCTCCAAGTATTATGCCAGGTAAAGAACATTCCCTGTTTCTGTCTCTGTCTCTGTATCTCTGTCTCTCTCATTCACATACACATTTCTTATTTAATTCTCATAACATTCTTCTAAAAAATAATTTCCAGCTTACAAACGAAGAAACTGAAGCGCCAGTTGGCTAAATAACTCACCCAGAATCACGAAACTAGTAAGGACCAGAGCCTAGATTCAAACCAACATCTGACTGATTCCAAATACTATGAGCTCTCTCTTATGTGCTGCATCCCCACATTCTATACTATTTCCATAAAGTGATCCAAGATTTTTCTCACAAAGATTTGAGAGAAGAGAGGGGATCCCTGGGTGGCGCAGCGGTTTGGCGCCTGCCTTTGGCCCAGGGCGTGATCCTAGAGACCCGGGATTGAATCCCACATCGGGCTCCTGGTGCATGGAGCCTGCTTCTCCCTCTGCCTGTGTCTCTGCCTCTCTCTCTGTGTGTGTGACTGTCATAAATAAATAAAATTAAAAAAAAAAAGATTTGGGAGAAGAGGATTTAAGGAAAAGAAAATATAAATACATACATACATACCAATTGGGTTGATTTCCCTGGTCCACACTTCATGCCTGGATTAATAAGAAAAGTGGGAAAGACACTGTGAGAAGAACAAAGAAAATTGGGGAAAAGCAGAAAAAGAAATAGGAAGAAGGTCTCAGCTCTTTGGAGACCTGCCCTCTTTAAAATGATAACCATGGGAACTCTGGCCACCTACTTTAGTGAAATCACCAGTTTCTACCTGCAATAATTTATTGTAACTGAACATGCCTCAGTCACCAGCATTTCAGAACTAAGGTTGAATTTGCCCCTTAAAGTCACCACAGAAATGTCATTGCCTAAGACCAAGCAATGCAGTCATCCAGTCATCCAAAGGACCAGGATTTTCCCCCCGTGATAAAGTTTAAAGAGATAGCAGGAAATAAGACACAATCCTGCCTATTCAAAAGACATATATTGGGCAGCCCCAGTGGCTTAGCAGTTTAGCGCCTGCCTTCAGCCCAGGGTGTGATCCTGGAGACCCGGGATCAAGTTCCACGTCAGGCTCCCTGCATGAAGCCTGCTTCTCCCTCTGCCTGTGTCTCTCACTTTTTCTCTGTGTCTGTCATGAATAAATAAATAAAATCTTTTTTAAAAAAGGTATATATTGCATATACGATAGGGTTTTATATTTATATATAAGTAACTGCATATAATTGTGTATATGTTTATATATTTCCCAAGACATATTATTAACTGATAAAAAGAATAATGCATACAACATAAATGCCACTTATGTTAAAAAAAAAAAAGAACAAACCAACAAGTCTAGAGTATTCTTATTTTAACTTTCTTTATTCTATCTTGGAAATTTTCAGGATTTGAAAATTCCAATAAAATTCAACAACCTAATCCCAACTCCAAGCATTCCTTTTCTTTTTTTTTTTTTTTTAATTTTATTTATTTTATGATAGGCACACAGTGAGAGAGAGAGAGGCAGAGACACAGGCAGAGGGAGAAGCAGGCTCCATGCACCGGGAGCCCGACGTGGGATTCGATCCCGGGTCTCCAGAATCGCGCCCTGGGCCAAAGGCAGGCGCCAAACCGCTGCGCCACCCAGGGATCCCCCATTCCTTTTCTTTCACATTTACCACTTCCACAGTTTTTAAACACAACCATGGTATCTGATAAGTGTATCATTAATGACCCCAACTCTCCAAAAACACTAAACAGGATGGAAATTAACTATTTAAAAATTGTAGAAATCTTTTTGTCTAGAGATTCTGACTGTTTCAGCAACTTCTCAACAGCCAAGATAAGTAAACATCTTATTCATGGGTCAACATGACATAACTGTTTTTACTCCAGAAAATCCTTTCTCAAGAAAATTGTTAACCAATAAATAACTTGATTGTTTGTGTCAGGAAATCCTTGCAAGTACATGTGACCAGAAAGCATTTCCTTAAATGGAGAAGCAGTTCTCCTATCAAAACAATTGGATACTCACCTGGGCAGACAGCGGGGCACTTACCTAGACTCACTTCCAGACCTATGCTTTGTTACATCCACCAATCCAAAATATATGATGTCATAAATTTTATCCAATTCTCAATCAGTTTTCTGCCTTGAAAGAACCCCCTCAACCCCCACTTGACCGCAAGGAACAAAACCCAACAAGTAACTTCTCTGACCACCCCTCTGGGGCACATTAAGACTCTGTTAAAGTGGAGTTCTACTTCACTGCAGTGAGGTCTAATAAACTTAGCTTTGTTTGATCGATAGGTTTTCTAGTGGTCTTCTGGGAAGTTGGCAGTCAACACCTCTACCAGTCTGTGCATTACATTTGTTTCCTTAAATAGGATTCATTAAGTTCCAAACTCTGGTCTGGTCCATATGGGGGCTACAATTATAGGTGAGGGATCACAAAGGATTGCTTGTTCTCATCTGATATTTTCCTTTTCAGCTTCCCAGAAGCCACCCTGCGGTTTCCTGCTCCCATCTATCTCAAAGAGAGGCTCTTCCCACTACAGGGAATTATCGGGAGGCTAGAGAACTGCTCCTCCAGGTAGCTACGCTGGGAGTCCTGTTTGCTTTTGTATTCCTGATGTCTGGCATAGTACCTATTTTCTAGTTCTCTCTGATGTGCAGTTGAGGCTCTGACTCTGAGCATGACAGGAGACAAGTACCCCTCCATTCTAAAGGCACTAGGCCCACTACTCATGGGCTCTGGTTACAAATAGCACAACTAGGCCTGTAACCTCTACTCCATCACCCACCTCCAGTCTACAAAAGAGAAGACTGTCTGAAAGTGGGCTTGGGGAGCACCATCACCGTAGAGTTGTGAGCCTATTAAGTGTGGCTCTTGCATTTCCTTCCCTGCCCCACCTTGGTTTTTAAATCACTTTATATTGGGACCCATCATTAAAAATATATTTTCAATGACCCTGGCTACAGCAGTATTTTTCTACATATGCCTCCTGAGGCAAGAGAAACAAAAGCAAAAATGAACTATTGGGACCATCAAAATAAAAAGCTTCTGCACAGAAAAGGAAACAATCAACAAAACTAAAAGACAACCTGTTGAATGGGAGAAGATATTTGCAAATAGCATATCCAATAAGGGGTTAGTATCCAAAATATATAAAGAACTGATAGAGGGCAGCCCAGGTGGCTCAGTGGTTTGGCGCCTGCCTTCGGCCCAGGGCATGATCCTGGAGACCCGAGATTGAGTCCCATGTCGGGCTCCCTGCATGGAGCCTGCTTCTCCCTCTGCCTCTCTCTCTCTCTCTCTCTCTCTGTCTCTCATGAATAAATAAAAATAAAATCTTAAAAAAAAAAGAACTGATACAACTCAACACCCAAAAGACAAATAATTCAATGAAAAAATGGGCTGAAGTCATGAACAGATATTTCTCCACAGAAGACATACAGATGGTCAACAGGCACATGAAAAGATACTCAATATCATTCATTATCAGAGAAATGCAAATCAAAACCACAATGAGATATCACCTCACACCTGTTATAATGGCTAAAATCAAAAACACAAGTAACAATAAGGACTGGTGAGGATATGGAGAAAAAGTAGCCCTCATGCATTGTCGATGGGAAAGTAAGCTGGTGTAGCCACTGTGGAAAACAGTATGGAGTTTCCTCAAAAAATTAAAAATAGAATTACCATGTGATTCAATAATTGCATTACTGGATATTTACCCAAAGGATATGAAAACACTAACTCAAAGAAATGTATGCACCCCTATTATTATTGCAGCATTTTTTATAATAGCCAAAATATGGAAGCAACCCAAGTGTCCATCGACTGATGAATGGATAAAGATGAGATAGATAGATAGATAGATAGATAGATAGATAGATAGATAGATGGAATATTATTCAGCCATAAAAAAGAATGAATCTTGCCATTTGCAATAACATAACATTATATGATTTCATTCATTTGTGGAATTCAAGAAACATATCAAAGAAAAAAGAGACAAACAAAAAATAGACTCTGAAATAGAACAAACTAATGGTTACCAGAAGGGAAAGTGAGTGGGGAATGAGTGAAATAAGTGAAGGAAATTAAGAGTACATTTACCGTGATGAGCACTGAGTAAGGTGTAGAATTGCTGAATCACTATATTGTATACCTAAAACTAGTATAACACTATGTTAACTATATTAGAAGTAAGAAAACCAAATAAATTTGTAAAAATAAAATACATTTGACATTAAGACTCAATGCATAAATACATATATGTGTGTTTGGGTGTGTATAAACTGAAATAGAGTTTTTACAAAATAATACCTGTCCATGTTACATGCGATAACATTCTAATATTTTCCATTCTGATTCATTGTATTTGATTTTATTATTTCTAAAATGTAGCTGCCAACCACGAAATGAATTTGATAACCAAAGAACCACAAAACTCAGGTTGAAAAGCAATCTTGGAGATACACCTGTAGAAATTGAGGTGCCTAATGAAATGGTGGCCAGCACCTCAGTCCCAGCTGGGTGTTGAGAATCTCAGCTTTGACTTTGGAATCTCCCCCCAAAGAATTCATGGAGCCAAAGTGAGTCAGGCTGAATTGACTTCAGGGCTCGCTCATGGGTCACAACCCATGGAACAGAAAACAATAACAAACCCAGGTTGTTTCTTAGACTTCATTTGGACACTATTAGGGCTTTTAGATAGGGTTGAGAGAAACAAGATCCATCCAGCCTCTCTGGATGGCTCAGGCAGAGCCAGTTAATCCTTGAGACACAATTTCTCACAATGTTCTCTTCTTCTCTCCTTTCTTCTGTGGATGGTGATCCTAGAATCCAGGGTGTGCACATAAAAAGAAAATTTGTCCGAAGTCTCCTGGTAACTGGAGAAGAAATGGCTCTCTCAATCCCCAGTTGAGGACAGTAACAACAAAGGCCCTGTTGGGAAGAAATATTCTTTGCTTGGGAAGAAGTGGCTCCATTCTATGGCCTGGCTAGCCACTGCGTGATTTTTCCTGGGTATGTGCATGTATGTGAATGTACACAGCTTTTATTATTATCTTCCAGAAAAGAAAGACCTTTCTCTATATTGAGAAACCACAGGGTAGAAATTGTTTAAAATTCTAAAAGCCCTACTAATGAGAGTGAAGCAATATTGTAAGCACATCCTCTGACTTCTGGTATGAAAAATAGCTGTCTATGTAAAAATCAGAAAAATAACTTTCATTATTCTATAATGAAACTATATAGGGAAGCTTTTTTCCCCATTTCTTCAGAGACAGAAGATGCTAATCGAACCCCTCCCACCGAAATAGAATGCCACATTTAGAGTCAGACATTAACAGAAGTTGTAAAATCTCATTTTTATAAAGATCGAAAAGACTCTTAGCTCACACTGAATGACTTAAGCCAGAAAGTCAGGACTGGATAAGAGAAATGAAATATGTTAACTGTTCCTCCATTTGGCAAATCCGACCTTGCTCAAGCAAGAGCATTTTGACTCAGAAATCAAGTTTACTTATGGAGAAAGAAGTTACCCGGAGAACCTAAGCATGAAAAACCCTGAAGGGATATTTGCATACATTTGGCTCAGAAACCACCACAAGATCCAAACCCTCACAGGGAGCATCAGTGGACTGTCCCTCCCTGCTGCCCCACAAACACCCCCGCTGGTCACATACTTTATGGCTCCTTTATTCCCTCAAGGCCACCAACCACATTTCTCTTAGGCTGGGAACTGGTGGGTGCTGGGGACAGGAGAGAACACTATGTAACTCTCCCCGGATTAATGCCCCCAAGAGCAGTTCTGTGACTTCTTTCGCAATGCTGATAGTGTCTGGGAGGGCGAGTGACAAACACAAAAATAGAACCACCCAGAAAGGAAGAGGGAGCACACAAAGGCCCTCACACAGCTGCCAGGAAAACATTCTCTCCAGTAGCCACTTCCCACAACCCTGACGCAGTTCAGCTCTCTGCTAAGGTAGAGGCAATAATATTTAAAAAAAAAAAAAAAACGTAACGACGGGACACCTGGGTGGCTCAGTGGTTGAGCATCTGTCTTTGGCCCAGGGCATGATCCTGGAGTCCCTGGATCGAGTCCCACATCGGGCTCCCTGCGTGGAGCCTGCTTCTCCCTCTGCCTGTGTCTCTGTCTCTCTATGTCTCTCATGAATAAATAAATAAAATCTTTAAAAAATAATAAAAATTAAATAAATAAATAAATAAATAAATAAATAAATAAATAAATAAAACGTAACAAATATATCCCTTTATTATTTAACCTTATGATGGCACTAGGAAAAAAGCAAGAAAAAGATCAGGGAAATGTCTCCATTCTACAGATAAAGAAACCAACCAGAGAAGTAGAGATTTTCCTAATGTTACTTAGTCTAGTAAGTGGCCGAGCTGAGACTCAAGCCAGGTATAACACCAAAGTCAATGTTTTCTCCTAGGGCTTCTTGAGTGAAGAGGGGGCAGATGGACTCAATGGGACAGGAGTAATGAGGTAAAATGTGTGGTGAAGCTTTGAGTGGCCTGCCCTTGAGACCTAGATGTCAGCTCAGCATCCCTTCTGGGATAGAGTTTCTGAGATTCTAGAAAATATTTCATTTTGGGAAAGAGGAATTTACATTAACTCCACCTTGCATTTTATTAAACATATTTACCTGTAAAACTCTTTTTGGGGAAAAAAAAAACTCTATTTGGGATGAAATAATTTGTCAAACAATTTTGGAATGAAGCAATTTAATCCTGAAGGAATGTATGGTTTTTGTGTTTTCTTTCTTTCTTTCTTTTTTCTTTCTTTCTTTCTTTCTTTCTTTCTTTCTTTCTTTCTTTCTTTTTTTTTTTTATTTTGAGGGAGAATGTGTAGTTCATTTTAATTCTTTCACGGGTCCTGTGAATTAATTTTAAAGATATGTTTTATTTATTTATTTTTTAATTATTTATTTATTCATGAGAGACACAGAGAGAGGGGCAGAGACACAGGCAGAGGGAGAAGCAGGCTCCACGCAGGGAGCTCCATGTGGGACTCCATCCTGGGTCTCCAGGATCACGCCCTGGGCTGAAGGCGGCGCTAAACCACTGAGCTACCTGGGATGCCCTAAAGATATGCTTTGAAACAGAGAAACACCAGACACACATCCCACATTATTCTCAAAGTTTTTCTAATGCAGAGTATTTCTCTCTCTTTTTTTTTAAGATTTTATTTATTTGTTCATGAGAGACAGAGAGAGAGAGAGGCAGAGACATAGGCAGAGGGAGAAGCAGGCTCCCTGTGGAGAGCCCGATGTGGGACTCGACCCCAGGACCCCAGGATCATGTCATGACCCAAAGGCAGATGCTCAACCACTGAGTCCCCTGGCACTCTCTAATGCGCCACTGAGCCCCCCAGGCGCTCTCTAATGCAGAGTATTTCAATACCAGAGTAGGTCTTGGACATTCTGCTTCATGGTTTAGACTTCAGAAATATTGAGCTGAGTGCTACCTGGTTGGTGTTGGGCACACACTGGTGTCTGCTGTCAAAAACCCCACTGATAAGTGGAGGAGCCCAAGACGGAAACAGGGCCTGACAGTGTAAGACAGGCTAGTTCAGAGCACATGTGATGGAAAGCAACGGATTTGTGTGGGCCCAGCATCAGCGCTCCTGGTTCTTGCCCTTTAGGCAAGATCCCAACCTTGCTAAGTCCATTTCCTCATTTATAGAAGCAAGTAACAATATGTCAACTGAGAAAAGGAGGCAACACTAAAAGAGAACAAAATTCTCACCCAAAATTATTTGGGGTGTCAGAATTGCAATTTGAGGAGCACAAATTCTGGAGTAACCAGAGAAGTGTCCTGCTCAGGCAGGTAAAGTAGAGGAGCTTTTATGAGAAAGCAAGAAGGGGTAGCTACATGATGTAGATAATGAAGAGAAGAAAAAACCTGCTAATCTGGTGCTGGGCAGATGAGCCACTTCTGCTTACGGTCTTACTGGCTATTTTATTGGTGCTGTCAATTGAAACAGTCCCTGGTAGGTATTGATTAACTTTACTGTCTCATCGGATCTGAATGCCAGCTGCTCTGTTGAAACTTCCCGAGCACCTGCTTGTAAAACAGTTGGCACCTTGGGCGCAGCTCAGGAGTTCATTAGTTGGAAAGGATACTGGAGTTCCAAAACGGAATCTCTTTGTGTCCCCAGACTTCACACATCCCACAAATAAGTCCTTCCACATAGGTTTCTTGTGAGGATTAATTAGCAAATAGGCGTAAGAACTGATGTCTCCTAGAACATAGTAAGATCTCGGGAGGTGTCTGTAATCACTAGCGTTAGCATCAGTAAATCACCGAGCACCGGCCTGAGCACTAAGCCTTGACAGATGAGAAGCAGGAAAGCCCTCCCCAGATAGGGGACAGTAGAGCAAAAAGTGGCAACCTGATGAGCAGGGGTTCTCAAGCAGAGGGCCAGATGTTGCCCATCCCTTTGCCCCCCAGGGGACATTTAGCGATTCTGGAGACATTTCTGGCTCTCCTGAGGAGGGGTGGATGCTAATGGCATCTAGTGAGCAGGGAGATGCTAACATGCTGCAATGCACAGGGCAGCTCCGCAGTAACACAATTGTCCAGTCCCAAAATGTCTGTAGTGTGAGGTTGAGAAATCCTGGTTTAAAGCATAGGTTCTGTAGCCAGAATGCCCGGGTTTTATAGGGAGGAAATGCTTTTTCCTCTGTTCTCAGGTTTGATGACGAGCCTGCCAATGAAGCTGGTAACAGGCAATTCTAACAGGACAAAATGGTATATTGGTTTGCACCCGGGGGCCTACAGACGGCATCACTGGCTCATTAAATAATTCAAGTTCAAAGCTTATATAGCTAACTTAGTAGAGGAGAGGGAGAAGGGAGAGAGGCTTCCATGGGAAGAGCCGATAGGTTCCTTTAGGAAAGACGAATGGATTTTAGAAGAATAGGAGACAAAGTTCAGGAGAGTCAGTGGTCTTTCTATCTTCTTCAGGACTGTACTTCTCCGCCAGAGGGGATTTATGGCAGGTTTACTTTTGGTCGCCCTCTTGGGAGTAGAAGTTGTGCCTAAGGTGGAACTTAAGGCAGTCCTCACACAGAAGTTTCCGCCTTGGGTCGGATAAGGGAAACTCTGAGAAGGCTTCTTTCTATGTCTGTTGAATTTCAAATGTCTTCAGCTTAAAAACTGTACCAACTTTGAGGTTCCAAGTGTGCCTCCACAGTATGAATTCTGGTGCTGCCACTTACTAGCTGGATAACTTTCGGCAAGTCACTGAACCTTTCTGTGTCTAATTTACCTCATTTGTAATGGAGCACTTAAGAAAACTTACTGAGTTCACATTGATACCTAGCTAGAATACAGTAAGCAGTATATTTTAATATGTATGTGAGTCCTAAAGCATATTTCCCCCCAAATCAGGAGTAATCAACTGCTGACACCCACTCTTTCTAAGTCCTATATAGCTTCTAGGAAGATCACTCTGAGTTTCATGAATTTCTAGTTATTATTTCCTTTGGACTCTGTATCTCAGTTTCAGACTGGCTTACTTGGCTCAATCCAGTATGATCTAAAATTCATATACAAGATGTGCAACATAGAAGCATGGCCCATCCTGGGATGCTCCTGGAGAAAGGGCGGGAGGGGCAGGAAAGAGGCAGAGCCAGGGAGGACCATCACTAGCAATCTCTTCTGTGACTTTGGCTTTTCTATTTTTATGGGGTTTTTTTCCAATCTTTCCTTTCTATTCAAGATTTATATCTCTAACACCCTCAATATGATCCTCTGCTATTTTTCTTAAGAGATGTTATGATAAAGTATTTATAGCTTCTCTCTGTTTAAGGGAATTTTAGAATAACAACCTGTGCTCAGATTGTTCAAGAACAGATGAGAAGTCAGATTCTTGAATTTCTTCATGATTTAAAGAAATATTGTAAAATTCAGTCTCTTGAATGAGCAAGAGGGTAGCTGGATCACAACCAGGAATTTTTTTTTTTTTTAAGATTTATGTATTGATTTTAGAGAAAGAGAGGAAGAGAAGGGACAGAGGAAGAAGGAGAATCTCAAGCAGACTCCCTGATGTGGGGCTCGATCTCACGACACTGAGATCATGACCTGAGCTGAAACCAAGAGTCAAACACTTTAACTGACTAAGCCATCCAAGCACAACTGAAAAGTGAACTTAGTCTGGAGCATGGAGCATGCTGTAAGCAGGACGATGCTTCTTTTCTTCAAACTCTTCTGCACTCTTTTCTTCCACAGGCCTTGTGATTGTGAAAGCCTGTCCTTCAAGCTGTATGCTTGTAGAAATTTCTTCTGCACTCCTCTTAAGACTTTTCAAATGTAACCGAGAACCCAGTGAGGGCTTTGAAACTTGAACCCATTCAAGGACACAGTCACCCCTCTTCCTGAAGACATCCTTCTTCTGGATCATTTCACTGTCTCATTCCTCATTTGTTTTGGCCCTCAGGCCAGAGAAACTCTAAAGCATCAACACCATCTGAAGGGTCAACCAAACCTGGAAATTCCATGAGGACATTCAAAATAGGATAAGGGAAGGGCCCGGCTCCACAATGCCTTGATGTCTTGGTGTCTCCACAGTGTCAACCAATGTGTTGATGAGACACAGCACGAGATGCTTATTTAGGTTCTTTAAACAGCGGATCCAAGAAGAGGCATCAAGGTATTAGCAAAAAATACTTTCTCTCTTGCTCAGAACATCCTCCAAAAAGTTGAGGTCAATGAATTTACTTCCTCATGTCAAGGAGAAAGTTACATTCCTGTTTTGTTTTTTGTTTTACTTCATAAGAACAGTAAATAGAAAAATGTAACTTGGCCAGTCTCTACTTACTCCTTGTCTGGTATTACCCATAGGGTTTCCTGTATTTTACTGAGCCAGTGATAGCATGGGCTAACTCTTTTTTTAAGTAGGAATGTGTGGGGCAGCCCGGGTGGCTCAGCGGTTTAGCGTGGCCTTCAGCCCAGGGCATGATCCTGGAGATCCGGGATGGAGTTCCACATCGGGCTCCCTGCACGGAGCCTGCTTCTCCCTCTGCCTGTGTCTCTGCCTCTCTTTCTCTCTGAGAAAAGATTTGAAGATTATTCTCTCCCATGAATAAATAAATAAATAAATAAATAAATAAATAAATAAATAAATAAATCTTAAAAAAATGAAAGTACCAATGTGTGAGCACCACTGACCTCCTGATTTCGTTTCTACCTTCCTCCAGGCATGTAGCACTCTTCTCTCTAACTCCAATGTCACAGGCATTAGATAATGAGTCTAATGTACCACATCTCAAAATTTCTCAGGGAAATTATGGACAAACGAATAGAAGATATGACAATCTTGAAGTACGGTTGGTCCTGTTTATTTTGTTTTCTGCCCAGTTTTATAAAGAGGAAGATAATTTATCATGTGACTATAAACAGTGCTCCCAGTAGAGTGACACAACCATTAATGTAGAGTGCCAGGGGATTCATCTAACATCATTTATAAAAATTTATATGGCCAGCTCTGGGGTGCAAAACACATCACTGGATGTTCTACACAATAATGCTAAGATCCTATAGAGGAAATTAAATGTTATAAAATGCCCTTTGTCATGGCAGAAGGCAAAATTGTTCTTCACAGAGTACACGCAACATAAAGCACATCGTATGAGGGAGAGAGAAGAGCACATAAAGGACAGAATATGGAGCTAGAGTTCTGGCAGGACATTTGAAGATGACTTGAGTCTCCAGTATTGAACTGTTCTGAGAGAGAGAGAATATTTTATTTTGCTAGTCCCTCTACTAGAAAAGGGACTATGTATGCAAATCAAGGCAATTCCCAAAGGATATTCTTTGCTTCAGCTTTTGGCAGTTTGTCCTGTTCATCCTGAGCTCCTGGCTTTTCCAGGAGCTCATAGATTTGAACACCACCCTGGCTGGTGCAGGACACAAAGAGATGTATCCAGAGTGCACAGTTGGTGGGGAGGACAGTGGTGAAATGGAGTTGCCTGGAAATAAAGTCACTGGGGTTGGGGGAGTAAGAAGTCAGTGTTGCTGTGTCAGTTTTGCCACATGAGTGCCTGACCCAAAGAACCAAGATGATAGTGGAAATATGCCTCTAAATAACAACAAAGAGCACCTAAAGTTCAGCAAAGGGTCATTGGAAAACCAGGAATAGAAATACTATGAATATCAGGATCCTTCTATACAGATAGTTTTCTAAACTGCTATTCTCTTTTGTCATAAGAATTTTCCCTAATTAAATATTCTTCAAAAATATGTTTTTAATGACTGAATAGTAGCCATCATATGAAAATATGAAACTATTCTCAATTATTTCTTTTTATGAGATACTTGGGTGATTTCTCACTGGGTAGTATCAGTACTAAGATTTTGGTGAATATCATCATGCCAAAATCTTTGTCCCCATCTCTGACAGGATAAATTCATTTTCAAAAATATTTTATTTATTTATTTTAAAGAGAGAGCGTGCCACACATGTGAGAGTGAGCAGGGGGCAGGGAATGAGAGAATCTCAAGTAGACTCCCTGCTGAGCACAGAGTCCAATGCAGGGCTCCATCCCACAACCCTGAGATCATGACCTGAGCTGAATCCAAGAGTCAGGCCACTTAACTGACTGAGGCACCCAGGTGCCCTTACAGGACAAATTTTTTAAAAATAGACTTACTTGGGCAGAATTTATATTTGTCCTTAAATTATTTAATTATGACAACAAGGACTATGGGCAAAAATTGATACTGCAAAAAACACAGCTGACTCTTGATAAGCCTACGAATCACCTAGCAGAAGCAGAAATGTTAGACAAAAATAGCAGCCAACACGGTTTAAAATCCCATGGGATAGCCATGGGGTAGCAGTCAATATGATTTGCAGAAGGAAGTAAGAATGTAGGCCATTCTGGTGAGTCAGTTAGGTGTAAATAGATGAAAGAATTTTTGCTGCTTTATGTTTATAACCCTGGCAAGTTACTTAGGCTCTCTAAATTTCAGTTTGCTCATTTTGAAACTTGGTGGGTATTTACTGCCTTCATAGGTTAGAATACTTAATTTTGTTAAGTTAAATTTTCTTTCAAAATTACATATAGATTTGATGTAATCTTAATCACAATCTAGGCCAGCATTTCTATAGAAATAGACAAGCTGTTCTTTTTTGTTAATTTTTATTTATTTATGATAGTCACACAGAGAGAGAGAGAGAGAGGCAGAGACATAGGCAGAGGGAGAAGCAGGCTCCATGCACCGGGAGCCCGACGTGGGATTCGATCCCAGGTCTCCAGGATCGCACCCTGGGCCAAAGGCAGGCGCTAAACTGCTGCGCCACCCAGGGATCCCCTAGACAAGTTGTTCTTAAACTTTATATGCAAAGAAAGGAACTAAAATAGCCAAAACAATTTTGAAAAAGAAGAAAAGGAGTGCCTGGGTGGCTCAGTTGGTTAAACATCTGCCTTTGACTCAGGTCATGATCTCAGGGTCCTGGGATCCAGCCCCCTGCATGGGGCTCCCTGCTCAATGGGGAGTCTGCTTCTCACTCTGTCCCTCCTTCTATGTGTGCTCTCTCTCTCAAATAAATAAATAAATAAAATCAAGAAAGAAAAGAAGAACAATGTTGGGGGACTCATACTATCAATATCTAGTATTGGTGTAAGGATTGACAGACAGATCGATGGGCCAGAATGGAGTGTCCAGAAATACATATGTATATGGTAAGGTTTTTGACAAAGGAATCCAAGAACTTCAAAGTCAAAGGGAATACTTTTCAACAAATGGTACTGGAACAAGTGTATATCCACATTGGAAAAAATAAATAAATACCAAAACAGAGGACTAAACTCTAACCCTCACAGTGTGTTCTCTGAGAGGCCACTGTGCCGTTCAATTGTCCAGCCACTTCTGGCTGAAGGGATATATGGTGAAACCAGTGGATCCTGTGACCTCTGCTATACCTCCTTTGCAGTAAAATGTTGCAGGATACCATTCAGATGCTTTTTGATGGAGATACCGATCTGTAACTAGTAAAGATATAAATTCTGGTAAGGACAAACTGCTGCTGTTTTCCTCATTTGAGGGCTTAGCATTTATCTCTGGTGCTCATGTTTAGCAGTGGCTGGATGAAACTCGGGGAGCTGAATTCCATTTGATTAGATGCCAAGGTTTTCAAAGCCCTACTCTACCTTCTATTTCAATATAAAGTGACCATCCTTAACCCAATGTCATTTGCATTCTAAAGACAGCTCCTCTCTGGGTGACCAGTCCAGTCCTGTTCACTTAGCCTCTTACAATGTCTTTGTGCTGGCTGCTGAAGAAGAGATTGTGAGAACTCTTTGTTTCTGTATCACCTGATAAGGGAACTGAGTTATTCAATAGGCTAGCAAAATACTAAATCCTTGTTCCATAGATGCAGGACTGGGCCCTGGCACCCCTCTACTTCCCCTCAGATTCATACCATTGAAGACCTCCAGGCTGAGCAGGAAATCCAGAACCTCTAACTCTGATGTGAAGACCACAGACTCCTTGTCAGCATACACATAGTCTCGGTTCCTACAGAGCTAAGGTCTTGTCAGTCTGAAGATCAAGTATGTCCTCAGAATATCTCTCACATGTCCACACTTTGGGGGTCTTACTGAGCTGAATTAATAGTCTGGTTCTGCCACTTACTAGTTGCATGATATATTTTTTTTAATTTTATTTATTTATTCATGAGAGACACAGGGAGAGAGAGGCAGAAACACAGTCAGAGGGAGAAGTAGGCTCCACACAGGGAGCCCGATTCGGGACTCAATTCCAGACCCAGGGATCACACTCTGAGCCAAAGGCAGACGCTCAACCGCTGAGCCACCCAGGCGTCCCCTAGTTGCATGATCTTAAATGACTTACTCAGCGTCCCCAAGATCCCTTTTCCTGATCTGGCATAGAAAAAGATTCATTGGCCTTTCACAAGACTGTCGTGTTGCTTGGCACAGTGCCTAGTATCTGGTTTCCGCTAAATAATAGATACTGTTATTATAATTTTAGTAATATTGTTATTTACGTCGTTTCATGCTCACTTGCCCTCCAGTGCAGGAGACCTTTATTCCAGCTTTATAACTGTCCTACTGTCCCCAGCTCTTCTGTGTTCCTCCCAGTCCTACATACAGCTGGCAGATGGACTTTGCTGTTTTTTTAATGAGGCTATAGTGCCCTTCTGGCAACTTTTTAAATGGTCCTCCTACTTTTCTCCTTGCCTTATACACTATATCCTTTTCTATTGACTTTAAGATTAATAAAAATGTGCGAACTTATGACATATGCCAATGAAGTGGCTTTCACAAATGACTAGAAAGCACATATCCATTTGTGCTGACATGCCTGTGTCTTCTGACTCACAAGGCTGTGATTTAATGATGGGTTCATATCCTAAAACTGGGGTGGCACTGAAAATACATGGCATGACAACATGTGCCACATAGTACACTAGGAATAGGCCAATAAATGTCACCAAGGAAAAAAATAAGAACAGAAAAGCATATCGATTCTCAGTAAGTGCTCAACAAAAAGCCAAAGTTCTTTACATTTTTCAGGAGAAGAGTTCAAAGAATGGGTTAAACTGAGCCATGGCATGAGAACTGGCAATTCCTGCCAAACGGAAGTTCAAGAAACAATGTTCATTTCAATGTCAATTAAACATTGACATTAGTTAAATGTCAGTGTGCCAGGCCACTGTGCCACCTAGCACCACTAGTGATACAAAAATGATTTTCACTGCTTTGGTCACAATGTGCCCTTCCACAGAAAACTTCAGACTGCCCCTACTGTCCACAAGGGCAACTCCAAACTGCTAATTCAGTTTCCAAAGCCTTTTAGTAAGGAGGTCTCTATTCACTACCCCTGAATATACCTTGGACTTTCTCACCTCATGATTTTGCTTGCAGTCTTCTCTGTTCCAACTCTTCCATTGAAATCCTGCCGTTCAGGACATTGCTTGAATACTAGCCTCTTCATGTCCACTACTGCTATGAAGTCCCAATGTCTTCTCCAGTCACAGCTAATTTCTCAGTCCTATGTATTTCTGTATCACTTCTGTTTATTCCTCTCCTATAGAAATTACTATATTTTTCCCTATATTAAAATGTTTAAATATGTAGCTTTGGTTAAGTCACTCATTCCCACTGAAATGGAGAATGGCCGTGAGAAGCAAACTCAATGCTGGCAAAGGTGTTCAAAACATACATCAAAAACTATCAACCACTATACAAAGGTAAAGGAGTCTCATTATCCTATTCATGTCCTGTGAAGGAATATTTGGTTAGTTCCACAGAATGATCATTCTTAGTTACACCACTTGGTTAAAGCAAGTCAACGAGACCTTAAATGGCGGTTAACGCTGAATTTTATACTTTAAGTGGGTGAATTTTATGTTATGTGGATTATAGCTCAATAAAGCTGCTATTTAGAAAATAATAGTTTAAATCTCTGTATAGATGGGTCAGCAAGTTTACTGTGCCCCATTACTGTGAGCACCAGAGCTCACTCTGACCAGTGAACCCAGACATGCATACGTCTTTCGTTCTAAGCCAGAATAGACGAGTAAATCAGCAAAAATCCATTCACACTGGAAGGATCCTTCTATGTAGCAGGGTCCCCAGTAGAGAGCAAAGAAGGAAGTAGGCCAGCAGATGGCTCATACCTCCGTGAGGTGGGGATGGAGTCTTTTGTGAAATCAGACAACAGATGACAACAGGTGTAAATGAAAAACGATGAAAGTGACTCGAAGAATAGCAAAGCTCTCAAGGATTTTATATGAGGAAATTCATGAGATGCTGAGTTTTCTGATGAACCAACATTTACTATGAATTTTCTAGACCAAAGGCTATTCCAAAAAGTGAAGGAAAAACTTGAAGCATCTCCATAAGCCAAGTGTCCTTTTTGTCACCTGTGACTTTATACTTTCTTTCAGTGGTCTGCTGCTTTATGATGGTCAAAGAGCAGAGCTTGCCTAAAGCAAGTTATAAGAGGTGTCAGCTTTGGGTTGGTACTCCTTACTTTCTTTTTCTCTTTTCACCTTTCTCTAGGTGCTGGACTATTTACTCATCTCTCAAAAGAGAACGCCCAACCTACTAATCCATTCCTCTTGGACTTCCTCTCCAGCAAAGCATGCTACTTTGAGTGATTCAGAGAGACTTAGTTACATAGATGTGTAAGTAAATGGCTAAGAGAGGTGGATCTAACACGGTTCCTGGGAAAAAGAGCCATAAGGCAAAGAGATGAATTTCTCATCATGGCATTGGAGCCATGCAGGAAAGGGGCAGGGTGAAGGCTCCCTCGACTTTCCCCACCCTGCACTCCAAGAAAAGCCATAAAACTATGGAGCAATTGTTGCCTGCTTTGTCTCTTAGTAATGTGTAATACTTATCAAAGACCCTCATGTACCCTCAAGTTGCAAAGGATGTCTACATTTACATTTTAAATATAATTATATATAGAGTAGAAAGAGATGTCTTTTTTGATCTGGGAGTAGGACAATATATTTTAGGCCCTCCCACACTCACAATAAATTGGCAGGATTATAATACCCATGATAAGCCAGTGCTTTTCCAAGTAAACAGTGAGGTTACACTCAAAGTGCTTTGAGGCTTTCTCGGGCAATATTCTTCATGAAGAACGGAAGGCGTGGCTGTGACTACGTGTGTTCACCCCATGCACCACAAATACATGTGCAGTTTTGTATTGAGAATGTGTTGTTCATAATAAGCCTCAAACCAGATACCAAACAGGTGTCCCTCTGCCCAGTCACAGGTGAGGAAAATTTCGGGTGTTTCTAGTTTTTAATGAATATGAATAAAGCTGCTTCTAAAATTTCCTTATAAGTTTTGAGAGGTCATCTACTCTATTTCTCTTGTCTAGATACCCATGAGTAGGATTCCTGGCTTACGTGACACCTGAATATTTAACTTTATAAGAAACTTCCAAACTATTTTTGAAAGTGGCTACGTCACCCCATCAGCAACGTATGGTAGTTGCAGTTCCTCTGCATCCTGGGCAGCACTGGATGCTGTCGGTTTCTTTGATCTGAGCCATTTTAATAATTATTCATGAACTTTGATTGAGGCTGAGCTATAAAATGAAACATTCTGAAAAACAATGAAATTAAACATTCTGCTATCTACACATACTGGGTTGACATGTCTCCTCCAAATTTGCATTCTCTTGGAACCTCAGAATCTGAGCTTGTCTGTAAATAGGATCTTGGCAGATGCAATTAGATATATTTAGACGAGGTCCTCCTGGATGGAAGTGGGCCTTGATTTCAATGGCTGGTGTCGCTATATGAGGCCGTAAGAAGACAGACACACAGAGGAGACCACCACCTGGCCCTGGAGGCAGCGAATGGAGCTAGATTCCACAAGCCAATGAACACCAGAAGCCACCAGCAGCTGGAAGAGACAAAGGAGGATTCTTAGAGCCTCTGGAGGAACTGTAGCCTTGCTAACACCTTGATGTCAGACTTCTAGTCTCCAAAACTATGGGAGAATAAAAGTTCTGTTGTCAGCCACCTAGTTTATCATAGCTTGTTACAGTAGCCCCATGAAAATGATACTCTATGGATACAATTTACAAAATACAAGAATGCAAAGAACTTTATAAGGTTATATTTAGCTTACATAAAGCTTTCTGAGGATAAAAATATAATGCTTGTGTGAAAAAAAGTACAAATATATCATTAGCAGCCTAAATTACTAATAGCTTGGACTTGGACTAAGTCTTGGGCTTAGTCTTGAATAATCTACAATTCAACTTTTCACTCATCAGGCGAACTTCAGTTAGTAAGTCCAAATTAGTGAAGACCTACTTTTTTTTTTTTTTTTAATCCAGAATCAAGGTCAGTCTGGAACCAGAGTCCCAGTGGTTCCCAATCTATGGCTATTGAGTATGTGAGACCCACATTTTGCAGACTGTTCTATAACATGAACTATAACATGTTCTATAACATGTTATAGAACATGATCATGAGATAGATTTTCCTTCAGTTTGGTAGTTTGTGGTATATAATGTATTGCAACCTAACAGGTTTTTTTTTTAATAATTGTAAAGTAACTTGTTCATTTCCCCTGCCACGGGATAGAGACTAGTTTTGAAAACAAAACTGGCAGAGCCGGTCTTGGCTATTTCATAAAGTACACATCATATTTCAGTTTTAGCACAAGCCTCTTCTAGCTCCTGAGGAAGAAAATAATCCATCCCTCAGGACGCCTGGGTGGCTCAGCGGTTGAGCATCTGCCTTTGGCTCAGGGTGTGATTCTGGGGTCCTGGGATCAAGTCCTGCATCAGGCTGCCTGCATGGAGCCTGCTTCTCCCTCTGCCTGTGTCTCTGCCTCTCTCTGTGTGTGTCTATCATGAATAAATAAATAAAATCTGTAAAAAAAAAAAAAAAAAAAAGACAGAGAAAAGAATCCAGCCCTCAAACCCCTATTAGACTTCCTTAGGTAGGCAGAGGGACCCCATCCCCACTCCAAACCTCATGAAAGAGGTTGCTTTTTCTGGTACTCCCATTACTCAGAAATATATTACTAGCACAATAATGATTATATTGATTCAATTACATAAAATAAAGGAATAATCAGTCAATAACAGGTTGTGGCTTACGCTACCTTGATTTGCTGAGTAGTTCGTACAACAGGACAGAAGTTGAGGCAATAGGGCACAAGACCTGGTACAGATGTTTAAGCAGGAATTCCATGTTTTTACAATCATTCCTTTATCTGTACTATTAGAGCTTGATTTTTTTCTCCATTAGTGACATGAGATATACAACAAGCTTATCAGTCAAAACCTACATGTCATTATATGGAGATCTGGGAAGAGTCTCTAGCACTCACCGAGCCCCTCCGGAGTCATTTTCCACACTGTGTGCTATGGTTCACTGCTATACCGTACCTACTTCACTGGGGTAGCTGGTAAACACAATCATGCATTCTATAAAAATGTTTGCAGAGTAAGTCCCGGGGTCATCACCTGAACAGAGTCCAAAATTGCTCAGTGACCCGCATAAGTCTTGTTTTCACTCCACCTGCTTGCTAGTCAGCATGCACTGTTCTTTGATTGTCTGGGAGAACACAGGGTTGGCCTATTTGGGGGGACAAGGACTTATAATATTGGACTACCCCGTTCCAGGCTTTGGCAATTTCAAAGGACAGAGCTTAAGGAACTTAGAACAAACTGTACAACTTTACTATCACTGGGTCTGGCTAAACACAGAAACCAGCCTCTCTCATCCCTACCCCACATGTGTGGGAAACCATAAACTCAAGTACCACAAATAAAAGGTCATGGAAGAGTGCCCAGATGCCCTTTGGGGTGGTACAATGCAATCAGAAGGGAGAGATTGGGGTAGGGGCTGTCCTTCCACAAGAACTTGAGAGAGAGGGAAAAAAAATGATGACCAAAATGTTTGCCTTGTTTAAATATCAGCAAGAATGTCTATTCAAATTACAGTTCCAGTACACTAGACAGGGAGCTAGGGAACAGGAGCTCCAGGGAGGAGTCAAAGCCACTGGTTTTGCTTTGTTTTATGGGCTAATCAAACGTTGACACTTAAATTGTGAACTAAACCAAGCACATATTGTTTTCCATTGAGGGTGGTCAAAATTAGGTCAGGGGACGCTGTAGATGGACAAATCTCTCCAGAGGAGCTCAAGGTCACTGTTACAATCTATGGTAAATGTAGTTGCGATCAAATTGACAAACATGCCCTCCTGAGAGAGAAATGAGACCTGATGTTGGTGGTCGGATTGCACATGTGGAAACGACTGGAAGCAGTCTGTAGTCTAGGTGAAACCATCAGAGTAGCTGGCCAGCCTCTGGCCCTGTGCAAAGTAACCTAACGCTGAACCTGGCTTGGTTGACTTGGAGCAGTTTCAGGTGCCACAGAGACCTCATGCTGCAACAACCGGGGGCTTGTGCTGCAGAACCTGCAACATCGGGGCTGCGGAACCCTTCCGAATCAGATTTTTCTGAGATAAAGCAGGTCACGCCAACCAATAAAAGAGTTAAAATGTCATTGTCCCATCGACTTTCTGGGGGGGCGCTCAAGCGTCCCTCAGAGCAAAGCCCGGGGTATGGAGTCACCGATGTTTGATCCAAAAAAACCCAAAAAACAAACAAACAAACAAAAAAACCCACAACAGAATAACAAAAACAAAACCTTGAGAAATCAGATAAGAAAATAAAAATACTTTGACTCAAAACAGGGGAGTGTTGCCAAACCACGGGGGGTAGCGCTTTATAATGTTTCTGCATCACCGACTGCAACGCAACCGCCTGGCCAGGAAAGGCCACACGGCAGGGGGGAGCGTGAGCCCGCAGAGCGGGGACCTCGGCGCCCCGGGGTCACCCGCGACCCTCTGCTCCCACCGACGGGCCCCTGCGCCCTCCCGCCCCCCGCCCCCCGCCGGCCCCTGACTGGCAGGCGCTGCGGCGACTCCTGGAGCCGGGCTCGGGTTCGGCAGGCCCCGCCCGGCCCATAGGCGGCCAGAGGCGGGCCCTGCGGCCGGGGGCGGTGCCGGTCAGGTGCTCGGCGCCCGGGCCCCGTGCAGGTGAGCCGCCCGCGCCTCCGCCGCCTCCCCGGCTGCCCCCTCCCGACTCTCCGACCTGTGGTCCGAAGCCCCTGCGGGCCGTCCGGATCGCTGCGAGGGTAAGAGCCGGGGCGCGGGTGCTTGCCTCCCGGGGACCCATCGGACCCTTGGCACACGCGCGCCGCGCACTGGGTGCGGGCACCTGCCGGCGGCGGCGGGCGGGAGGGCTGCGACCCGCGGACCCTTCCCAGGGGCCGGGCGCGGATGGCGACGGGACGTGGGCCCCAAGCCCCTTCGACCTCGACGTCTGGGCCTCGGGGCGCCCGACTGCTCCTTGGCGCCCCTCCCGGTTCCCGAGGCGGCCGGGGCGGAGGGGCGGGGAAGCCGGCAGGCAGCGCGGGGGTCTGGGCTGGGTCTGGGCGGGACCGGGGGGTGCCTCCGCGCTGTGCAGCGCTTTGTGCCTGGGGAACAGCGGGAGCGGATCTTTCCTCCATCCCCACCCCCACCTCGCGGTTGGTTGCTTCCTGTCATCGCTGTGATAATGCTGATGCTTCCTCTTCCTCTTCTTCTTCTTCTTTTTTTTTTTTTTTTTTTAATGCTGATTCTTCTTAACCAAACATTCCAAAGCTGTAGACAGCACACCTAGCTTACGTTTCTTTTCTTTTGTCCGGGAAAGCAGTTCCTTCCTAACTTACCACAGTTGCTAAATTGATTTACTTAGAGGCCAATCAGGTGTTTCGTGTAGTTGCATTTATTTATTTATTTATTTATTTATTTATTTATTTATTTATTGCCTTAAATGATAGTCGTTTCATAGCAGCTTTCCTTGTGTTAGGAAGGTGAAGGAGAGGGGGGGTAAAGGGGAAACATGCTGTTAGCATCCTCAGCCAGATGTTAGTAAATATAGCTGGAGTTCCTTATAGGAACTGATTTTTAAATGTTCCTTCCAGAATTGGAAACGTTATTGCGGCTTGAGAAATAGTTTTGGTTTTTTTTTTTTTTAAAGACTTATTCATGAGAGACACAGAGAGAGACAGAGGCAGAGACACAGGCAGAGGGAGAAGCAGGCTCCACGCAGGAAGCCTGACATGGGACTCGATCCCCAGTGTCCAGGATCACGCCCTGGGCCGAAGGCATGCGCTTAACCGCTGAGCCACCCAGGGATCCCCGAGAAATAGTTTTTGAATTTGATTTTTGAACCATTCTCTGGAGGCCAGTACCTAACCCAATTTCAGTTTAAGTAACGTTCTAGGTATGGTGAAATCATAGTTAAAAATTACTGCATCTGAAAGCCAAGCAAGCACGCCAAGCAGTTTTTACTTACCTGTACCTATAATAGAGCAAGTATCTGGTTTTGAGGTTTGAAATATATCTTCAGCATATTCAAAATAGAAAGGTGTCAAAAGCTGAATTCAGGAGATTTCTTGGCACAGAAGTGTGGCTAGATCCAAGTTTTGGTGGGCTTATAAATACCTGCATGCAAGAATGGACAAGAAAAAGAGAGAACCAAAAATCCTTGCTTGATTTGCAAGCCCAGTGAGAGCTCACAAAATTTACATATATGTTGTTTATCCATATTGCCTTTTGTTAGCTTTCTTGAATAGAATAAAAGCTTTTTAAAAGTATGTGCAAAAAAAAAAAAAAAAAGTATGTGCAGATTTTAAAAAAAACAACCAACCAACCAACCAACCAACCAACAGCCTTGATCGAAAAGAAGTGTTTAATCCTGGCAGGTGCTTTTCCCACACATATCACTAAGATTAAATATGGACAAATTTCATTTTTCAGAAAGAAAGCCAACACCAAATTTCAGGATTATGTTGCTGTTTATACAGAAACTTGTCTTAGCTTAGGAAGGCTGTGCTTGAATTATGAAATAAGTGAATGTAGAGTACATTTCACATTTATATTTGAGTGTCAAATTTTATGTCACTTCAGAAAACGAAGTTCATCTGTTTTCTCTTTTCTTGAATAACATCCCTAACTGTGATGAACCAAATATAAGCCTTGGCTTTGAAAAATAGAGGTGTATGGGGATCCCTGGGTGGCTCAGCGGTTGAGCACCTGCCTTCACCCCAAGGCGTGATCCTGGAGACCTGGGATCGAGTCCCACATCAGGCTCACTGCATGGAGCCTGCTTCTCCCTCTGCCTGTCTCTCTCTGTCTGTCATGAATAAATAAATAAAATCTTTAAAAAAAAAGAAAAATAGAGGTGTATATGGGTTTTTTTAAAGCATTATTATTGGATTAGCTAATGGTATTCCTTGTTTCTAGATTCCTGTAGTTGGTCTAATCATAATGACAAAACATTCATAGATACTAACTTGACTATATCAACTTTATTGAGAGAAGTCAGAAGTCTGAGTTTCCTGCAAAAGTTTCTGAAAAGTTTTTGTTTTTCTTAAAAGTAAATTATATCATATTTTAAAGTGATATTTGAGGGGTTAAATAATTACTTTGAGAAATGTTTTGATAAATTCTTGGAGAGTAACAGTTTCTAAAATGCAACAAAACTGTTTAGCTTTATTGTGCAAGTAGCCCCGGGTCTCTTGTTTAAGATGGAGCAACATAATTCTTCCAGGCTATGATTTATGATATAACTGGGATTACTGTACAATCACTGTCAGTTTTGTGTAAGATGCACACACAAAATTGTCAATAATTTCTACATGTTTTTTATACAGATTATCTTACACTGAGCTGATCAAATACTTTGAAAATGACTTCAAAACTCCTCTGGGTATCCTTCATACTTGCTGCATTAATACTCTCGATTACATTTTCTCTCCAACCAGACCAGCAAAAGGTTCTACTGGTTTCATTTGATGGATTCCGTTGGGATTATTTATACAGAGTTCCAACACCCCATTTTCATTATGTTATGAAGTATGGTGTTCATGTGAAGCAAGTCACTAATATTTTTATTACAAAGACCTACCCTAACCATTATACTTTGGTAACTGGCCTCTTTGCAGAGAATCATGGGATTGTTGCAAATGACATGTTTGACCCTATTTTGAATAAATCTTTCTCCTTGGATAACATGACTATTTATGATTCTGAGTTTTGGGAAGAAGCAACGCCAATATGGATCACAAATCAGAGGGCAGGACATTCTAGTGGTGCAGCCATGTGGCCTGGAGCAGATGTAAAAATACATAATAGCTTTCCTACGCACTATATGCCTTACAATGAGTCTGTTTCATTTGAAGATAGAGTTGCCAAGATTATTGAATGGTTTACGTCCAAAGAGCCCATAAATCTCGGTCTTCTTTACTGGGAAGATC
Source organism: Canis aureus (assembly GCF_053574225.1). NCBI lineage: Eukaryota > Metazoa > Chordata > Mammalia > Carnivora > Canidae > Canis > Canis aureus. The sequence continues at coordinate 58,225,303 of NC_135617.1, forward strand.
CCGATGATATGGGCCACCATTTGGGACCTGAGAGTCCACTCATGGGGCCTGTCATTTCGGATATTGACAACAAGTTGGGATATCTCATACAAATGCTGAAAAAGGAAAAGCTGTGGAACATCCTGAACCTAATCATCACAAGTGATCATGGAATGACCCAGTGTTCTGAGGAAAGGATAATAGAACTTGATCAGTATGTGGATAAAGACCACTATATCCTGATTGACCAATCTCCAGTAGCAGCCATCTTGCCAAAAGAAGGTAAGTCTGAACTGAGTGTTGGTTTGGGGCTGGGGCCGGGTGTGCCCAACACAATTCAGTGGGAGTTTTTGCTTCTGTGCCTTCAGAGTATGCTTGCCTGTGTCATGGTAATATTCTAGGGTTTAATCCTTAGACTTTGAAAAGAGAAAATCTCATTTCTCAGCATATAATTTTTCACTTTTCCCAAGAATATTGAAATTGATGCTCTTTCTATATCTATGGCAGATGGATTTAACCATTTTGGAACCACCAAATATGATGAAAGCTACAGCCTCCTTTCTAGAAAAATTGAGATGGAAAGAAAAATACAGAATTTGCATGCAATTCCAGTGATTTTATGGAAACCTGAAATTTAGCCTTCTGTGGTTCCTTTTGTAGGACCTGCTTAATCCCTATTAAGCAGTATAGGAAGGAGAAAGCATTGATCAATCTGAAGATTTATTTTTCTTGTCTATAAATAGAGGAAGTAATAATATGTTGAACTTCTTACAAACCTTTCCTCAAAGCCTCATAACAACCTGGTCACCTAAGTGTTACTTCTGTTTTAAAGACAGGTGAGCAAGCTCAGGTTTAACCTCCCCAGATCACAAAGGAAGCACAGAGCAATACTCAGACTTCTGACTTCTATTTTATCAGTGTTTACTGTTAATTTGGATATCAAATGAGAGAACAGATTTTGAAAAGCTGAATACCTCACAAAAGAACCTTATATCCCTCACAAGGGAATTAAGAAGATCATATGAAACTGTGCACCTGAACACAAACTTTTGAACAAATTCAGTATAAAATAACAAGTTTTTTGTTGTTTGAGAAAATCACATTAACTTTTCCTTATAAAATTGGAATATGTCCCGTGTTGGGGGTTGGGAGGCAGGGAGGAAGTCCCAACAAATGGATTTGAAAAACAAGAAAAGGATTAAAGACAGTGCCCAGGTTCACTGCATTTGAAATTACAGGGAGTACTTTTGCCACACCTCCAGGGCTTTAGAAAAACTTTCCGTTTTACAAGCTGCATTCCATCACCAGGATGTCCTCTCTCAAGGGCTGCGTCACCCTCCAGAGATTCTCTCTCTGCACTCACAACTGTCAGAACTTAGCTCTTCGTTTTCCTTTGGGGAGACGTCTTACTTAGTGCCACCAATTGGGGTGTGTGCATGTGTGCGTGCATGTGTGTGTGTGTGTGTGTGTGTGTGTTGAAGTGTATGTAGTTAAGTCTTTAGAATAGAGATTTCTAGTTCCATATAATGTCCGCTCAATTCTGTAAAGTGAATTTACTTGCAGCAGAGGATTAATCATTTCTGTTTCCCCCTCAAGATTCTTTCCTGGGGGGCGCGGGGTAAGTTTTCAAGTATCTGGCTATATTTCCCTATGCTTGCCCCCTGGTGCCTTACCTCAGTGGGGTGTCAGGAAGGAAGAAATATTCATTGGCCTCTTTTGCCAGGATGGTTTTTTGATTGTCAACAGTGAGTGCCTTGTTCTGAGCATATCTCCATATCGCTCCTCTTTTAGGTAAATTTGATGAAGTCTATGAAGCACTAGCTCGTGCTCATCCTAATCTTACTGTTTACAAAAAAGAAGAGATTCCAGAAAGATGGCATTACAAGTACAACCATCGAATTCAACCCATCCTAGCAGTGGCTGACAAAGGGTGGTATATTTTACAGAATAAGACAGATAATTTTCTGTGTGAGTACGTTACACTGTTTCTTCCCATTCTGCGTCATTGTTTGTTAGAGTGGAGGCTGTGGGTAATACAGCAGTGTAGTGACTAATCAACTAACTGGTGACCTACATTAATAGCAAATCAGGGATCCTTGGGACTTTAAAAAGAGGTTAGCCCCTAAACCTTTATTTTTCTGGAAGTTATCAGACCAAAGATATGCAAAGTATACATATACTGCTAATTAACAGCCATCATGCTCCTGAGAAAAACATAATTGGAAATTTGTAAATTGAATGATTTTCTGCATCTGTTTTATGTTCTGATTTCATATTAACTTAATCTCTATTTTTATTTAAAATTGCTAGCTTTCTAGGTTCTTCTGCCCTTCTGGCTCTACCAAATATAGGCCGACTTTGTTTTATACCTTGGAAATATTTCCAAAGAGAACTACACATGGCTTAGATGATCATATATCAAAATGTATTTTTTTAATGCCTAGTGACATAATTTTGAAGACATTGCCACCAAATTCATTATAAATATAATGGAAATCCCATTTGAAATTCAGACATGCAACATAAGGAGCTTTCTGGGATCCCTGGGTGGCTCAGTGGTTAAGCGCCTGCCTTCAGCCCAGGACGTGATCCTGGAGGCCCGGGATCGAGTCCCACGTCAGGCTTCCTGCATGGAGCCTGCTTCTCACTCTGCCTGTGTCTCTGCTTCTCTCTCTCTCTCTCTCGAATAAATAAATAAAATCTTAAAAAAAAAATAAGGAGCTATCTGCTATCCTTAAATGTATAATTACCTCTTATGTAGCTTCTAACAAGTTAGTCAAATGGAAAAGCCATCCACAGGGTTTTCCTCATCTTTAATGGGCTCATCACGTGTATACTTGCTCTTCAACTCCCCACCCATTCCCTGTTCTGCTCTGCATTCCCATGGACTGACTTCCACAGACTAAATTTCCTAGGCTCCTTTGTGAGCTGGTTTCTAGTTAGGTTTGGCCAATAGAAGAGACTTGCAGGAGTTTGGAAGAAGCCAGGAGATTTGTCCCACTCATTCTCTATCTTAGGCTGTGTCTTTAATGGTGACTTCATTTCCTCTGCGATCCCAGCTCCCTCTGGACGTTCTCTCTCTACAGTCTCAGCTCCTACTGGGAAGCCCTGGTTTTGGGGCTCTGGTAACACCACGTCTTCCCTTCTGTCCATCCAGCTGTAGGGGGCCAAGGGGCCATACGAGGTTCCCATTGTTCCTAATCACTGGGTAACCTTGCCATCCCATGGTGCTTCTCATCCCTTAGCACTTTTATAACCAGTCCCCATATGAAATTCCCTCTGTTGGACCACCTTACATGGATTCTGCTTTTCTGGTTGACATAGATATTGATATGACTACTGATCAGTTCAGCTGGAAGTTGTTTCTCCTCTGTTACTTGGATAGTGAAGGAACCACATTGTACCAAAACTACTTAGGAATGCTTTTTTTGTCCTTGACCCTTGATCTATGTAAGAGATGTGCAGAAATGTCCCTTCAGGTAGAATTGGGTTCCTATCATATTTGTTGACCAAAAGAAAACCAATTGCCTGACCATGGCATTTGTAGTACATACAGGAGTCATAGTGGCAGATGTATACCAGCATGGTTTCTGGTTCTTAAAACCAGTTTTACATACAGATAATGATCTGTCAGCCAATATTTACTCACACCAGGGGAGTTGTTTTATGAAAGCCTTTAAAAGTAATTTCTTTCAAAGATAATTTCTTTGGCCATGAGAATAATCGCTGCCTTCATATGTTCAGATTCTCTTGTATCGTCCGGATAGCTCTTATGTTAGAGGGGTTGCTCAAAAAAGGACTGCTATCTCTGAGGAGATTTGTACTTTACAGTTAATGTAAATCTAAGAGGGTCTCTTGAAATTTTGGTCTGGTGAACCACAATTACACAAGAGATTGGTCACACCTGTTTTTGATAGAAAACCTTAATGCAAAAAAAAAAAAAAAAGAAAGAAAGAAAACCTTAATGCTCCTATTTATGTTATATTCAACATAATTATTTATTCAAAAAAATAGTAATAATTATTTATTCAACAAATAAATATATGAAATAATTATTTCTTCAACAAATAGTTAAGTATTGGCCAGTATGTTCCTTCTCTTTTTTTTTTTTTTTTTTTTTTTTTTTTATTTATGATAGTCACACAGAGAGAGAGAGAGGCAGAGACATAGGCAGAGGGAGAAGCAGGCTCCATGCACCGGGAGACTGACGTGGGATTCGATCCTGGGTCTCCAGGATCGCGCCCTGGGCCAAAGGCAGGCGCTAAACCACTGCGCCACCCAGGGATCCCAGTATGTTCCTTCTCAATCTGACTTTCAAAAAAGAATGAAGTCCTAATGTCCAAAAGCAGTGGTTCTCAAAATATGTTCCCTGTAGGGTGCCTGGGTGGTACAGTCGTCAGTTAAGTGACTTGACTCTTGAACTCAGATCTTGATCTCAGGTTCATTTGTTAGAGTCCTACACTGGGCTCCACACTGGACACAGAGCCTACTTAAAAAATAATAAAATAGGGATGCCTGGGTGGCTAAGCGGTTGAGCATCTGCCTTTGACTCAGGGCATGATTCCAGGGTCTGGGATCAAATCCCACAATGGGCGCCTGCATGGAGCCTGCTTCTCCCTTTGCCTGTCTCTCTCTCTCATGAATAAATAAATAAAATCTTTAAAATAATAATAATAATAAAATAAAATGCAATTTTTTACAGGAGTTTTCATCCTTCAATATTATATCTCTTGATAAATCAGAAGACTTCTAAACCTTTTACTTTATTTTTAGCACAAAGTGCTAAATTTATTTTGATCTGAACCACCAGTGTAAGATTTTACCCCAAAGTCCTGACCTTTATCTTTCTATAGTGGATTGTAGCTGTTGCTAGGAGTTTGATTTTTATGGGATCTTTCGTCTTTACTGTGTCTCCCCTTTTATTGGTAATTATGAATTTATTGTCTTTTTGACAGACCACCTTTATCCCTTTATCATTAGAACATAATGGGATGCCTGGGTGGCTCAGTGGTTGAGCATCTGCCTTTGGCTCAGATCATGATCCTGGAATCCTGGGATCGAGTCTTGCATCAGGCTCCCCGCGGAGAGCCTGCTTCTCCTCCCTCTGCCTGTGTCTCTGACTCTCTCTGTGTGTCTCTCATGAATAAATAAATAAATAAAAATCTTTTTTAAAAAAAGAACATAATTGTAACAAAGTAGGTACCTAAAATATTTGCTGATTATTAGTTTACCTGCCACCAAAAAAATAAAAAAAAAAACAAAATCCAAAATACCCACTTTCATTTTCCCCTGACTTGGTTCAGCACTACTCTCTACCCCTCCTCCTCTGCTGTTAGAAAGATTTGTGATCAATTTGCCTTTTCACTTTCTAAAATGAATAGTGATGTTGACAACAACAAAGATTGCTCATAAAAGATTGTTTTCTTTTAAAAGATGACTTTGTTAGGGATCCCTGGGTGGCGCAGCAGTTTGTCGCCTGCCTTTGGCCCAGGGTGCGATCCTGGAGACCCGGGATCGAGTCCCGCATCGGGCTCCCTGTATGGAGCCTGCTTCTCCCTCTGCCTGTGTCTCTGTGCCTCTTTCTCTCTCTGTGACTATCATACATAAATAAATAAAATCTTTTAAAAAAAATTATAAAGATGACTTTGTTAAACTTTGCATTTAAATTCAGAATTGGATGATCCAACAGTTATTTTCATCTTAATGCCATCTGGTTGGCTAACTTATTTATTCATTTTATCTTTCCAGTAGGCAACCACGGTTATGATAATGCGTTAGCCGAAATGCATCCAATATTTTTAGCCCACGGTCCTGCCTTCAGAAAGAATTTCACAAAAGAAGCCATGAACTCCACAGATCTGTACCCACTTCTCTGTCACCTCCTCAATGTCACGGGCATGCCACACAATGGATCATTCAGGAATGTCCAGGATCTGCTCACTTCAGCAACCCCAAGACCAACTCCTTACACACCAAATCCTACACTCCTCCATAGTAGTGTCAAGCCCGGAGAAGATGAGCACGAGGAGTCATATGCTTATTTCCTAGGGGTGTCTCTTGGCAGCATTTTGGTGATTGTATTTTTTATAATCTTCATTAAACATTTAATTCGCAGTCAGATACCTGCCTTACCAGATATACAGGCTGAAATAGCTCAACCATTATTACAAGCCTAATGCTACTTTGGAGATTGTGTATTTATTTCAGTGTTTAAAGGTTTCAAATTCTAGGAAACCAGTTTTAGACATTTGCACAGATCTTTAAGGAGTTATATACAGGCACAGCCACACACATATACACACACACACACACACCAAAAGCATACACATGGACCAAATATACTTACCTACAAAGGATTAAAATGGGGAAGTATGATTCTGTTATTCTCTCTTAGGGGTAGATAAAATCCTGCTTTATTTGGATATGGCGCATATAATGTATATATTTAGCAACTTTGCACTATTTAAAATATCATATATATTGCACTTTAAATTACTCTTCTAATGGGTATCTTTATGTGAAATGCACTTTACTGACAATTATATCTTCTACTTTGGTTGAAAAAGACCAATTTTTCTCTGCCCACATCCCAGAATACTTGTTACTTATTTGAACTGGGTGAATTTTCTAATAATTCCTGAAAAATGTAGAAATATCTCTCCTTAAACCAGGAGTGCAAAAAGAAAGTCAAAACTGTTGGAGATTAAATGCAACAACCCTTGTCCATTGAATTGTGAGAGATGCATTCCCAAAAGCAGATGTATCTGGGCATTCCTTTCTGTGCTTCTTTTTAAAAGACATGAGTTTTTGTTTTATTTTTCCTAAAAAAAAAAAAAAAAAAAAAAATTCAATACTGACAGATTCCATCTAAACATACATTCCATCTAAACATTTCATTTCTGTCATGAAATTCATTATTGCTATTTTCTGACGAGTCATTCTGATCCTATAATAATGAAGACCCCGAAATATCTGTGTCCTTCCCACGTAGTCCAGCACTGGCCTGCTCTGAACAGAAGAGATTGGAGACCATCCCAGCAATAAGTTTTTGTTCTTGTTCTGTAATTATTTGCTTCTTTGAAAACTAAATCACTTTTAATCACATTAAAAATCACATTAGGTACATCAACGTTGGTTTTCTTTCTGGTAACATGTAGTAAGAGCACAAGCATCCCTAAGACTTGAGTGTTTCCAGATCCAGAGTTGCAAGGGATAACAAGCTGTGTTAGGTAAAACACAGGCCACTCAATCCGCAAGGGCTGTGCAGAGCTAGGGAAAGAAAATTAGGTGGGACAATGTCTGGTACGTTCATACTGTCCCCAGAGCAGTGCTAAAGGGTGCTTGATGGCAGAAACCAGGGAAATAGTTCTCAGGGGGAACAAATGTTCAGGATCTGGACAGGATTGAAACAAGAGGAGCTGAGATCCTAGCCTCATTTCATGAAATATTTGGATACCCACTCACTGGCTGCTCAGTGAAATCAGGTTCACAAACACATCTGCTTGGTCTCCTTTATTTCAACCACCAAAGCTGTGCTTCAGATCTTTGAAGTAGTCAGGTTGGGGAGACCTAGGATTTACCTGTCATTTATTAAAGGAAAAGAGAAAATCCTGGAAAGAAAAGCTTTCTTTGAAGAAACAAAACAAAACCAGTTTATAGAGAGATGGCCCACAGATGATACTGTGATTTTGTGTATATGAATGCATCCACGGGCTAATGAGTAGGTAAAACGGTATAAGTATTCTATAGAGATAGGATAAAGCAGATATAAAGAACAAAACTATTTTTACCTTCAAAAATATAGTTGAACTTAAGGACTTCCTAAAATAAAGTGAATGAATTATTTTTAAAATGGTAATAGCAATAAAGAAGATTAGCACTTAATTCTCATTTCATTACAAAGCCTCTTAATCAAATAGAAAGGGATCCCTGGACGTGTACTGACATTAAAGAGCTGAGAAATTAGATGGTAGATGGCAAACTCCCCCAGAAGTCTGAACTCTGAATTAGACATTTTAGAATCGGCAGCCATTCACGTTGGCTTGCTGTGTAGCTGTGAACTTAGCAGCATGACTGAGATGCCAATATAATCACTGAAAGACGAAATTGGTCTGTTTAAAAGCAGAGTTGTTCACATGCTGTCTGTACATTTAAAAATTGTTGCATTAAGTTCATTTTAGAATTGCTTTAGTGGTAAGAAGAAAGTAAATGCTGTACCATTGATGAAATCATTAAAATTCTGATCTGAATATTGGATTATTGAATGGTTTCTTTTATTTACACATACTTCTCCTGTAAAATGTCAGCAGGAGAGTTTACCTGAAGGAAAGTAAAATTTTAAACTTTGCTGGGAAATCTAGTCATTCATCATACCTTGATAGCTTTTTTGTTGTTTTACCTGCATATCTGCATGGTCAAACTTTGTATGCACTGAATGCAAATTAGCAAATAGAAATAAAATTTAGGCTAGCTAATCTTGCTAATGGTAGGTGAAAATTTTTTAAAGGTCTGAAGAATGGAGTCCCCACCTCACGCTGCCATTTTTGCTGAACAACATCAACTGTTTTGTACAATCTATTAATTGATAAGATTTGTCGCCTTCAGTGAATGTTTTGAGATTTCTTCTCCCTTTGCCACCTGGCATGTAAATCTAAAACTATTTTCAAAATGCTCTTTGACCTCTTCAGGTAAAACTAGGATCCTATTAACTTCAGTTTCTGACAAGAATCTATTATCTCTAGAAAGTCTCGTGAAGATACTAGGTTTTTGAGTTGTTAAGTTTTTCCAGCTGTTCATTGACTAAGGGGGACAGACCAGAGAATCCTAGAGCCAGGAAGGATCTTAGGGACCCTTCTACCCCCGACTTAACAGGGTCCCTTGACAGCTGTGAAATGACATGCATTGCACTCATAAATGCCAGCTGGAAGCAAGGCCCAGGATCAGTTATCCTGATGCACCCTGGGGGACAGGACTTCAACATAATGAATGTTAAGGGGACACAATTCAGTCCAAGATAGGCAGGGGATGCAAAACAAAAACATTAGGCTCCTGGAAAAGTGAGAAGCTGTACAAGAAAATAGATTCATATCTCTCTTGATAGCATTCCATTTCTTCCTTCAGGATTGCTATTGAGAAGTCTTATGCCAATTTATGCCCACTCCCCTTCCACCTCCATAACATTTGTTTTAAAACTCTCAGTTCTCTGAAACTTTACAGTCGCTAAGATATTCCCCTTGTCATTCAAAGGCCTTTTTATTTGAAAGGTTCATATCTCGGGATCCCTGGGTGGCGCAGCGGTTTGGCGCCTGCCTTTGGCCCAGGGCGCGATCCTGGAGACCCGGGATCGAATCCCACGTCGGGCTCCCGGTGCATGGAGCCTGCTTCTCCCTCTGCCTGTGTCTCTGCCTCTCTCTCTCTCTGTATGACTATCATAAATAAACAAAAATAAAAAAAAAAAAATGAAAGGTTCATATCTCTTTTTCATTAAAGCCAATTCTCCTAGTTCATTTTAGTTATAACTTTTGTCCGATTTCTGTTTACCCTCTTCGGCATCCATGTCAGTTGAATGCTGAAACCTCTGACTTGGTTGATTTTTTGTCTCCTTTAATATTTTCCAACTCTGTGGCCGTTAGACCACTCGAGATACTTCATCTTCTGAGCCATAGCTCTTTTAATTTTTTACATGTTAAAAGTCCTATTTTCTAATTTTCCCAAGTTCTTGCTTGTTCATTGCTTTGTAATAATATATTGGTAGTTATTTTAATTTCGTTGAAGTAAAACGTACTCAAAGGTGTACAAAGCGTAAATGCGGCCAATTATCAGAAAGTGAATAAATCCATGTACCTGTCACTTTAGAGGAGAGAGAAAAAATATAACCAGCACTCCAGAAAGATGCTCAGTTCTCTTCCCAATCGTTCCTGTCTCCCTCCCGCTGAAGGCAATCCTATCCTCACTTGGAATGCAATAGAATAGCTTCCCCTATTTTAAATTATCTAAATGATCAAATGATATACTTTTTTTTAAGATTTCATTTATTTATTTGAGAAAGAGAGAGTGTGTCCTAGCGGAAAGGGGGAAGGAGGGAAAGGAGGGAGAAGCAGATTCCCCGCTGAGCAGGGAGCCCAATGGGAGGCACAGGGCTCCATCTCCGGACTCTCCGATCATGGTCAGAGCCAAAGGCAGATGCCTAGCCAACTGAGCCACCCGGATGTGCCAATATGATACACTTTTATGTTTGTTTTTTTTCACTCAAGATTATATGAGATTCATCCATGTTCTTGTGTGTATCACTGCTTTATTTTCATTGCTTGATGGAATGACACTATATGAATATACCACAGTCTTATTTATGTATTCTCATTTTTGGAATTTTGGATATTTGGGTCATTTCCAGTTAGATGTTACTATGAATAATGCTGCTATCAGTATTCTTTTACATGTCTTTTGGCATATATATGTACACATTTTTGTTGGATATATTCTTTAAATCTACTAGTTAGGCTAGGCTTTCCCAAAAGCAGAGTCTGAGACACAGGCAACTTTTGCATGAATTGATTACAAGAAATGAGAGTGAAGAACAGGGAGTGAAAGAGATGCAGAAGAGCCTATACAGACATAAGTCAGAGGTTTGGCCACCATCATGATTGATTGTCACTCAATCCTGCAGCATCTTCAAAGAAGACTTATAAATCTCAGAACTGTCTGCCTGAGGAATGCAAGAGGGAAGCAAAACATTTATCCATTAGCTTCCAACCCACCTCCATGCCCCCAAACCCAGCCCCCGTTAAGGGTGGTTGCATAGGTATTAACTCTACGAACTTCTGGATAGTGCATGTGCAAGTGCCAAATATGACTTCATAGGCACCCAATGCCTTATGTCTGTGCCAGGATGAAATTGGAGGTAAGGAGTGAGCTGAGTGGATTTGAGACACGAGAGATGTCAGATACACCTACATGTGTATGGATCCTTCATTTTAGCCAAGGTCAGCAATTCCGTTCATCTATTTGTCAATCCTTGTGTCAACACCATGCTGACTTAATCATTACAACTTTATGATACTTCTTGACTTCTGATAGAGTAACTCCTATCGTTTTCTCTTTTTTAAGATATTCTTGGCCCTTTGCACTTTTGCATGAATTTGGGTCAACTTATACAATTCCATAATAAATAAATAAATCTCTGCTGGAATCACTTGGATGCAATGACCAATTTGAGGAGAATTGATGTCTTTACAATGTTGAATCTTTCAACTTATAAACATGATACAGCCTTCTATTTTGATCTTTCTTAAGTCTTCTCGATGCTATAATTTCCTGTGCAAAATTCTTTATGAATTTTGTTAGACTTATGCCAAGATATTTCATGCTTGTTGATACCAGTATGATACCAGTTATAAATTTTCTGATGATATATAGAAATACACTTGACTTTTATATATTGACCATATATATCCAGCAATTTTGGTAAGCTTCTAGTTTGTCTGATTCCTTTGGCTTTCCTCTGCATGTAATCATGTCATCTGTGGATATGACAGTTTTAACATTTTTTTTTATTCTTATACGATTCATTTTTCTTGCTTATTGAATTGCTGGCACCCCCAGTGCAATGTTAAATGAAAGTGATCAAATAAAAATTAAAAAAAAAAAAAGAAATTAAAAAAAAGATGGGATCCCTGGGTGGCGCAGCGGTTTGGCACCTACCTTTAGCCCAGGGTGCGATCCTGGAGACCCGGGATCGAATCCCATGTTGGGCTCCAGGTGCATGGAGCCTGCTTCTCCCTCTGCCTATGTCTCTGCCTCTCTCTCTCTCTCTCTCTGTGTGACTATCATAAATAAATAAAAAATTTAAAAAAAGAAATTAAAAAAGAAAGTGATCATAGTAGACAGCGTTGCCTTGTTCCTGACTTTAGGTGAAAAACATTATTTCATCTTTCAGTATTTTAGCTGTATGTTCACAATATTGTGATATTATATTATGATTCAGTAGGATAGTTTCTGGAGGCTTATGGCATACATATTGGTTTGAAGTTCTCTTCTCTTCCAGATTTGGTGAGGTGGGTTTTTTTTTTTTTAATAATAAATAGGTGTTGAATTTTGGTAAATGCTTTTCCACATTTATTAACATGAATTTGTTTTCCTTTTTTTCTTATTAATGCAAAGGATAAAACTGATTTTCAAATATCAAACTAAGGTTGCACTTCTGAGATTAATTCCACTTGTTTATGTGTATTTTCCTTTTGAAATGCTGCTAAACTCAATTAGGTATTTAGTTAAAGAATTTTTGTTCATAGAGAATTTTTTCCATAGTTTTAAGATCTTTGTCAGATTTTGGTACCAGTGTTATACTGGCCTCATAAAACCAGTTTGGATATGTTCCTTTCTTCTTTTTAAGACTTTGGGTAAAATCATTTCCTCCTTAAATGTGTGATACAATTAATCAGTGAAACCTGATTGCAAGTTGCAAGTTTTCTCTGTGGGGATGTTTTTGATAACAACTTATTTTTTGTGATAGATGTAAAATAAGGCTATTTAGATTTTTTTTTTTTTTTTAGATTTTATTTATTTATTCATGAGAAACAGAGAGAAAGGTAGAGACACAGGCAGAGGGAGAAGCAGGCTCCATGCAGGGAGCCCAATGTGGGACTCGATCCCGGGGCTCCAGGATCATGCCCTGGGCCGAAGGCAGTGCAAAACTGCTGAGCTACCCAGGCTGCCCTAGATTTTCTATTTGATTTTGTATCAGTTTTGCTTAAGTTGTATTTTTCAAGGAATTTATTTTATCTAAATTGTCAAAGTTATTGGCATAATATTCCCTTGGTATTCTTTTGATATATGTGGGATCTGTAAGTGATGGCCCCTCTTTTATTACTGATCTTGCCAATTTGTGCTATCTCCCTTTTTTTCCTAAGTTAATCTTGTTAGGGGCTTATCAATTTTATTAAACACAATACCAAAATGTGACTTTATTAATTTTGTCTTTCCTATTTCATTGATTCTATATTATTTCCTTTCTTCCACTCACTTTGGATTATTTTCATCTTACTAGCTTTCTAAAGTGGAAGCTGAAATCATTGATATTGAATCTTTTCTCAAAGACAAGCATTCAAGGTTATAAATTTCCATCTAAATACAACATTAGCTGCATTCTACAGAATTTGGTATGCCATTTTAGAAGTGTATTGTTTAACGGATAAATATTCAGGGCTTCTCTGGATCCGTTATTGAATCAATTTTAATTCCATTGTGGTCAGAAAACATACTCTGTGAGATGTTTGCATGGTATATATAATTTTCTGTCCTTTTACTTTCAACCTGCCTTTGTATTTAAAGGGCAGACTACAAATAGCTGGCTCGTTTTTTCATCCAATCTGACAATCTCTGCCATTTAATTGGATGTTGCCTATTTACCTTTAGCTTGCAGATATGGATGATTTTCCATTTTGCTACCCCCCTCCACTATACTATATTGGTCTATAGTTCCACTTTGGGGATGCTACTTTTATCCCTGGTATAGTCATCTCAAAAACCATGGTATCCATGATATCCATAGTATAGTCACCTCAAAAACCCACGTATTTATTTCTAAAACATGTTTTATGAGGCAAATGTAACACTGATAATCAAACCTAATAAAGAGACACTAAAAAGGATTATCAAATTTTGGATCTGGGCTTTTTCTGTATAATAGTTTATAATTTGTCCAATCTCTAATTAGAAATTGATCATTTCCTTTCTCTACTGAAATAAGTTTTGTTCAACTTTTTCCTGGGAAATTACCCATTTGATCTGTATTTTCAAACTTATTTGTGCCAAATAGTATAAAGTAGGTTATTAAGTGTTCTGCTCTTTTTCACATCGTGTTTTCTCTCCTTCTACACCTCCACCCCTCTTTTGATTATGTTGGCTTCCAGAATTTACAGATGCCATCAGGGGCTCCTTTTATACATTTCCCTGTTCTGATTCCTAGCCTCTTGATCCTTCACTTTTTTGGTAATTTCTCAATGCTTTAGGACAGATGTTTCATACTTTGTCCAGATTTTCTAGTCCTCGGCAAGAGCGCTGGTTTGAGTAATATGCTCCACCATTTTACTGGAAACAGAACTTTTACTATTTAGAAAAAAAAGGTTTCACAAAAATTTTGTGTGTCTCTCCTCAATAGAAAATTCGAACAATGTTTAAGTCTGTAATAGTCTGGGTCTTGCCAGTAGGAACAATCTTCTAAAACGTTTGTATAGTGCGGTTGTTTGGATTTGCTTTGGGGTTTCTTTTGATCCTTTCCACCACCCCCACCTATGAAAGTGAAGTAAGCAAGGCAGAGAGGAAAAACATGCTGATAGGGTCCCTGACAATTCATTGTATTAACATGCGAGGGCAGTCTGCACGGGAGGCCTCTGTAAACCATCATTCTAGGGCTGGAGGAGCTCACCAGATTGTTTATTTATTTATTTTTATTTTTTTATTTTTCAGATTGTTTATTGATGGTGAAATTCAGGTTTCTGCAGTCAAGGGGTAGAAGTTAAGTGGAAAAGTAGGCAGCTTGCCCGACAGTTTAGCTTGATTTTTGGGTAAGACTGCTTTTGCCAGTAATGCGGCCGTGAGACATGAGTCACAGGACTGAGCAGTTTCAACACCAGTCACCACCTGCACACGTGTTAGGATACAGAACTGTATTATACTATGATGATCAGCATGTTTGTGGGTTTTTTTTTTTTTTTTTTCCTTAATATCTACTTCTTGAAAAATGTTAACTAAACCATTCAAGGAAAAAAGAAAATGTTTACAGAACAATGAAAAATGAAAATCCAAAGGGTTTATGCCAAAAAGCAAACCGGTCTTCTGCAGCCTAATTCAATTGGACCCAACAGGCTCATTTAGATTCACATGCTCCCTCAGTGTGTGTGTTGGGGAAAGGGAGGACTATAATGGTATCCAAGTACAGGCACCAAGGAAGCAGGGAGGCAGGGGGAAAAAGGAGAAGCTAGCATCTTAACTTCAGGAAGCACATGGCCTGGCAAATGGTTCTGTATCCCAAGATCTCAGCAGCAAGAGTCTAACCATGAGTAGACAGAAGTAATTTGTTGGTATAAAGTTTTACCATTTCTGAGATGCTACAGAACTCTCTTCTAGAGTAAAGAAAGTACCTTTTCTTATTTTCTCCCAGAGTTCCTAGCAGTGTTCATGGAGGAGGAATACAGGAAATGAATTTATCACGCTGAACCACTAGACGAAACTTTGTTGAATCTATACTCAATGAGTATGGCTATTTACAAAACACTTAATCTTGGCTTTCTTTCCAGTGATGTCCTCATGCTAAAATACGTATTGATACATTATCTTTAAAATTTGGTTAAATGTTTTATAGTTGATCTTGGTTTTAAAAAAATCTGTAATGAATGCCTATATGGATTTTTGCAGTATTACTGGCTCATATCAACATCTATCACAGTATGTGTATTTTGCAGGGTGACAAATTTAAAAAATCAGTAATATTGCATCCTGTATTTAATAATTATAGTAAAAATGTTTTTGGTAGATTTTATTCACATGTTTTAATCATAAACAAAGTCATTATGAACTCAGACAATATAGTCAAAATATATTTTACTTCAACTTAAGGCACTACAGATTTTTTTTAAAGCATACTCATGTCGTTTTATTTACACACTATTTTAAGAATGACAATAAAAAAACACACTTTCCATCCCATCTTTGTCCTTCATTTGTAACTTTATGCATTCACAATGAAGTGAAAACCCCTAAGTAAAAGGAATTAAATGCCATCATCCTTAAAGCTTACCAGATATGGATAAGAGAGGGAGACACCCAAGAACAATACAAAAGTATTTTTAATCCTTTAATGTTCCAAGAACTTATCTTTAAATTCTTATACCAAGCTTAATGAAAGAACACAAAGTCTATAGTACACAGCATTGAAATAATTTATATTAGAATTCTATTGCTGTTTACAAGAACTTGCACATTAATAACAACAGAACTGTCCATGTAAGTAAATGCAGTTATTCTGAATTCACTCACTAAATTAACAAAAACCACTCAATACATTTTCCTACTGCGTTTGAGTATTACTGTCATAAACAGTTAAATGTTTCCTGTAGCCAAATACTTTCACCCAGAAAAACATGTCAAGATATTAGTCAATTACTTAACAAAATACAGACCAGAACCTTATTGCAAAAGGCTAGCTTACTAGAAAGATTTTCTCAGTGTACTAGAGGAGCCATTGGCTTTAACGGTGATAATTTTTTAAAGATACAAATGAATTAACACAAAGTTCAAAATAATATATAAACATCTCTTTGATTAAATAAATATGGTTTTGTCCCATCAGCATATATACAAAAAAGTTTATAATTTTAATTAAAGTTAGTATTTTGAGAATGGAATGAAAGACAAGAAAATAGGTTAAGTGTCTTGTTCAAAGTGTTAAGACATTGACAGGACATCCCTTCCTATTCCATCCTATATGAAATGCACTCACAGGCTAGATGCTCACTAAAACTCACAGCATTGCAAGGACCAAGCTCTACTGATCTAGTATAAAATATCCTGCAACTATTGTAGATACTTCAAAAAGTGTCTACTGTATTAAATGTGACTGTTGTTTTTCTTTTAAATGGAAATTGAAACAGGAAGAAATTTTTCTATTATTTTGTTCAGAAAAACAACCTCTAGGATAACTTTTACGGAAGGAAAAAAATGAAATAAACGTGGTCAAAAAGCAAAATTAGCGCTATTGGCTTTACTTCATTTATTTATTGTGCTGTTCTTAATAGTCAGCTTATGACCAATAGCATGAACTACTTATGCAGGCTGTAGAAATGATTCTCAAGAACAACAGATGCTGAATGAATACTATGATCACAAAATTAGCAGAGACCAAATAGGATGAATTATATGTTTGATGACTGGCACCATCGTTCTTGACCACCACAGGTAATCAGCATTTAACTCCGTTGCATATTTACTACAGATTTTTAAAAATCTGTAAAACAGTTACTTAGATTATTTTATATCGTCAAAACTTTAAACATCACACTATTAATTGCTTGTCTCAGGTCCTGATACGGTTCTTGAAGCCAATTTTTGCTTTACTAGATACAATCTAGTCTGCCACAACTCGGTTTCTGCATATTAACTGATTCAATTAGAAAGTACCACCTAGCAAAGGTAGGATGGTAGTTCTTCAAAACAATTCCTTAGCTTTGAACATGTATGTTAAAAAAAAAATCGGAGCAATTATTTCTGTGAACCAAACACTGGAGAAAAAGCAGAGGCAGGACTCAGGCTACAGAATGTTAACAGTGCTTAAGAGTTTACTCTGCCACTTAACATATGAACAGTGGGAAGGATCAAAAGATACCAGGTTCCATTTTAAATTTAACTACTCTATTGCCTAAAAAGTAAGGCATAAATATCTCAAAGGTAGATAGCAAAATCTCCTCCCCATTCTGACCCAATTGAAGCCAGACTTGTATTTGGTCATGAATTTTTTTTACACCACTTGGATACCTCTGGCTACAACATACAACATGAGGAAGCTAAATAGCTAACAAAAACTAACGAACTTTCTTAAGTTACAACTTTAGCTTGTGAGTCAGAAGAAAGTAAACAAATATGAAGTGCAAATATACTCTTTGCTGAGAGCCACATTCCGTGGGAATGTGGAAGTCAGCCTGCAGACCAGCTGCCTCTGACCACCTTCCGTCAGTCACAGGAAGTCTACACATTCATAAGTGCAAACGCACTTGTGCACACACATACACACATACAAATGACTTACACAAAGGCATTAAGCACAGATTGAGAAAAGCAATTCTATTTTCTTAATTTATTATCAGCAACAATCTTCAAAAGGTATCTTTTGTGGCTTCAATAGCTTACAAACCTTAACAACGACACAATGGTGAAGACTCAGGCTTTGTATCACATAGTCTTTGTTGTGTTTTTTTATAACAGCTTTTCTTAAAATAATTTCTTCCTATGCTAGATCTGTTTTGCCTGGATAACCAATTTTATTAACCACCACAGAGGTCTTCCTATGTCACAGGTTTACTTGGGATACAAACTCTATTAAAGTCATGAAATATAAAAATATAGAAAACTTTTCCTTCCTGATACGCAAAATCCAAAATCCACTAATTGCATAAAGATTTCTGTTGTTTCAGTTACAAATATAAAAATTTATTAGAAAAGCATGCCTACTAAATTTTGGTATATTTTTATTTAAAAATGTGTCATCTTCATAGCAAAAAAAACCAGAGGCAATCATTTTTCTTAAAGTTTCTAGTTAGAGAAATAGTTTATGTTGACTTACTAGAAATTTTTAGTATGGTCAGGGTTTTTTGTTAATTAGCTGATACACCAAAACAAAGCACAAGGAAAAACAAAGTAATTCTAGCATGCTTAGTCTAAGTTTTTTGTCTTTCAAGGTATATTTTTCATCCTTAGAACACCATTTTTTGAGTGTATCCTTGGTTTTGTGACTAATCAAAGATATTCTGTATAAACTCCAGCATGTTACTCAATTAAAGGATCATCATCATCTTCTTGCAGCTGAAGTCGGGAAAATGGACGGGGTACAGACAGTCTATTCTGCATGATTATTATGAGGCATGTTAGTGTGGTTAAGACCAAGAGCGCACCAATAACAATTCCGATGGCTTCTGGGAGATTAATGCACCACTGGTCAACTAACAAACACTTCGTATGACCAAAGGTTCCATTATTGGGATGTGGTTTTAATCCCAGGATGTGGCACATCATTGGATAAATATCCACACTGTTAATTGTGCTTTGTTTGTAGCCTTTGTGAAATGCAGGACCGTGGGCAGCTAGAAATGGATGCATACTAGACAAAGAATTATCATAGCCATGGTCACCTACTGAAAAAAGAACAGAAAGTATGTTAGTTCTTAACAGAAAGACTGATTTTTCTATTACAAAATAACTTGCTTCTAGTGTAAATATATTGATTCTTGCCAGTGTAACTCTCATCCATTAAAATTGTAATTAGTGGGATGCCTGGGTGGCTCAGGGGTTAAGCTGATCCCAGGGTCATGGGATAGAGCCCCTGCATCGGGTGATCTGTTTAGTGGAAAGTCTGCTTCTCCCTCTCCGAGCTCTGCTCTGACCCTGCCCCTGTTTCTGTTCTTGCTCTCAAATAATTAAATAGAATCTTTAAAAATTCTGATCACTTAAAACAGGTGAGGGTTAGAAATGAAATTTTCTGTGTTTTTCAACTCAGCCATGTCCCCTATTTCACACACACACCCCTTTTCCAAGTGATCATGACCTGAGTCTTTAAAAACTATTTCTTGGGACACTTGGGTACCTGAGCGGTTGAACTTCTACCTTCAGCTCAGGGCCTGATCCCAGGATCAGGGATCAAGTCCCTCATTGGGCTCCCTGCAAGGAGCTTGCTGCTTCCTCCGCCTGTGTCTCTGCCTCTCTCTCTCTCTCTGTGTCTCGCATGAATAAATAAATCTTAAAAAACAAAAACAAAAACAAAAACACAACTATTTCTCAGCCTGATGCACCTTTCAGTGCTAGCCCCACTCATTTCACCCCTCCATTTCCAGCAGTGTGTGCATGCAAAGAGCACTAATGATTGTATAAAAAAAGAGAGAGAGAGAATAAGAGTGGCTGGGTGGAGGGTCCTGAATAACTAGGGAGAACAGAGGCGAGTAAAACCCATGAAGGGGGAAGAAGTGAATCTGCAGCCTACTTACATCAATTGCTCCTGTGATAAGAGGATTATGTAATACACTCCTGGTTTATCGATAATGAATGAATGCCTCAACCTCTGGAAGGCCAGGTGAGAATGTTGTAGAAAGGGTTCTTACACTGAATGCGAAGTCTAACCAGTTCACCTTTAACTCCAAATCGAACTCAGAAAAACATGACAGTCCTGGATAGAACCGCAATACCACATTCTCAGTTTTTAGCTTTATTTTGGCAAATACTGACTTTTAGTGTACACCTGTTGCACTGATAAGCTCCTGCTTTCTTAAGAAGTGCAAATGACTGAGTGGTGAATAAATATATCAGTTTGTGTTATATTATCCTTTAATTTCATGTTTAAAATATTTAAAAAAAGATTTTATTTATTTATTCATGAGAGACACACAGAAAGAGGCAGAGACATAGACAGAGGGAGAAGCAGGCTTCATGCAGAGAGCTGGATATGGGACTCGATCCCGGGACTCCAGGATCACGTCCTGGGCTAAAGGCGGCGCTAAACCACTGAGCCACCCAGGGATCCCTTGTTTGAAATATTTCATAATAAAAATAATGAATGTGATCAACAGAAGACACTATAGACATATACATACATATGTATATGTAATAGAAAAAAACTCTGTACCTCTGTATGGATAGTTTGTTTTTTCTTTTCTAAGTTTTTCCATGTTTTCTCAGTTTTCAACAGTGAGTACATAAATATAAATAACTTATAAACTCCCTTAACCTTTAGTCTTTTTTTTTTTTTTTTTTTTTTTTTTAATGATAGTCACAGAGAGAGAGAGAGAGAGGCAGAGACATAGGCAGAGGGAGAAGCAGGCCCCATGCACCGGGAGCCTGATGTGGGATTCGATCCTGGGTCTCCAGGATCACGCCCTGGGCCAAAGGCAGGCGCCAAACCGCTGCGCCACCCAGGGATCCCAACCTTTAGTCTTATATCCTTCTCTGAAGCTTCTGATTTGCTATAGATCAAGGATCTGCACACTGCTCAAGACAGCCCCTGGCCAAAATCAGCCTTCCACCTGCTTCTGTAAACAAAGTTTCATTTCAACACCCCAAATTGGTCTGTTTACAGAATGTCCAGGCTGCTTTCCTACTACAAAGGCAGAATTGAGTGAGAAAGACCAGCTGGCCTATAAAGTCTAACATATTTACTATCTGGCCTTTTACAGAAAAAGTATTCTGACTCTTGCTACAGACTACAAAGCCAGTTTTTAAAAGAAGTATTCAAACCAAATCTAACATATGGATAAATAGCTGGATAAATAAACTTGGGTTCAGGAAAGACCTGTAACTCACCCCTCTATATCTCCTCAGCTGGAGGAGAGATTTTGATACACCTCGTTTGTTTACTGGGTAGATTTCTGTTTGTTCACCTTCTAGTTCTCCTCCAGTGAAACAGCTACAGCGCTCAGGTACTTGGACAATGTTTAACACACACAAACAATTTAAAAAAGCATTTGAACTCAGAGATTCCCCTGGAATCTCTCCCTTTTTACTTTGTTGCTTTACTTCTCTCTCATTTTCTACAAATCAAGAGAACCAACCTTGAAAGTTACTAACAGTAACTGCAGTGTGGGTAAGAAAGTAAAACTACACCTCTGCCCTAAGGCCACCCAGCCTCCTCATCTAGGGGTCAAACTGTGGTTATAAATTTCTATTGAATGAAAACCTGAGAATTACCCAGTCAAAAAGTGAACTGGTTATACACTGTTAATATCTCTAAATTAAAGTACCTTGTTAACAGAACAATGTCACAACCTGTGATTTATCCCCAGAGTACAACAGAAATGTCTGAAATGAATACTTACATTTTGATAATGATTTATTTAACACAATTGTCCAGCCTTCATCAGCAACCAAAATAATAGGCTGAATTCGATCATTATGTTGGTAATGAAATCTGGCAGGAATCTCTTCTTTGAGATAAACGTTCATGTGAGGGTCACAGACTTTCAGTTTGTTATAAACCTCTGTGATATCTGGAAGAAAAAGGAAAACAGTCAAGGAAAAAAAGTCATGATTGGTTGATGAAGAAAAAAAAATTTCTAACTAGAATAACTGGAAATAAATCCTGAACAATGTCATCTATTAAATCATTTTTACTTCTTAAAAAAGCAGTGCAATAATAATTATGTGACATTGTTGGGGAGAGACACACACACACACACACACACACACACACACACACCCCTCCCTTTATCTTTCCAGGCATTCTAGTATCTCTTTTTTCATTTTGTGATTCTCTCTGGTGGACTTTTATACAAAAGGGGACAATTTTCACGTATAGCTTCCTAAGTAAATAGAAAGTAGTTATATATTACAGCTAATTACTAATTCTAAGATCAATAGATAAATAGCATATCTCACACAAAAATCCAAGATCTTTCTTAAGGATAAAAATCTTCTTTTTCCATTAGGGTGAATAATTAAGAAATGTATCAAAAAGCAAAGAAGTAATCTCTTTGAACATGAACCTTAAGCTAACTGCTTAAAGACTTGTAAATTAAGGGGAAAAACATATAATTCCCACTCTGAGGAAGAATAGATGGTACTGCCCTACAAAAAGCCAGAGTTGTATTCTTTTACAAAACCCTCCCTCCTCATTCAGTTGCTCCCTTCAAATATCCCTCAGCTGAAAGGTTACTTACTTATCTTGGGAAGTAGGGCAGCAACTGGAGTCAAATCTACAAGAGTGTAGCTTGAATTATCAATGCAGAGATCCAAGTTTATCAGTCTCTCCTTTGAGCACTGGGTCATCCCATGATCACTTGTAATGATCACGTTGAGATTTTCCCACAATCCTAGCACCTTGAGTCTGTGGACTAGCTCACCAATGAGATCATCTATTCCTTTCAACACTCTGTACATGTTTTCTTTATCTTCAGGTCCGTATTTGTGGCCACTTGCATCTGGTTCTTCCCAGTAAAGTGTTGCAAAAGTGACCGGTGGGTTCGAATTCATCAGCCACATGGTAATGTTATTTAGTCTCTCCTCAAATGACACTGAAGAGCTATAATTCATAAAATAGGAAGGTGTGGTATTGTGAATGGGTACATCAGTGCCAGGCCACATAGCAGCAGCACTTGATCTGTTTTCCTGAAGCTGGTTGGTCACCCAAATAGGTTCTGCTTCATTCCACCAAAAAGGATCCTTGTCATCAAAGTCAGAAAAACGTTTCTTTGTGCTTGCATCATACATGGAATTAGCCACGATGCCATGGCTTTCTTCATACAAGCCTGTCACAATACTGTAGTGGTTTGGAAATGTTTTTGTGATAAAAACATTTTTAACATGCTCTACCAGGACTCCTTCTTTGATAAAATTCTGGAGATGAGGAAATTCATAGTCCTGTAGATAGTCAGCTCTGAAACCATCAAAGGACACCAGTAGTAACTTGGATGGCAAGCTATGGGAAGAGTTACCTCTATAACCAGTTATAAGTCCAGAAAATAAAAGTATTACTAGTAACTTCATAATGAATGTGTTGAAGGAAAGCAATCAGGGTTCCTAAAATATAAAAACACAGTTCATAAGTGGTAGTGCTGTTGTGACCTGGATTAAGTTTCAGAAATTTGGCCACTAGGCAAAGAGAACCACAATTTATTAACTTTCTATATGCTTTCATATCAACTTAAAATCAAATAATGTCATTTACTGAAAGTTAACTGAATAAAGCTAAAATTGGAAAGAAAAACAAAAATTGCCTTTACTTGTCCAATTTCCTATTTATGTATGTCCTACCCCGGCCTTCACACTCTGCAGGGGGTATGGGCCATTTTTATACTCCACAGAAATACTCCCGTTTGGTTGTCTTGCTTGTCTGTAGTAGCAGAAATTATTCTAAAGACCTAATAAGGTCAGGGGCGCCTGGCTGGCTCAGTCAGGGTAGCCAGGGACTCTTGTTCTTGGGGTGTAAGTTCACACCCCGTGTTAGGTATAGAGATTACTTAAAAATAAAATCTTTCAAAAAACTCAGTAAGAATGGATGAAAAAAGAAATGTGATCCTTTTGCACAAAACAGAAATAATACCAAGTCTTTAGAGGCTCCAGAGAGGGAGATTATGTTTCTAGTTTAGTAACTGGTAACCTCTGTTCCTTTTAAGCCACAGAAATAGGTAGAAATTCTACCATACGGGCTCACTGCCAGTTCCTGCTGAAGATATTGGCATTAAAAAAGGGCAAAGAGGGCAGCCCGGGTGGCTCAGCAGTTTAGTGCCTGCCTTCAGCCCAGGTGTGATCCTGGAGTCCCGGGATCAAGTCCCACATCGGGCTCCTTGCATGGAGCCTGCTTCTCCCTCTATGTCTCTGCCTCTTTCTCTGTGTGTCTCTCATGAATAAATAAATAAAATCCTTAAAAAGGGGGGGGGGGGACAAAGAAAGAAATATTATATGAGGAAAAAGACTCCACTTGTCTATACATTCCCAGTATTTACATAAGGTTAACAAACTGACAAAGCCTATAGGGACCTGACTGCCACAGTGACTTCTGAAGAAATCCAAGAGCTGTTGAGATGAACTTCACCAAATCCCTTAAACTTCCTTTTTACTATCAAGGATATAAGTATCTGCCTAATACCCGAGGCTCGCAGCTCTCTCTGCTTATTTACTTAGATAATCCACTGTTTATAAAAACAAGTTTCCCATAATAAATCTCCCTGCCTTCAGTCTCTATCATCTTTGGTCCTTCAGAAAACAGCACAGGGGACTTAGATAGGACAGGGTATCTCTTTCATAGTAATAGGAGAGAAGCAGCTAAGGCTGGGTAAGCTAACAAGTCTGAGGGTTGGGGCTGAAGGGAGCCGTATTCTCTTGCTACAAAAGGTAGGGGCAACTACTCAGAGGAAGTAGGATGGCAAAAGGTTCGAGGGTTTGAGAAACAGAGAATGTCTGAAATGGCCAACAGGGAGGATGGGAGAGTACAGGGCAACAGGAGGACTGGTGGTCGAGGCTGACAGTGGGGGTCATGAGTTTTTAGTGACACTGTTGACAGGTTTTTCTCTAGCTACTCAGGGGCCCTGGCACAGGCCTGAACAATACCGGCAGCTGATGCTGCCTGTACTTAAGACTCTGCCAGAAACTGAAGTATAACGAAGAAAGTTGAAGATCCTGACTTAGGAGCGGTTAAAATCTGAACTGCAGCATCTACGCTGAAACGGATATAGATGCGTGAAGGAGAAGGCTTCTGGACTAGAGGTTCTGAGGGAAGCTGCAGGGATGTGAGGCTGTAGTCAGAAAGAGGAGAGTGAATTCCGTATTTCAGAGTAAGAAGACCCAAGGTTTGGCCGCAGGTGTGTGCACCTGGAGGTCCTGGGGAGAGGCAGCGACGTGCTGACATGATGATTAAGTTCATGAGCCATTTATTGTGTGTTCTTTCTCCCAACTAAACCGCAATTACTTGAAGGCAAAGACTTTTCCTTCAAACATACCAACTAGGTGATCTGTGTGTGTACGCATTCAAACATTTGTTGACTGAAGCTGTGACTGTCTCAGAACCAGGGACTTAAAATTGTGAAGACCAAAGGCACAGGATCTTGTCTGGGAAGGACTCTGGGTCCGTAAAGTCTACGATTTTCACCTGAGATGGGCTGCCTTCTGCCTGTCGGGTATGGATCATCTGTTGCTAGTGCCATCCATGAAACCAAAAATAGTACGAATAACAAAATCAAATCACCTCTCCAAAGAGAAGGGTAACGAACAATCATGTTTGGTATAGGAGACACACTGTACAGACACAGCCTCAGCCACAGCTCAGTAATAACAACTCTTAAGAATTGAGAGAATGGCATTTCTCTTTTCATTCATTATTTGGTGTCCCCAACCTAGTGCTCATGCACAACTCACCCCCTCCCTCAGACAGTCAGTACAAGTTCAGTCACACACCAATATCATGCAGGCTGCTGCCCTAGGTTCCAGCAACCTGAGAACTTGTGTGGAGGTCATGCTGGTCTCCATGAAAGCTTGGATTGAGCAGATTCCCTGTTTTCTCTGAGAATAGATACTTTCCCATACATAAATATTTGTTTCCAGTAGGAGTTGGAAGAGCAAATAGGTTGTACAGTATCTTAAAGATGCTCATAAATCAATTAAAAAACAAAACTGTCTTTATTTACTGCCCTGGCTCTTTCCCTCAGTAACCAGTTTACATACCACACCAAGTCCACCGAACAAACTATTCTGCTGGCAAGTCAAGTTCTGATATATGTCAAACTGCATGCATTCTCTGCACCTCCAAGTCTTTTTCCTTTCCTTAGTTCCCCATCCTTTAAAACAGCTTCCTCATTCTCTCGACAGAACTGCTCTGAGTAAACCATAGGTGCCAGCCTAGTGTTGATTCTATTCACATACCATCTACTACAGCAGAGTAGACCTAAAATTCAGAGGGGACTTCTTACAAGTGCAGCTGCCCAGTCTTTACACCTAGGAAAGTCCAATTCAGTCAGGCCAGTGTAGAAGCCAGGAACGTGCATTCTCAACAGCTACCCATTCTTTTCCATCTTTAGTGTGGCGTACCTCTTAAAGCCCATATTACTTCCTGTGGGAGCACTTCTCTCTCTTATGTGACCTTCCTACCTTCTTCACCCTCCCCTTTCTCACCTCATGTCTACTCCCAACTTAATCTTCCTGGGCGTAGCTCTGTTCATAGCACTCCCCTAAAAAAAGTCCAAGGACTTCCCCTGTCTATACAAACACTTCAGCCCGGAAAGAATTCAAGCCCTACAGCATCCAGGCCCAACCCACATGCAAATTACTGTGAAACAGTTACAGAAATCATTGCCAACCATACTTCCCTTTCACCATATTTCACCATCCCCATCTTCTTCAAATGTATTACAAAGTCATGTAAACTATAACAGCCATTTTTCTAGGCGACCTAGAGGTGACCTATAATAGCTCTTCAGTGACAGCTGTGCTCCCAAACGTCCTGAAGTTACCTCCTGCAACATGAAGTCTTGCCTAAACACTCTTTTAGGTTATTTTTTTTTAATCACTCAATACATATCTAATATAATGAAGACTATACAACAAAAATGTATGTATGTGCCATGTATCAGGGAATATGGGCTTTATACTTTTCAAATCTATAATACAATAGGGGCATAAATAATCAAAGTAATGAATCAGGCTGTCATCCTGAAAGAACAAAGACAAGGGTGAATGAACTCTGTTCTATAATACCAAAACTTCTTTGTAATGCTGTGCTTGAGAGCCATACATCCTAAAGTTGTTTTTAACACTAAGCCCTTTGATGAATTACTACAACTGGAATATTATAGTATGTCCAAACCTTCTTCAACAGAGTCATCTCTAAGAACAGAGAGGTATCAAAGCAATTCAACAAATGGTGCCTGGACAGCTGGATATCCATTATGCTAGAGAATGAATCTGGAACCCTCATCTTATCCTATACACCAAAATTAACCATAAATGGTTCATGGACCAAAATTTAGAGCTAAAACTATAAAACTCTTAAAAGAAAATACAGAAGTATATCTTCATGACCTTGAGTTAGGCAAAACCTTCTTAGGTACAACACCAAAAGAACAAGTGATAAATAAATAAATAAATAAATAAATAAATAAGACTTCACTTTTGTGCTCTAAGGAATACCATGAAGAGAAAAGACAACCCACAGAATGGGAGAAAATATTTGCAAATCATCTCTAAGTGATCTGTACTTAGAATATGTAAATATTATAACTTAAAAATAAAGTCAAATAATCCAATTAAAAAATGAGCAAAGGATCTCAAAGATATTTTTCCAAAGATATACAGGTGGCAAATAAGCACATGAAATGATGTTCAACATCATTAGTCATCAGGGAAATGCAAATCAAAACCACAGTGAAATAGCATTTCAGACCCACTAGGATGGAGAGAATCAAAAAGACACAGAACAAGAGTTAGTAAGGATACAAAAAAACTGGAACTTTTATACAGTGCTGGTGAGAACATAAAGTGAGAGAGCCACCTGGAAAACACTGTGGCAGTTCTTTAACCAGAGTCACCATATTATCCAGTATACGCCCTAAAGAAATTAAAACAGATGCTCACACTAAAACATAAATGTTCACAACAGCATTATCTTTAATGGCCAAGAAGTGGAAACAACTCAAATAGGCCATCAGGTGATGATAAATGGATACATAACTTTTTTTTAAGATTTTATTTATTTATTCATGAGCTACAGAGAGAGAGAGAGAGAGAGAGAGAGAGAGGCAGAGACACAGACAGAGGGAGAAGCAGGTTCCCTGCAAGGAGCCTGATGTGGGACTTGATCCTGGATCCCGGGATCACTCCCTGAGCCGGAGGCAGATGTCCAACTGCTAAGCCAATCGGGTGTCCTGATAAATGGATAATAAAATGTGGTCTATCCATACCATGAAATATTATTTGACAATAAAAAGGAAGGAAGTGCTAACATACACTACAAGTGGATAAACCTTGACACACTAAGGGAAAGAAGGCAATCATAAAAGATCTCTTAATATATGACTCTTTAGATGAAATGCCTAAGTCAGGCAAATCTATTAGAGATGGAAGTACATTGATAGTGTTTGTGGCAAGGGGTTGGGGAGAAATGGGGAGTAAATTACAATGGTATGAGGTGTCTTTTTGAGGTGATGACATGTTCTCATATTGACTGTGGTGATGATCCCACGACTCCATTAAACTGTACACTTCAAATAAAGTGGATAGTGTGTGAATTATATCTCAATAAAACTATTATATTAACAACAAAAAAAGAGGGAATGAAATTGTAATCCTTTTTAAAAAGCATCTGAAATGCCCTGCCAAAAAA
Source organism: Canis aureus (assembly GCF_053574225.1). Classification (NCBI taxonomy): domain Eukaryota; kingdom Metazoa; phylum Chordata; class Mammalia; order Carnivora; family Canidae; genus Canis; species Canis aureus. The sequence goes on from NC_135617.1 coordinate 58,253,843, forward strand.
CAGTAAACATCTTTGTGATCTCATTTTATGCCTCAAATTATGTGAAATTTGTACTCCATAACAGACTTGGGTTTTTTAACATGAAAATGTTTTATAACACCTTCCAAATGCAAAAACAACAGCAAAATAAAAACCTTTGTCTGACCTCTCTCAAAATACATATAAAATCCTTCTTCCCTAAATCTTGAAGGAAAAAAAAAATGATGCTCAAAGTACATGTGCTATTTATTCTGGGGTTCAGGAATACATTAGCACACGGTTAGGATCCTTGTCCCCAGGCTTAGAAGCAGAGAGGAAAGATTGGGGCAGCCCCAGATGGTTCAGCGGCTTAGCGCCACAGCGCCACCACCTTCAGCCCAGGGTGTGATCCTGGGGTCCCAGGATGGAGTCTCATGTCGGGTTCTCTGCATGGAGACTGCTTCTCCCTCTGCCTGTGTCTCTGCCTCTCTCTCTCTCTCCCTTTGTGTCTCTCACGGATAAATAAATAAAATCTTAAAAAAAAAAAAAAAGAAAGATTATAGGCTCTGAAATCAGAATGATCCTGTAACTTGAGCTCACATTTACTAGATGCACAACTGTGAGCAAATCTAACTTCCCCAGACTCAGTTTTGGCGTTTGTGAAATGGGGAGGCATATTCTGCTCTAGAACAGGCCCTCAAATTTAGTTTCTTTTTATCCATTCTAGTTACAAAGCCATTAGGTTAGGAAAAAGTCTGTACTGCCACAGGCAGAATAATACAACTGTGCAACCCTAAAATAATTAGAAGTAATTTAGCTCAATGCTTTTTTTCTTACTTGTGATAGAGCCGAAGTCCGGTGACTGGCCAAGCTCAGAGAGCAATTTAGTAGCTTTACTATGCACTTACTAATTCATGCCCTCAACAAGTCTACAAGTCTAGTGACACCAAGCTAACAAGACTAGTCATAAATTCCAAATGATTACCAGGACTTTTCCTGCCAGAACGTGTTCATCAGCAGTGCCTCTATCTAGGTCTACTGCATTTTCATTCTAACAGCAGGTGTTAATCTATAAACAAAATGCCAGTGGAACGTTCTCAAGTAGTTTTCAAGGGATCAAAATCACTGTTAGATCACTAAACTTTGAGAAAAACTCTGTAATTAAAAAAAAAAAAAATAGTGGAGGGAAGAAAAAAAAAAAAAAAGCAGACTCATCTGGACTATACCCAAACATCCCAACAGTAACTAGAACTAGTAGGTAGTCATCTTTGGTTCAGGAGGTGAAATGTGCTGGATCTCCCGTGGGATGACTTTTTTACCTGGATGGAATGCATGTCAGGCAATCCCTACCGGCATTCTCAGCCCAAGTTAAGTGGTGAGAATAGAGCGGTTACAGGAAATGGTGAAAGACATTGTCAGCATCAGCTTTATAATACGAAAGCCCTATTCTAAAGACTTTTTATACTGCTTTAAAATAAAATAGCATTGTCTATGGACATGGGAAACTTTGGTGGTTCCCTCTAGGTTATTATTTTCTTAGCGTTCTAAGGAAAAAAAAAAAAAAACAAACTACCCTCTGCAGGACTTTCTCAATCTTAAAAATTCTAGGATTCTAAATAATTCTGCCATTTTCAGGGCACACAAAATTCTCTAGTATCTCCAGAACAGCTACACTTCCTTCCTACGGAGTAAAATAATCCGTCACGGTGCTTGTGTCGTCACCGACATTTCTCCCAAGTTCTATTCAGTAGCTAATCTAAACTACAGAAAATATCTCCTCTTTGCTTGCAAATGAGCTTCACTGCCTTGAAAGGGCCTGGAACGCCTTGGGGGCGAGCGGGGCGGGCAGTTTTATTTTTTTTTTCTTCCCTCCACTTTTTTTTGGGGGGGGGGTGGCGGAAACAAAAGAAAACCGTAACATTCACCAACGGAGCATCTGCCTGCCTAGGACACTGGCAAGTTTTCAGGCTGAGGTCCCACCCTGCAGATCACCTGGTGGATGGGCAACGGCAACCGCCCTGCGGGGTCAGACCTGGTCAAGCCTGTCTGCAGCCGTACCGTGTGCGACGTTACCTGTCTGAGCCTCAGTTTCCGCATCTGCAGAATGGGGACACTCTTACCCCACGGGGTAGCTACGCCGAGAGGGGCAGCATGTGCTTCGCGCGCTGTCCAGCCAATCAAAAGCACCTAAAGGGTCATCTTCGCTTTCTGGTTTTCTAGGAAATCCGTTCTCCAGTGTGATGACGTAATGGCCATCAACTCCGATCCAATGCCCCGCCCCCCGGGCACCTGCCGACCGCCCCGCACCCCGCCGTCCACCTCGCCCGGCGCAGGGCGCCCCCTCCCGGCGGCCCCGCCCGCGCCCCGGGGCCCGGCTGCTGAGCCCCAGGACCTCGGGCGTCAAAGCCCCGGGCGACCGACCGAGGAGGGGGCGGCACCTCCCTGCGGAAGGCCGGCGCCCCACGCGCACTCACCAGCTGCGGCCGGCGCGGACCTCGGCGCTCGTGGGCCGCGGGGCCAGCCGACCCCAAGGGACACGCGCGAGCCGAGACCTTCCTGCGGCGCCTGCGCAGTAGCGGCCCGCCCGCCCCGCGCCGCGGTTAGCAGCCCCTCCGCCCCGAGGACCGCGCGGCCGGGTGCGCTCCGGGTGTGCGCAGCCGCCCGCCGCCCGGGACCCAGCGCGGCGCGGGGCGGGGGAGGGGGCGGGGCGCAGGCTGAGACGTGGCCTCGGATTGGCTGCCGCAGCCGCGTTAAATGTAACCGCCATGGCGATTGGCTAGAGGCAGGTACCACCTGGCGACAGCTGCCTCGGAGGGTTGCGTGGGACCTGGCGTGGGCTAGAGCCTGTCCTCCAGCACGCCCCTCTCATGTCACCCTGGGCTGGGCGCCCTTCAGGAGACGTGACACCCGGCGACTCCCGGAAAGGCCCCTGGCCGCTGCCAAGCGCAGTCCGCTCCTAAGTAGTGGGCCCCTGGGCACTTCGGCGTCCGCAGGAAAAATAACTGTGGCTGCGTGCACTAGGGTCCAGCACAGGTGTGGAGCCGCGTCAGCTCGTTCCGGTGAATGGAGATAAACGCGGTGTGATTCTACCCAAAGTACCTGTTTGACTGGAAAACGGAGCACCTTTCCTTGCGAAGTTAATTGTAGGCAGTTTACAAATAAGGTCACAAGAAACACAGAAACACCATCTTTGCAATGGGGAGCCCGCTGAGAAACGCGCACGTCTTTTGACTTGCATATGGGCTTGTGCCCCTGCCTGTAAGTGGAGGCTTAGTTGAACAGATTGCATCTGTAAGCTTACTAGTAGAAAGAGAAATGAGCCAAACATTTCTTTGTTAACGCTTGAGTTACCCAGGCATAATTGGTAAAGTAGATGGTATCCCTTTGCTCTTTGTAATTTGCGGTGCTGAATGCAGAGTCGAAAAGGAACTCACTAAATGTTTATCGAATATAATGGAACTTTTAAGTTGCTCTGGGGTCGTGCCTCCCCTCACTTTAAAATGCAAGCCCTGAGAGCCTTTTTTTTTTTTTTTTAAGATTTTATTTATTTATTCATAGAGACACACAGAGAGGCAGAGGCACAGGCAGAGGGAGAAGCAGGCTCTCTGCAGGGAGCCCGACGTGGGACTCGATCCCGGGTCTCCAGGATCACGCCCTGGACCGAAGGCAGGCGCTAAACCCCTGAGCTACCCAGGCATCCCCTCACCCCTTTTTTAAAAAGATTTTTTAAATAAAGTTTTTATTTTAAAAAAGATTTTATTTATTCATAAGAGACACAGAGAGAGGCAGAGACATAGGCAGAGGGAGAAAAAATTATGTTTTAGAATAGCAAGTATAGCATGCTCTTCTATTTATGAGGGGGCAGGGATGGAGGGAGGGAGAGAGCTGTTATTATAATCATAAAAGAGAAACCATTGGGGCACCTGGCTGACTCAGTTGGTAGAGCATGTGACTCAGTTTCGAGGTTGTGGGTTTGAGCCCCATATTGGGCATAACAGTCACTTAAAAAATATCATCTTTAGGGACACCTGGGTGGCTCAGAAGTTGAGCAGCTGCCTTTGGCTCAGGGTGTGATCCTGGGGCCCTGGGATCAAGTCCCATATTGGGCTCCCTGCGAGGAGCCTGCTTCTCTTTCTGCCTGTGTCTCTGCCTCTTTCTTTGTGTGTCTCTCATGAATAAATAAATAAAATCTTAAAAAATATATATATATATATATATATATATTCTTTAAGGGGAGCCTATGTGACTCAGTCAGTTGGGCATCAACTCATTTTTTTTGAAGATTTTTTTTATTTATTCATGAGAGACACACACACAGAGATAGAGAGAGAGAGAGAGAGGCAGAGACACAGGCAGAGGGAGAAGCAGGCTCCCTGAAGGGAACCCGATGTGAGACTCGATCCCGGGACTCCAGGACCATGCCCTGAGCCAAAGGTAGGCGCTCAACCACTGAGCCACCCAAGTGTCCCCAGACCTAATTTTTAATACCCACTCTGACACTCAGTAGCTCAGCCATCTAGGGTCAGTGTCTCGCTCGACCTAGTTGAGCCTCCAATTCCTCATCTGCAGAACCAGCCCTTTTATAGTACCAGCCTCTTAGGATTATTGTCAAATAAATGAGACAAAGCAAGTCAAGTACCCAGTGCAATGTCTGACACATGGTAAGTGTTAGTGATTATTATCACCATGACCAGAAAAACCATTCCCCAACCTGAACAGTAGTCCGCAAAAGTCTGAGTTCCAGAGGAATTTATGTAATGTCCAATTTAGTGGCACTTAAATTTTCTGGCATCTGGTGCACACGATTGCTTGAAGAGTAGACAAAACTGACTTTCACAAAAGTTAGATGTGTAGTGGAGACAGCAACTGGTTAGGCATTGGGGAGAAAGGCTCCCTTCATCCAGGCCACTGCCTGCATAGCTGGGTGAGATCAGGGAATCCTACGCAGCCTGGTGTCTGTCTTATAGATGATGTGGTTGAAGACAGGGGGACAAAATGATTCATAAGGATCTTTTGACACCGAGCTTCTGTTATCCTTCAAATATTTACTATTTTAACCATAACTGAAAACTTGTTTCAGATGAACATAAATAATAAGGGTATTTATAATCTCATGAAATAGAAGTCCATAGGTAGGATAGGCTTTGGGACTGATTGAATTAGCACCTCAACAATGTCACCACGTACTAGATTGTTTCTAACTCTCCACTGAGCTACTAACAGACTTGGCTTCTGGTTCCTCTAGTGGTAAACATAAAAGTAGCAACAGGATCTGTATGATTCATTTTTCACTTCCTCTGGACAATAAAGTGAATTCTAGGTTTCTTTTCTCCTTCTCAGAAGTCTCCAGCCACCAACTCTTTCTCTTACTTTGACTAGAACTGTGTCATATGCCCAAATTTAAGCCAGCAAAGAATGTAGAATTACCAGGGGATCAATTCAGTCCAAACCCTGAGCCGAGATCTTTCCCAAACTGTGCCGTTTTTCTCAATGAGAATGAAGGGGAATAAGTGCAGGTAACTCTCCCACAAACCACATTATAGAGTTACTGGAGGAACTTACTGATAATAAAACAAAATATAACAATATCTTAAATTCTTCCTTTCCAAAGTGATTTGAAACATACATAATGTTTTATTTAACAGGCAAAATGATGACATTTATAATTTTCTTGAAAAAGAAATCTTATATGCATCTTAGAAATATGGAGAAAGTTTAAACGTATTTTGTGTTAGAGATTAAAATGGGAGCTAGGAACAATGATCTAAACTCATCATTTACAAATGAATGTTGTGCCTCAGAGAATTGACTTGGCTAAATATACAAAATTTAATTGTAATTAAGAACCTTTGACCCCTGGCCAATGTCAAGTTGGGAAGCAGTATGTTGAAGGCAGTCTCTTCTTTTTCCTCCCATTTATTAGCCTCAAGATTTAGCATTAGCGTAACATACTTTAAAATTTGTATCCTGCTTTTGTGATCAAAGACAGAGCTCTTTAAGAAGCTACTTTTTTTTTTTTAAACTCCTAATTGGGGTGCATAACTCATTGCTGGAAGGGATGGGTCAGAAATTAGAAGTTACAGAAAAAAAAGTTTCAGAGGAAAAGCCACACCCTTCCCAAAGAAAAACAATTCCTATCCACTGCTCAGTCTCCTTAAATAACAAAACCGAAACTAGTGAATAGAATTTCAAATCACTAGAAGGGTATTTTAAGTTCCACTTTTTAATACATATTAGATGTTACTGTAAACACAATACAAGTTTTATCTTTAATATAAAGGGGAGTGGGGATCCCTGGGTGGCGCAGCGGTTTGGCGCCTGCCTTTGGCCCAGGGCGCGATCCTGGAGACCCGGGATCGAATCCCACATCGGGCTCCCGGTGCATGGAGCCTGCTTCTCCCTCTGCCTGTGTCTCTGCCTCTCTCTCTCTCTCTGTGACTATCATGAATAAATAAATAAAATCTTTAAAAATATATATATATATAAAGGGGAGTGGAAAGGACTGGGGGTGGGTCATAGTACTTCAGTGATTTTGAAAGTTTAACTAAAACTTTCCACCCACCCCATTTTCTGCAAGATTACATTTTAACAATCTCAATCAAGTAAGATTGTAAACTATTGTTAAATACTTCTGTTAAATGTGATTCTATATTATCCATCATGAACAAGTATTAGATATTTCTCACTCTCAAGGAATTTTTTCAAGAATTTAATAAAGTGGTCCAAGAAACAGTATAAATTCTTTTGAGGCTTTTCTAGGTAGAAAGCAAAGTACTAATTTTTAAAAAAGATATAAAAATGGGTAAGATTCAGTTCCTGCCTTCCTTCAAGGTAGCTCTCATCTAGAAAGGTGAATGGAGAAGATACCTCTCTGTTGCTTTTGCCCACGTGGCATTCATTTCCTTTTCTTCTGGGGGTTCCTCCAGGAACCACTTCATTTTCAATTTTAGTCTGTGAGAGTCATTTGGGGCTGACCACATCTTTCCTCATCCCCAGCATGGAGGCCCAGGGTAACCAACTATCCCAGTTTGCCCTGAACCAATGGGGTTCCTGGGGCATGGGAAACCAGAAGAATCCCAGGCAAATTGGGATGAGTTAGTCGCTCTTTGACCCAAGCCTGGCCTATTAGAGCCAACTCCACTCCCTTGACCACAGGAATTGGTTCGATGATGGGGACATGTCCAAGACCAGACCAAAAAGACTCAGTCCTGAAACTTTTGTTGAAACAATTTAGAACTAGTCTTTCAGCAGCCACTGCTAAATAGGTAGACTATAAACCTACCCCAGGTGCTGGTGATCATTGTTGTCACCGTAAATGGAAAGTCTACCTGGGAATAAAGCCAACACAGAGAGCGTGATACTTGATGACTTCAAGCACTTGGATCCAAGTTTACCTAAAGCTCCATGGCTGGGTTTTTCCAGTCACATGATTCAGTAAATTCTTCTTTTGTTTAAGTTAGTTTTAATTGGGCTTCTATCACTTACATCTAAAGGGGCAGATAAGAAAAGCAAATATTTGCTTACATTACTGTCAAATAAAGTAAATGCTATAAGGGAAGCCCAAAACAGGGAGCGGTTAAATCATGCAGAGGTTACATTCAGGTGCATGAATCTGGAAATGGATGAAGAATGAGCTGGGTTTTGATTAGTTTGCACAGTTAAGATGGTGAAGCAGTTTTCTATGGCTGCTATAACAGATTACTACAAATGTTTTATCTTATGGTTTTGGAAGCCAGAAGTTTAGAACACATTGGCAGAGCTGTGATCCTTCAGGCAATTCTCAGGAAGAAGCCATTTCCTTGCTTTTTCCAGCTTCTCAAGACCAAATACATCCCTTGACTTGTGGCCGTGTTCTCTGTCTCCACGGCTAGCAATGCAGCATCTTCTCATCTCTCTCTGACTCCAACTCTCTGTCTCCTTTATTTTTCCTTATAAGGAACCTTCTGATTACCAGTAAGTTAGGCCCACACAGGTAACCGAGGACAATATCTCCCCATCTCAAGATCCTTACCTTAATCACACCTGCAAAATTCATTTTACTCTGCTGGTAACAAAGTCACATATTCTGGGGGTTAGCATGTTGACATCTTTGGAAAATTGTTAATATCAGCAGGGGCGCTAAGATAACTGTTGGTCCTTGAAAATAATTCCATTTTCCTGGAAAACAATGATACATATTTGGGGAGCCATCGGGATGAAGATGGTACAGGTTGATTAAAATTACATTATTTTGTACATAACAAGGGAGTTATACCTAATTTGGTAAAGGGGTATGAAGCACTGTGCTATTTGTATTGTGGGAATGGGAGTGAGTATCACATTATCCCTGCCCTCAAATAGACTAGGGAAGACCTCCAATTATAGAGGCACCACATTTGCTCTGATAGTTCCTGTTTCTGTTTTCTCACATAAATATTCATAAATATTCCCCCTTTCACTTTCCAAACTGTCCTGGCCTGGATGATGAACTGTGTATATGGTCACCCTCCTTAAGCACCATCATCCTCAGTATTTATTGAATATTGCCAGGTAGCTGCTCTGTGTGAGGCTCTGGAGAAAAACAAGAGACAAGGGCAAATTTCTGTGTTCATGTTGTTTATCACCTAGTTTTACAGTCCAAAGATGTTTGTAAAGTGATAAGGTAGCACCAAAATTAATTGGTCAAGCAGGCAGCAATGTAAGGGCGATGCAAGAGAAACAGAAGAAAATAGGTTCTTCAGATAATAAGAGCGATAGGAAGAGAGATATCCCTGCAGGTGGGATAGACTGGTTGGCTGGTGGACCTGCAAGTGTGGTAAAGCTTGTGGAGATAGGCAAGAGGGTAGACTGAACCTCGATCACTTGTTTGTCAGTAGGGTTGGAGGAAAACATCATTGTCTTATGTTTCATTCCCATATTTCATTGAATTTCATTGAATTCAATTTCTTTGAATACAAAATACTGTGTTAAGAAGCCCTATTATTTGATGTATCACTAAGAAAAATTGTAGCCAATCAGCTGTAAGGTACATTCTGGTTTCAGAGATGTTAAAATGTAGAGGGGAATGTGCATATTGAAATCACCAAGATAATATCTCTGCTCAAAGGTGAAGACTTTTGCTAACGTGGTATATCTCTGGATTTATATAAGTTTAATTACTTTACAACTTTTTGTTGTTTGTTGTTTCCAATCATTTGATCATTTTACAGCTTTTCTACCAAGGATATTCAGAATCTCTCTTAAACTATGGAACTATGAAACAATGTGTGTAGAATTTAATAAACATCTCTCCTAACAGTGTGATTTAAAGAATTCTCTTTACTCATACATAAATCCTCTCTAGGGTTCTTCCTGGAATTTCCAGAATTAGTATAACTCTTTTAGGATATTTTAAGAAGCTGAATATTTTCATTGGGTTAAGCCCAGATAGAGTAGTGTATTAGTTAACTAACACATTTACATTCATTAGTTTACTGTTTCCCAAACTCGCCAAATCACAAAATCACCTGTGGCTTTTGTTAAAAATGTCCTAAGGTCCATTTTTAGACTTGGGTCCGGTAAATCTTATGGGGCATCTGAGAACTCTATTTTTAATAAACACTGGATGTTTCACAATGAGACATATTCAGAAAATATTGGGTTAGGTAGTAGTTAGTAGCTTGGTATGCTGCTGTGTTACACAGTGGAGTGTAGCTAACAGGCCAGCCACCAAGGGGAACCTTGGATCTGGAAAGAGGCTATTGTATGATAGGATATTGAAGTCCCTAAGGGGGGACTTCTGCACTAAATATAGAATAATCTCAAATTGGCAAGGAGCAATTTGAGGTCAATCAATGCTTATAGTGGGGAAGGAGGTCTAGGATAATAACTGAACTTTGATGGTTTATGGCTATACAGTCTGCAAAGTGCTTTTACATAGGGTCTTTTTTTTTTTTTTTTTTTTTTTTTTTTTTACATAGGGTCTTATTTGGCTTTCCCATCTAGCCAACAAGTAAGCATGCCTTCTATACTGGTGTTATTCGTAAATCACAGAGGTTAAGGTGCTTCTCTGAGATTCTGTGGGAATGTCAAAGCTAAGCTCTAATCCCTGATCTGACTTACCCACGTGGGCAGTGGCTGTGGATGAAGGGAGCCCTTCTCTTCTATGCCCATCCAGCTGCTGCCTCCATTATACACCTGACCTTTGTGGAAGTCAATTTTGTCTATTCTAAGCAATCATGCACCTCGTGGGGGCATATAACCATGTGCTCCAGATGCCAGAAAATTGAAGTTCCACTAAATTAGACATTATATAAATTCCCTTGGAACTCAGACTTCTGCTGACTACTATTCAGGTTGAGGAATGGTTGTTCTGGTCATGGTGATGATAATCACTAACACCATGTGTCAGACACTGCCCTGGGTACTTGACTTGCTTTGTCTCATTTATTTGACAATAATCCTAAGAGGCTGGTACTATAAGAGGGCTGGTTTTGCAGATGAAGAATTGCAGGCTCAACTAGGTTGAGACACTGATCCTAGATGTCTGAGCTACTGAGTGTCAGAGCAGGCATTAAAATTCAGGTGGGTGTGAGGGTGCCTGGGTGGCTCAGTCTGCCTTCAGCTCAGGTCATGATCCCAGGGTCCGGGGATCAAGCCCTCCATCAGGCTCCCTGCTCAGTGGAGAGTCTGCTTTTCCCTCTTCCTCTGCCCCTCCCCCCCACCCTGCTCCTATGTATGTGTGCATTCTCTCTCTCTCTCTTTCTTGAATAAATAAATAAAATCTTAAGATGAGAGAGAAAGAGCAAGAGCAAGGGACAGGGAAGGGGAAAAGCAAGCTCCCGCTGAGCAAGGAGCCCGACACAGGCCTTAATTCCAAGACCCTGGGATCATGATCTGAGCCAAAGGCAAAAGCTTAACTGACTGAGCCACCCAGGTGCCCCTAAGTAAATAAATAAATAAATAAATAAATACCCCCCCCCAAAAAAAAAAAAACCTTTCAGGTCTGCAGATTTTAGGGACTGAATTACCCTGGCTTCTGCCACTCCTTTCAGCTTTGACAACCCACAGATCTAGGATGCCCAATTCACCAATGCACAGGCCCGCCCTAAGGTTTGCAACTGGAATTAACCTATGAAGGTACAAACTAATAATCAGTAGGATATAGCCCGCCCCAAATTGTCTCTGCGGCTGCTTGCAGACTCTGGGGTTTTCGTAATGGCTCTACTCTGAAGCTCAGACCAATAGGGTCAGGGACCATTTCTCTTAAATGCTGAGGCATACAATCTAATAAAACAATACAGATATATTACAGAAGATGATAAAAAAGAGCGTGGCTTTTTATAATTGTACCCAAGACTTCCAAGATAATTTTATATTTGCTTTGAACTGGCTTGGATTGTTTTAGGCTGATACCCATCTTGAAGATACCTGTTCCCCTCTTCTTTGCCATGAGCAAAACTGGCTGGGTCTTCTCCCATTTCTTTCTTTTTTTCTTTTTTTTTTTTTTTTAAATTTTTTTTCCTTCTCCCATTTCTGACCTGCCATGAATGCAATCTGGCTTACTTAGCCTAAGGCATCTGGGTCAGTTATGTAACTGGTTTTGTTAGACATATGTAAATATCTTTGCTCAAGGTACAGGAGCCCCGGGTGTTGTGATACTTTCTGACATCCATTATAAGTAAAAGAGATATTTCTTTCATTTTTTCATTGTCATTAACTTTCAGAGATAAACAGAAGGTTGTTTATGTCTCCCAAAAGTTCCTTTTCCAGAAGGATTACAAAATTAGTTAGCATTACCTTAATTGTTTTAGTGCCTCATGAAAGTAAAATCATATGAACAAAATGGAAACTTCTTTTGTATATTTTTTTATTGGAGTTCAATTTGCCAACATATAGCATAAGACCCAGTACTCATCCCATCAAGTGCCCCCCCTCAGTGCCCGTCACCCAGTCACCCCCACCCCCCGCCCACCTCCCTTCCCACCACCCCTTGTTCGTTTCCCAGAGTTAGGAGTCTCTCATGTTCTGTTTCCCTCTCTGATATTTCCCACTCATTTTCTCTCCTTTCCCAAAATGGAAACTTTTAATAAATGTGATTCTTTACAGGAAAACTTGAAAGTTAAAAAAAAAAAAAAAGATCATTACAAAATTATAGGGCTAGATGAAAGCACCAGGTTTGGAGTGGTTCACCCAGCCTGCCCGCCCAGCTTCAGCCAGGTCCTAACAGATTCTGCAGACACAGAAACAAAGTAGGTGGCAAAAACTTTAGTAAAGCCAAATACTTGGTAAGAAGAGAAAGTCAGCTTCTGCACTCAGGTATTGCCTCAGTGAAGAAAGAGGTGGATTTCTGGCCTCTTTTCCAGGAGTTGGTGGTGTCCTGACTTCTCATCATTGCTGTTTTAGATGATAGTGGTATCATTACTGGCTCCACCCACAACATCCAGGCCTAACTCCCCAAGTGACAGTCAGCATAGCGGTTTCCAGCCTCCCTCCCTAGCTTCTCAACCACAGTCACAGATGCCCTCCAGGATCACCTGCTATGGGCCAGCCTCTGAGGATTCAACGGAGTCACCAAGCTGCTCACCAAAGTCCCATGCGGGCTCGTTTCCCCTCCACCTAACTCATCTGCAGCACCCTGCTGTTCTTGGGCCAATCAACTGTTTAGCTATCATCTAGATTTTTGCCAAGGCCACCTGGTAATTTGCAGAACACCCCCCAGAAACTCATGAACCTCGTGTCACTACCCCACGTCTCCCATGGACTCAGCAGCCTCCCTCAGCTATTTACATGTTGAACTTCAACCATGCGGGACCTCCCAGAGACTTATGGAAGTCGTCCACCTGTATTAGTTTAGTTAGGGCTGCCATAACAAAGTGCCACAGACTGGGGTGGCTTAAACAACAGAAATTTATATTTATACATATTTATATTCTCACAATTCTGAAGGTCCAAGATTGAGGTGTCAGCTAGGCTGTTTATTTCCTGAGGGCGTCTGTCTTAGACAGTCGTCCCCCCATGCACGTCTGTATTCTAATCTTTTTATCAGGACCCAGTCACATTGGATTTGGGCCCAGCTGTATGACCTCATTTTACCTCAGTTACCTCTTTAAAGGCCCTTTCTCCAAAAGCAGACACATTCAGAGATACTGGGAGTTAGGACTTCAACATAGGAATGGGGAGATGGAATGGGGGGTACCAACCAGCCCATAACACCACCTAGTCAAAGGCGGGGGGTCCACTTGCAGTACGATTTAACTGCCTGCAGGTAAGCCCTGCCTGCTGGCCAGGGTCCTACAACTGCTTGCCAATACCACCCCCCCTTCCTGCTGACAGAAACCACCTACTTTATCTATCTGGGTGACTAGCCTTTGTGCTAAAGAAACCACCAGTCTGCTAGTCATCCAGCGTGACTCCCGACATCCCCTGCTGCAAAGCTGCACCACTACTTGCTTCTTCTCTCCTTCAGCAATACCTCAGGCTGCCTCCTCCTCTTCCCTGGACCCTGCTACGCCTACCTCCTGAGCTCCTTGCCTCTTTTCCTGCCCTTTGCTATCTAGCCCTCACTCAGCAGCCGGATGGAGCTTTTTTATTTCGAAAATCACTGCCCGTGGCTCCTCTGCTCACACCACACAAATGGTATATCCTCATATTCAGAATTCATCCAGGCTCTCCGCTGTTGCTGTTAAGGTCCCATGTCACCTGACCCCTGAATATTTCCTGGACCTTATTTCCCTCTAACCCACTGCATCACACACCTCATTCCTGACAAACTGGCCTCTCCACTTCTCAAAGACACCGAGCTCCTGCCCGCCCCAGAACCTCTGCCCTTTCTCACTGCCCAAGTCACCCTCCACACCAGCTTTTCGGGTCCCACTCCCAGGACTTCATAGATCTCTGCTTAAACTGAAGTTCTCTTGCTTAATATAGTTTCTACAACTGTCAGTAATTCCAAATGATTTGAAAACTGCAGTTTTGTCAAAACTTTAAGTTAGAGGAATAACATTTACACTTATTAATGTTCTTTTCAGGAAGAACTATATCCAAGTTACCCTAGGGTTTTGTGTTTTTTTTCTTGTTTTTTTTTTTTAATTTATTTTATTTTTTTTAAATTTATGACAGTCACACAGAGAGAGAGAGAGAGAGAGAGGCAGAGACACAGGCAGAGGGAGAAGCAGGCTCCATGCACCGGGAGCCCGACGTGGGATTCGATCCCGGGTCTCCAGGATCGCACCCTGGGCCAAAGGCAGGCGCCAAACCGCTGCGCCACCCAGGGATCCCTGTTCTGTCTTGTTTTAAACTTATTTCTCAAAGTCCCACAGGAAAGGGAATTATATATAATTTTTCAGAGGCCCATTCTTTTGTTGAAAGACTTTTTTTTTAAGATTTTTATTTATTTATCCATGACAGATGGATGACACACACACACAGAGGCAGAGACATAGGCAGAGGGAGGAGTAAACTTCCTGTGGAGATCCTGAGGCAGGACTTGATCCTGAGATTCTGGGATCATGACCTGAGCCAAAGGCAGACGATCAACCACTGAGCCACCCAGGTGCCCTTGTTAAAGATCTTAATTATGAGTTTTGTCAAAACTAGTTATGTGCCTACCAGCATGTTACTTAATCTTTTCAGGTCCCTTGTAAAAAGGAAAGTCTCTTGCTATCCATCCTCAAAAAGCTGTGCGATGTTCACACAGGACATGCTCAAATGAGAGAATCCTTTCAGAAAGTATTGGGCAAGGCAAGGAAGAGAGATATTAAAAAAAAAACTCAGGTATATTTCGTGTGTAATATGAATATGTGCCCCTCCACAAGGAGGAGATGTAGAACATTATTACTGATCCTTTACAAGGTATTCTTTGTTGGAATTCGTCCCAACCCAACCTTGTTTTTTTCCTCTTTTGATTTTTACCTATAGTTGGTATTATGCCATCTTGAATCCTTTCTGGAACAGGGTGAAGTTGCATATAAACACATTTTTAAAAAGCACTCATCCTTTGTACACTTGACTCATGCTTTAAAAACTTAATTTAGGGATCCCTGGGTGGCGCAGTGGTTTAGTGCCTGCCTTTGGCCCAGGGCGTGATCCTGGAGACCTGGGATCGAATCCCACGTCGGGCTCCCGGTGCGTGGAGCCTGCTTCTCCCTCTGCCTCTCTCTCTCTCTGTGATATGACTATCATAAATAAATAAAAATTTAAAAAAAATATTAAAGAAATAAAAATAAAAATAAAAACTTAATTTAAAAATTCAACTACACTTTAAGCTCTGTGATGTGTATTTTATTAGTCTTTTCTTTTCAACCTATAATTTGAAGATGACTGAAGTCATTTTGCAAATAAGGATGTAGAACATTTTTAAATGGTTTCAGACGTGAGTTTCTCCTACTGTTACTTCATCCTTCACCCCCTGCACACACTTTTTTTTCTTTTTGATTTCTCAATATGTGCAGAATGCACCTGCAATGAACCTAAAAGTATTTCTTCCCTAAGAATGGCATATCATCTATGAAATGATTATTTCTATGGTATTTAAGATTAGGAATGATCAAAGAAAGCCAAAGAAACTTCAGAAATTATTGAACTCAAACTTGCATTTTGCATGTAAGAAGCTTTAATTACCTGTTTAGCTCTAACCAGCATATTTGAAACACCCATTCCTTCCTTGAGGACATTATGAGATTGTCAGGTTATACTGTGCTCCTTTAAACTGTCTTCTGAGGCACATTTGTGCATGCTTCTTGGGTACTTTAGAAACTATCCAAGCAGTGGAGCTGCCTTATACACTGAGTATTTCCATCTGAACAGATTCATGTATCTGGATTTGTTCACTTAGCAGGTTGGTACAGGATGGATGTCAAGCCAGGTTTGATTAGATGAACACAGAGATTTTTCTTTTTTACGAGATGTATTTCCAACCCCCAAGTTTCCTTGGGACATTCTTTGTTCTATGATGGATTAGGTGGGAAAGATTGGATGTCTTGATCTAAATCTTTTCATTCAATACATGATTGAGGGCCTACTGTGTGCATAATTCTGTGCTAACCCAGGAAAGAATAGTCAAAAATCTGCTTCTACAAGACCTTGTAATCTAGCTATCCATCACCCTAACTAGGAAAATATCACCAAGCCAATGCCTGAATGGTGGTGGTCCAATGCATCATCTTGATTACACATATAAATAGGCTATTTCCTGGTCTTGAGGACCTGATGGAGTGGCTTGGGTGAGAACGAAACTAAGTGGTTTCTCATGTTTCAGTAATGGAGAAAAGCACAGACTCATCAAATGTGAAAGCTGGAAAGTACCTTAGAAAATATGTGAGTCCACCCTGTTTGCTGACAGGTAAGGAGGCTGAGGCCCAGAGTGGGGCATGTTCAAGACCACAGCTTGCTACTGTCAGACTGGGCTTCCACTGCAAGTCCTGAGTTCTCTCTTCACTTCCTCTTAACTCCATCTGCCTTCAGGCAATAGCTCAGTGCTCTGGGGTAATTGTGCTGGTACAGCTAAAGTTGAGGTCCAGAGGGCAGTTGTTTGGGGGATTCCCAGCAATATTAAGGTAGCCCAGGAAAGCATAGGGCAGATTTCCTTGTTTTACTCACTAACAGGGTTGTATTTGTCATCTTAAGGCAAAGTTTAGGGTGGAAGCACCCCAGTAGATAGCTCACATTGGTCCTAGCACATCAGGCCCCACTTGTTTTGCAATACTGTGCATGTGATTAAGGACCAGGCAGGGCTAGGTAAAGAGAGATAGGTAGGGGGCTAGGGATCAGGCTCACAGAAATCCCAGAAATGCTGAAGCACAACAAAAAATAGAGATAAGGGAACAAACCAGACCATTCTGCTCTGGGCATCAGAGGTCTTTTTATGGCAGTCACCTTTTGACCAACAAAGAATAACCAGACCCCAAAGAAGAAATAAGTCATTAAAAATATTATCACCAGCCCTTACTCAAACCAAGACATGACAAGAATGATAAGGCCACAACCTCCCTGGTCAGTTCTAAATAAAACACTTATCAGTGAGGCCCATTTTGGCAACCTTGTCGGGACCCCTCTCACTCCTGAGAGCTTTTTCCCCCCTCTATCCTTGCTTATAAAACTATCACCTTACCCACTCTCCTTTGTCTTTGAGATTCATTCTTCAACTCTGTGAGACAAGAACCTTGCTCTTCTGCTTCACATGGACCATAGAATACAGGTGGTTGGAGAAGAAAAATACTACCAGCAATACTGGTGGTCAGCTGGCACTTTCTACGTGGTTGATGCCCAGTGGTTGTAGAGTGTGTGTACAGAAATACCTGGGAGGTTGCAAATGACCTAAACTCCTTCCCCAGCTTTTATACAAGTGTTCTGGACTGGGCATCTCTGCCATTCCTGCCTAAGATGTCAATTGATGTGGCCATGGAAACTGGCAGCACATCTTTGTCACCCATTTCTCTCCTGTTTTTGTGACCTGCTGTATCTTCAGACATAACTAGTTAGCTGGACCCATTCACAAGGGGGTGGGAGGTGCTAAAGAGATGAGTAGGGTTGTGGACGCAGAAGGAAGCTCATTCTGGCATACAGAGTCCTGTATTGGGGAGGTCTACTGTAGACTCTCAGGCTCTACTCTTGAACTGGGCAAGGGCAGGGGACCAAATTAAAAGGGTCTGACATGCTGGGCATGTTACCAAGAAAGAGACATACCATGGATCCACTGATCAAATGTAGGGTATAAAATCAGGATTGGGCCCAAGAGACACACTGTAAAAGCCAAGAACAAGGTTTGACAGAGACTAAAAGCAAAGTTGATTTGATGCTGAGTGACAGAGTGCTGGGGAAAAGCTTATTAAAACTCTCCTTTAAAAAAAAAAACAACACTCTCCTTTAAAAAAAAAAAGCTCTCCTTTTTAAAAAAGATTTATTTACTTATTGATTTGAGAGAGAGAGAGAATGAACAGGGAGGGGGCAGAGGGCAAAGCAGACTCCCCGCTGAGCAGGGAGCCCAACACAGGGCTCTGGGATCAAGGCCTGAGCTGAAGGTGGATGCTTAACTGACTGAGATACCCAGGCACCCCTAAAACTCTCCTTCTTAAGGCCAGCTTTGGTTCTAGAGATGAGAAAGGAGGTGTTTAAGGTCCATCTGTGGTAAAGGAAGGGATGAGAGATGGAAGATTAGGCAGGGCATGAGGTGATTGTAGATACACTGTGCTTGAATAAAGTCTGTTCACAACTGTGCCCTCTGAGCTATTTCCATGGCCACTACTCTTGATCGAACCCACACTGCCATCCATTTACCTGGAACTGTCATCCAAATAAGCTAGCCTAGCTTAGGCCCTTATATTTATATAACATTCAACTAGAAAGAGCTAGGAGAACAGGAAGCATATAGCAATCACTAGTCCATAGCAACAACTTTAACAATTGCTTTACTGGATAATATGTACCAGTGATCTTGGTGGTTACCTCCAACGAGGTGAGTGAGGCTAAGAGTTTGTGTCTTGAGGCAGGAGGTAGAGGAGAACAGTGAGATTGTTAAGAAGAATTTCACATTACTCAGCCATCAAAAAGAATGAAATCTTCCCATTTGCAATGATGTGAATAGAACTAGAGGGTATTATGCTAAATGAAATAGGTCAGAGAAAGACAAATACTTTTTGATTTCACTCCTATGTAGAATTTAAACTTTTTTTTAAAGATTTTATTTATTTATTCACGAGAGACACACACACACACACACACAGAGAAAGGCAGAGACACGCAGAGGGAGAAGCAGGCTCCATGCAGGGAGCCCGACGTGGGACTCGATCCTGGGTCTCCAGGATCATGCATGCCCTGGACTGAAGGTGGCACTAGACTGCTGAGCCACCCAGGCTGCCCTCCTATGTAGAATTTAAGAAACAAAACAGATGAACATAGGGGAGGAAAAGGAAAATAAAATAAGGTATAAACAGAGAAGGAGGCAAACCGTAAGAGACTTTTAACTCTAGGAAACAAACTGAGGATTGCTGTAGGGGAGGTAGGTGGGGGACGGGGTAACTGGGTGTTGGGCATTAAGGAGGGTATGTTATGTCATGAGCACTGGGTATTTTATGCAACTGATGAATCACTAAACTCTACCCTGAAACTAATAATACATTCTATGTTAACTAACTTGAATTTAAATAAAAAAAAAAAAATAAAGTATCAACTCTTAAAAAAAGAATTTTCACCTTTTATTTTATATTCTTTTATGTTATTTGGATTTCTTATATTGTTCATGTATTCACGTGTTTTTTGTGTCATTTAAAATAGAAAGTATATAAAATGACTTTTAAAATTAGAATAAAAAATAAAATAAAATTAGAATAAAATGGAATTCGTGAATGGTACCAGTCTACTTGGGCCCCAATAAATGGATGCCACTTAGCAGTGTGGGCTGGAATACTGAGGAGGGGCTGGTCAGATGAGAGGGTGGGTGTAAACTGATAGCATGGGTCGAGTAGCTCCTGCAGTCTGTGCCAATGCCAGTGGCATCACAGGTCAGCCTCTGTCACCACTGTGGTGTAGAAGGCACTGGAGCAAAGTTAGGAAGCTCTCTAACTTGCGGAAAATCCCAGAGCAATCCAAGTCTGTTGTTTCATCTATAAAGTGAGAGTAGGGGCAGTGATACGAGTCCCAGCTAACTCACAGGATTTGGGTTTTGTGTTGTTTTCTTCTTTGGTTTTGCTTTTTCCTGGCTACTTGATATTGCCATGTATTGTAGATGTGATCTAGTGACTAGAAATTGAGATACGGTGAAGGCCTCACACCAGTGAGAATGGTGAAAATTAACAAGATAGGAAACAACAAATGTTGGAGAGGATGTGGAGAAAGGGGAACCCTCTTGCACTGTTGGTGGGAATGTGAACTGGTGCAGCCACTCTGGAAAACTGTGTGGAGGTTCCTCAAACAGTTAAAAATATACCTGCCCTACGACCCAGCAATTGCACTGCTGGGGATTTACCCCAAAGATACAGATGCAATGAAACGCCGGGACACCTGAACCCCGATGTTTATAGCAGCAATGGCCAAGATAGCCAAACTGTGGAAGGAGCCTCGGTGTCCATGGAAAGATGAGTGGATAAAGAAGATGTGGTTTATGTATACAATGGAATATTACTCAGCCATTAGAAATGACAAATACCCACCATTTGCTTCAATGTGGATGGAGCTGGAGGGTTTTATGCTGAGTGAAGTAAGTCAATCGGAGAAGGACAATCATATGGTTTTACTCATATGAGGAATATAAAAAATAATGAAAGGGATTAAAGGGAAAAGGAGAGAAAATGAGTGGGAAATATCGGAGAGGGAGACAAAACATGAGAGACTCCTAACTCTGGGAAATGAACAAGGGGTAGTGGAAGGAGAGGTGGGCGGGGGGATGGGGTGACGGGTGACAGGCATTGAGGGGGGCATTTGGCAGGATGAGCAGGGGGTGTTATACTATGTTGGCTAATGGAACTCCAATAAAAAGATACAAAAGAGAGAGAGAGAGAGAGAGAGAGAGAGACACGGTGAAGGGTCAAAGGCAGACAAAATGAGTGGACCCACATTGGGATGAGTTAATGGATACACGTTGTAATGACCTCCTTTCGCCTGACATCCTTGAAGAGCCAATTACAGACCTTACATTCCACCATTCCCAAGGGAAAAAAAAACCCTAGTGACATGTGGTCAGAGTGGCAGAAGAGTGGTCTTGCCCTGTTCTTGATGGTCTTACGAATTTTCAGTTACCATAGGAAAACACTGGAGACTTTTCCAGAGATATAAATCTCTCCTTCTATCCTTTTAGAAGGCCCCATAAGAATACTCTCAAAATGATCACTATCCTGCAAGCCATGTTAATGAGGAAATGTACATTTTACCTTAGTTTTTTAAAAAAGGTTTTATTTATTTATCTGACACAGAGAAAGAGTGAGAGAGCACAAGCCGGGGTGGGGGGTGGGGGGGATCAGCAGAGGCAGAAGCAGGCTCCTCATCGAGCAGGACTCCCCCATGTGGGGCTTGATCCCAGGACCCTGGAATCATGACCTGAGTCAAAGGTAGCCACTTAACAGACTGAGTCACCTGGGTGCCCTGAGGAAATGTGCATCTAAAAAATTTCCCCTTCCGTCTCCTCCTAGAGATATGGCACAGAGAAGCTCAAAGGCCAATGTATCCACACATCCATCGAAAATTAAAAGCATGGGTAACAGCATACATCTGCAATTTTAAGCTGATTTTCCTATAGAGCTAGCTTCACACTTTTTTTTTTTTTAAGATTTTACTTATTCATGAGAGACACACACAGAGAGAGAGAGAGAGAGAGGTAGAGACACAGGCGGAGGGAGAAGCAGGCTCCCTGCAGGGAGCCCAATGTGGGACTCGATTCTGGGACTCCAGGATGACCCCCTGGGTAGGTGCTCAACCGCTGAACCACCCAGGGACCCCTAGCCTCATGCTTTTCCTGAGTTTTAGACCTGCATGGTCTTTGTACAAACGCATACATAAAGAAAGATGGTCTAGAAATACAGGAAAAAAGAGGGGAAAATTCTTCCACAATCTTACTGCCCAGATTTAATTGCTCATGATAGTTTTGTGTGTATTTTTGAAAAGTATATTTTCTTTTGCACATATTTACGTTTTTTTCCTGTATAGATACAACTGGAAGACCAGTAACCAAACTATAGCTGTTGAGTTTTTATCCTCTCAATGTACAGTGATAATGTCACAAAATCCTTATGTTCCCCTTTCCAGAAAACCCTGCTTCCTAGGGAAGGCTCCTTCCCTGGGCTGTTCTCCTATTCAAAATCTGGGGGCTGCACTGCAGTTGAAAGAATTATTCCGGGAATCCCTGCGTGGCTCAGTGATTTAGCGCCTGCCTTTGGCCCACGGCCTGGTCCTGGAGACCCGGGATCCAGTCCCATGTCGGGCTCCCTGCATGGAGCCTGCTTCTCCCTCTGCCTGTGTCTGCCTCTCTCTCTGTGTGTCTCTCATGAATAAATAAAATCTTTAAAAAAAAAGAAAGAAATAATTATTCCACAGTGTCCCTGACAACTCAGTCTGGTCATTTTTTTTTCTCTTTCTGTGCTGCAGGTCAAAACAACCTGAAGGCAAGAAGAGTTTTGACATTTGGGCAAGACTCCCTTCTGGGAACTTCTCTGCGTATTTTATAGTTCAGTGGGATAAACTCCCCACCTTCCTGGAGCTTACTGTGTTGATATGATTGTTGCTGGCCTGAGGTTTTTTTCACCCCTCCCATTTTCTGTCCTTTTCTCGAATAAGAGAGACTCTGAAACCTGTAAGTTCTGTGGAATTTCTAATCCATCCACTATGCACCTGTTGTGTGCCCCACTACTGCCGCCACCACTCCCAGCAGGCAGCAGGGTGGCAGGCCATCAGTGGCGGTTCCCCACACCTGGTCACTAGGCTCTGGAAGCTTCTCAGGGCCAGTTCTATTGCTGGCACCAGGCCCTGTGCAGCAAACAAAGAACAATTAACACATTGTTCTCAATCTAGTTCACAGTGAAAAACCCTCTGGGCCAGGCACAAGCTCCCTCCACTCCCCTCTCATACTTTGACTTTCTAATTGACTACTGATGACACCTGGCAGGGGAGAGGGGTGAGAGGAGAGAGGGCAGGAAGCTCTGGCTGTGCTTTTGGTTGAGAAGCACCATCAGCTCCCCCAATCAGGCTGGTAGCACCTTTCATGATGGTCATCCTTGCAAAGGCCATCGCTGCTCCCCACATCCCATAGAGAGAATAAGTGTGAGGGATGCCAGGATTATTCTAATTTCCTTTTTATTTTTTTATTTTTATTTTTTTTAATTTTTATTTATTTATGATAGTCACAGAGAGAGAGAGAGAGAGAGAGAGAGAGAGAGGGAGAAGCAGGCTCCATGCACCGGGAGCCCGACGTGGGATTCGATCCCGGTCTCCAGGATCGCGCCCTGGGCCAAAGGCAGGCGCTAAACCGCTGCGCCACCCAGGGATCCCTAATTTCCTTTTTAAAAGCCATAATGACTCCTTCAACACTATTTTTAAAATATCAGATATACAATTTTTTTCCCAAATACTTTGCTGCCTGTCCTAAACACATGCTCAGCTCACCTATAAAGTGATCCAGTTATGCTGACAGGACATACACACATTAGAACTTGGGAAACTAGTACCCCTTTTTTATAGGGATCAGTTTCAGGAATATTAAAATAACTTCTGCCAATGAGATCTTATTATTCCTGGGAATACAAACCTGAAGTTTGTTCTATTTTAAACTCATTTATCTGTCACACTTTGATACATATCTCAAAGAGCCCAAAACCTTAAGAACCTCTATTGTAAACAATATTTCTTTTTTTTTTTTTTTTAATTTATGATAGTCACACAGAGAGAGAGAGAGAGAGGCAGAGACACAGGCAGAGGGAGAATCAGGCTCCATGCACCGGGAGCCCGACATGGGATTCGGTCCCGGGTCTCCAGGATCACGCCCCGGGCCAAAGGCAGGCGCCAAACCGCTGCGCCACCCAGGGATCCCACAATATTTCTTTTTAAGTAGCATCATATTTTCTTTGCAGTCTCTTTGAAGATTTTTTTTTAACTTAAAAAATTTAAGGTCTTGGGCATGTGAGTGGCTCAGTCAGTTAAGCATTTGCCTTTGGCTCAGTTAACCCCGGGGTCCTGGGATTGAGCTCCACATTGGGCTCCCTGCTCTGCGAGGAGCCTGCTTTTCCCTCTACCCCTCCCCCTGCTCATGCTCTCTCTCTCTCTCTCTTTCATGCTCGCTCGTCCTCTCTCTCTCTCAAATAAATAAATAAATAAATAAATAAATAAATAAATAAATAAATAAATAAATAAATTTAAGGTCTAGTTAAGTGATAAAATACTAAAAAAACCAAAAGAGCATTTAAAAAGTATGATGGCCAGGCCACCCTCCTACCCACCCTCCTATGTTGATTCAACTGTCCTAGGGTGTCCTGGCATTGCGATTGCTTTGAAAGCTACTCAGAGGACTCTAATAAGAAGCCAGTTTGGGGAACCAGTGTTCCACCCAGAAGCAGACGTGCCTACACCCCATCAAGTGGTTCAGCACTATTTAGTACGATGACTGACTCAACATTGGTTTCCACCTGAAATGGATGAACAAATATACCATTTTGGATTTACTCAGCAGAAAAAACATGGATTAAATATCACAAAATATGCTGAAGAGTTAGATTTATACATAGACGAGCAGGCATTTTAAGTAAATGATGTCAACATCTATGGACTTTTAACCATTGAGACATTTTATTAGGGTTGTGGTGAATCATGTATAGCCTAGAGGGATGAAGCTCAGCTCTCCAACTAGCTCTCCTGTTCTAGCCACTCCAGTTGCCACATCAGGACACCTCACCTTGAAACATCTCAGCATGTCATTATAGTTCAGAATTTGTTTAGGCTTCTTTTTCTTTAAAAAAACATTTACTAAGACTGAAATATACAAATCTTAAGGATACAGAGTTCTGACAAATGCATACACCTGTGTAACTCAAAATCCTACAAAATATACAACGTCTATTCTCCCACAAAGTGCCCTAATAACCTGTCCTGCCTTCCCCGTTTCTTTTTCTTTTTTTTTTTAAGATTTTATTTATTTATTCATGAGAGAGTGAGAGAGAGAGGCAGAGACACAGGCAGAGGGAGAAGCAGGCTCCATGCAGGGAGCCTGACGTGGGACTTGATCCCGGGTCTCCAGGATCACGCCCTGGGCCGAAGGCGGTGCTAAACTGCTGAGCCACCTGGGCTGCCCCTTCCCTGTTTCTAGGCAACCATAGTTCTGACTCTTTTTAAAATTATAGATCTGTTTTGTCTTCTACAGCTTCATATAAAATGAATAAAATCATATATAAGTAGTCTTTCACATCTGATTGTTTCACTCAATATAACACATTTGAGATTCACCCATATTTTTGTGTGTCAGTAGTTCATACCTTTTCATTAGGAGCCTTGGGCCAACATTGACCAAGAAAGCCTCATGACAGGTCTGGCAGCTGCTTGGAGCCAGGCTAGGCCATAGCAGGTCCCTCTCTTGGATTATTCACATGATTGAAGTCAGCGGCCATGTCATGAGGACACTCCAGCAGCTCACTGAGAAGACCACATGAGAAGTAACTGAGACCTCATGCCAACAGCCATGTGAGTGCGCCATCTTGACAGCAGTTTCTGCAGCCCCAGACAAGGCTTCAGATCACTGCAGCCTCATGACAGAACCTAAGCCAGGATCCAATGGCATGGAAATAGATGTCAACATTGCACAGTATGGACATACCACAGTTTACTTAGCCACTTGTGAGTGAATGGACACTTGGGGTATTTTGGGATTTGGGCTATTATGAATGAAGTTGTTTTGAACATGCTCGTAGGGGTCTTTTTGTGGACATGTAAATATTTAGGAGACGAGCTGCTAGATCCTAGGGTAAGCATATGTTAATTTGGTTAAAAAAAAAAAAAAGGCAGCCAGCTCTTTTTCCAAAGTAGGTGTACTATTTCACATTCCCACACACATTTGATGAGAATCCAGGTACTCAGACATCCCCACCAACATTAGGAGTTGTCATATTGGTACAGTGCTGTCTCATTGTATTTGCATTTTGCTCTTGCTTTTGACATGACTTCATCCATTCAAGGAGAGGTCTTATTTTAGTTTGAGATCTCGGGACATAAAATGAATAGGACAGATATTGTGTCCTAAGGACAGATGCTTATTAGCAGTGACATCAGATTTTCTTTAGTGATAGTAAAGAAACCATAAACATCAAGACATAAGACACCAACAGTGCCACAAAATACTGGTATGGAAATTGGGTATAAATAAAATCTTATCGGCCTCTGGCTGGCTCAGTCGGAAGAGCATGAGACTCTTGATCTTGGGATTGTGAGTTTGAGCTCCACGTTGGGTGTAGAGATTACATAAACAAATAAATAATTTTTAAAAACCCAAAGATAATTTTATGTGTTTACACACAGACATGTGTACTCATACAGAAAATGGAACAATTCTGGTTTTAGAACTTAGATAGATGCCACTCTGTATTTTCTGCTTGGTTGAACATTATGAGTGCTAGGAGCTGAGATTTGGGGTGAAGTCTTATGGGTATTTAATTACTTAGGTAATAAGGTAAACTAGGGCAGGAATAAAACATATTCAAAGCTACTTTGTAGATGAACTCTAGGGGGAGAAAAGAGATAATTACAGAGAGAAAAACTTTTAAAAGGCTGAGAAGGATTTTTGTGATTGGCATTCTTAAAACATGCTGCCCCTTTGTTACTGTCTGTCTAAGAAGTCTAAGAAGATATCATTTGAATTTGATAATAGTTTCCCCTGGGAAATGGAGTTATTATAGAGTGCAGTGAAAAGGAGTTTGGGCTGGGATTCTAACAGACTTGGGTTGGAGTCTGGCTTCTCTGCTTACTGTCCGCCTGAACTTGGGCAAATTATGTTCTCTGAAATGCGGTTCCCTCGGTTGAAAGATACAATGAATCCTCCTATAGGGTTGTCGTGAAGATCAAGTGGTCCTCACAACCCCCTTCCCCCTCCTTTATTTAAAAACATAAGACTCATTAAAAGGACTGTAAGGAACTTAAAAAAATTTACAGATGTGTTGAATAGGAGGCGCCTTATTCTCAAAGCAAAATAACTGAGAGATGGAGAAAAGCCACCAGACCGGGAATCTGTAAACTGCATTTGTCACCTAGCTTCTTGGCCTGGCGGGAAACCAGGGATGCTGCACGGAGTCGGAGCCGAGGGCGGGGGACAGTGCCCCCTGGTGGACTGCGAATGCAGAATGCGCTCCGACTTTCCCATCCCCTACGGTGATTTCTAAACTGGGTTCTTGCTCGCATACTGTGCCGGCACTTGGTAAAAGTATGCTCGTTTTTATTGCATTATCTATCGTTCTGGCTCAATTATAGGCATCTCATATTTTCCTTGATTTTACGGACCTACTTTTACAGGGCATAAATTTTAAACATTTAATGATCACAGCAATTTTTTTTTTTAAAGATTTTATTTATTCATGAGAGACACAGAGGGAGAGGCAGAGACAGAGGCAGAATGAGAAGCAGGCTCCCTGCGGGGAACCCGATGCAGGACTCGATCCCAAGACCCCAGGATCACCACCTGAGCCATAGGCAGATGTTCAACCACTGAGCCACCCAGGTGCCCCAATGATCACAACAGTTTTTAGCTCAGTGGCAGCTGAGTGTTAGCTGTTAGGGGACCCTTAGTTTCTGAGCCCTAATCTCAGGAAAATAAACACTCATCAGGAAAACAGCCTGAGCCACAGCTTTCATATCTGTAAAACAGACTTGATAATCACCTGTCTTACGATGTTCTTGGGCAAATCCTACAAAACAGTATCAGTAAACGTCTTTTGAAGGTTACAATTACTGCAAAATGCAAAATGTAATTATCACGATTTAAATCAGGGCTACTAAAAAAAATAAATAAATTAGGGCTACTGAAAGAAAAGAACTCCAACAATTCATAGTAATAAATGCAACATGGAGTAGAGCTAAGTCCCATTAAGAGACTAGCATGTCTTGATTCCATATGTGACTCATACAGAACTTTTTTTTCCCTCCAGAAGGTCTTCATTCTGAGCTCTCAGACCAATGCTGCTTAGTCTTGAGAGAAGGGTTGAAAACTAGCACTGAACACACCTATTTTATCTACCATGCTTTGAGGTTTCACACATACTTTTTCCTTTAAACTTCCCACCAATGTACTGAGGAAGGTGTTGTTTCCATTTTTACAAATAAGGAAACCAGGGCTCAGAAAAAGTGAGTGGCAAGGTCAGCAATTGAACTTGGGTCTGTTTGGCGCAGAAGTTTCCTGTTCCCCGTGTTGCCTGTCACTAAAACAATACATGGTTCATTCTCCCTTCATCTTCAAGATTTTTGTTACACAAGAAACACCTCAATGAAACTCAAGGTGTTATTGGGGTTGTTTTCATCCCACAGTTCTAAAATTTCTCTCTTCTCTGCTCTCCAGGTCTGCCCCCTGTGCACTCAAATGTAAAGCAAAACCAAAACCAAAACAGAATCTCAATGTATGTAGATAAATTGCGTATACTCTCTGCAGATCGGGGGACTTCAAGGTAGTCGTAGGCAGTCTTAAGACCCTTACAGAACATTCAGTGAACCCTGCCCTGCAGTGAGCATTACCTACTGCTGGCTGCAGGAACACAGGGTGACAGCCTGAGAAGTGCATAGAGGTGAGAACATGAGAATTTTCCATTTTATTATCTGGTTGGTTGGGCCAGTCACTTATTGAAACAACACCCTTTGCCTTTTAAAAAGTCATTTGGCTCCATGATAAAGAAAGACTTCTTTGAGTCTTCTAAATTCACAAATTACATCTGCTAATATTTGAGCTTACTGTTTGAAAAATACTTTGATGGTCATATATAAAGATGCCTCCATTTCATGTATATGTGCTATATAATGTCAAATTTTTAAAAAGGACAATACAGAGATAAAACATGATTCCAATTAAAACTATATACATATGGGTAGAAAAGAAGTAAGTGAATGTTAAACATGATTATCTTTGAGTAGTGCAGTTACAGATGATTTTTATTCTCTTTTTCTATAATGAGCATGAACTACATTTCTAATCTGAAAGAAATCTTCTTAATATAAAAATATATGTAAGTTTGATGCCACAGCATCAACCCAACCCCAAATGACAGCTCATATTTCAAGGTTAGTGCATTTTTTGTGTGTGGGTGGAATAAGGTGAGCGCAGCAATTTTGGGCAATACTATTTAGAAAATGTAAAATGCAAATACAAAAGGACAGCTTACTCGGGCGTGTGTCCCCCACCCAGTGGAATTATAGGAGTCAAGTTGCATTTTCAAAACCCACAGACCTATCACCATCTTTCCTGGATGGTTCAGGTAACAATTTGCATTATGTTTGTTGTATAGGGAAGTATGTAATATGCAGTGGGCTTACTCAGAACATTCCTGAGACAGATCGCTTTTGGCTTTATAATACAGAACCAAACTTCCTAGATGTCTCTGGGGAAAACAAAAATCCCTAAACACTAACACCCTGAAACTTCTCAAACCACAAAATAAAATCCCTGGAGATGGAAAGACATACAGGAGGAAGTAACAGGGTGAGAGAGATCCATGGAGTCAAGCTGTCCATGGCAGAAGGAAAGCACATTCCCTTTGGGCAGAACAATGGAGATGAAAAATACTCAGCCCATTAAGCCCATTAGTATTTCTGCAAGTTCTTTCATTGCTCCTGCAGTGTGACTTTATCCTTGTCTGCAGAAGCCTGGCTTACAGGACGCCCACTTCTCTTTCTCTTCTTTCAAGTCGGCTATGTAGACACCTCAGTCTTTGGGCATCTGTAAGTTAACCTGCAGTGATTTGCATTTTCCCTATATAGGATATTCCAGAGAAGTGACAGAGAACTACTAAAAGGTCAGACAAGGAGGCTTTGGTCATGTTGGAAACAGGAGAGGGAGGAAACTAGACACACTCTGATCAAGGAAGAAGGACAAGGGGACAGCTGGAGGGCATCCCTGGGAGTGGGGCTCTGGGCTTGGGTGTGTTGTCCCAGCCTGAGTAAGATGGCAGTGCCATGGGCAGGGAGAGAGGAAGCAAAGATTGCCCTGCCTGAGGCATATAGTTTGAGGGCATGGAGTTCATTTGGTTTAATACATGATGTTGTTTTGGGTACTCAATTTCTTTATTAAATTATTTAAATAACTTCTTGTCCCTTCCCATTTATGTTAGATTATTTCAGTGAAGAGGATCCCATCGGTCTCATCATCCCTCTAATATTTAATAGTCCCTTCCCCCCCTATTTTCTTTACTCATATTCTCTAAGTAATGACACATCATAAATGACTTCTACTGAGTTCTTCCAGATTGGATACTCTAAAATAGACAGTGCCAAGGTGGACCAAAATGTAATGATGAGTCAAGATATGGATAACTGTATAGTTTGGAAAGTAATAAAGTGCAGTAAAATTGGGGGTTCCTATGGATGTAAACATTTGCAAAGAGAAAAAAAAACATTTGCAAAGAGAAACCTATGGTGGGGTATATGCCAGAGTCAGTATCATGAGGCATGAAATTCAGCAGGTTGGAACCACTAGATGAAGTCTATGCATTGACTGGCTGGGAACGGTATTTGGTAGAGCACCAAGGAGGAGAGAGTGCCAGGAGAGGGGCATATTTACAGTGATGGGAATGACACAGCAGAACCATCAGAAGTTCTCAGATGGCTTATACATGATTTCCTCTCTGTGCCCATATTGAACTGTGGATGTCATGCTGTGATGTGCCAGTAGAACGAGTTGCTCCAATAAGCAGTAATAGCTACTGAAAATAGTTTTTGCTGAGCACCTGTCTTGGCCTTGAACCTAGCTGGAATTTAAATGGCTCTGGAATTCAGCTTCTTCTTCTTCTTCTTCGTCTTCGTCTTCGTCTTCGTCTTTTTCTTTCTCTTTTTTAAAGATTTTATTTATTTATTTGAGAGAGAGAGAGAGTAAGAGAAAGAAAGATCATGAGCAGGGGGGAAGGGCAGAGGCAGAAGCAGACTCCCCACTGAGCAGGGAGCCTAATGCAGGACTGGATCCCAGGACTCTGAGATCATGACTTGAGCCAAATGCTGTTGCTTGATGAACTGAGTCACCCAGGCGCCAACGGGATTGAACTTATTTCTGTGTTATGTGTCTGCTCATCCTCAATATCATCCTATGAGCATAAAATTCGGATTTCTGAGCCTAGCATTCCAGGTTGTCCACAGTCTAATGCAGTCCCGCCCGTCATCTCTAGTTTTTCTATAGTCTACATGCTCCATGCAATCTGATTTACTTTCTATCATTGTAAATTCTCAACTCTGCAGCATATCTCTCACATCTTTCCCTCCCTTCTCCACTCCACTCATCCAAGTCTCATCTACCACCCAAGATACTCACTTTTCTGGGCCCTCACTCCTAGTCTAGGGTGAAATCACCCTCTTCTGAAATCCTACAGTCCCAAAGATCAGTCTCACTTATTTATCACTACACACGATACCTCCTATTGCCAGTTAACTCTTAAGCTGGCACATTATATCCTACACTCAATTAGATTTTAAACTCTTAAGGCCATATGCTATATTTTATAGCCATTTCATAACCTTCATAGTGTCAGATTTCCTGTCTTTAGATGGATCCCCAATGTTTGCTTATTCCTCTAAAAAACAGACAACAGAATTCATATTGTTATCTAAGGAATAAAGCTTACTAGTAGTAATAGTGCCAAGTAAGAGCCATTCAGGCACAGCAATAAGCTTCTTACTGACATTATTTAAGTAAATCCTTCAATAACACATGCTATCACTCTCATTTTACATATGGTACAACTGAGAACTAGTAGAGAACCCAAGAAGTGAGAAATGGATCTTCCCTAAAGAGTGAAAATGGAAAACTTAACCATTAGCTATTCATTCCTTTGGCTTAGATTGCATTTTTTGAAATGAAAAAATTACTGAGTGTAAGCCAGTGGCTTGTTGAGAGTATGTGGTTCTTTGGAGGGAAAAGGCAGTGATGAGGGGATGGCTAAGGTAAAGAGAAGAAGGCAGAAAAGCAAGTGGAGGTACTGGCATTGGAGATAAACTTGCCCTTCTTAAAATAACTCATTTATCTTTCCCTCTCTTTTTTTCCAGCTCGTCTGAGGCCAACCTTTTGCGCCAACTTTCCTGAAACCCACCTGCTAACTCAGCTACCTCCAGCTACAGGGTCATGTTTTAAGTCATAGGTTTGCCACATGTAGCAGGGCCCAATCAATCATTCCAGGACCTGTTGTAAGATCTGATTTCAGTATCTCTGCCTATTTTAGGAGTCTATGGTTCGATAATTTTCAGAATTGGCTGGAACAAACTGATATTAAACCCAAATAAGTGTTCCTAGTGAAAGTCAAATATTTGAGCTCTGCAGGAAATTTAGGCCTATAAACTGTCCTCATCCCCTCCATCTCAAAATGTTGAACAAATTCTAAGCCCTTTTCAAACAGCCATTTCTAACAGATCCTCATTTTCCCTTCCCCATCATCTGCAAACCACTGATAAGAACAACTGGGAGGAGGGAGAGTAAGGCAGGCAGTGCTCAAGGTTTGCTCCCTCAGTGTGAAGTGCCCTGGCCATTCCCATTTTCTCCCCGGAGCTGAGCCATTTCACTGTTCTAAAGATCAAACAATTCAGAAATACTGCTTCTGTTTGGAAAGTCATGGCCACTGGGTCTTCAGTATCCCTCCAAATCTCATGAGGATGTTGCAAAATCTGAATGTAAATGCAATAAGATGGAGGATATCATATTCATGAAGATTCTCTTTAGAGAGGGTACTGAAAACATGAAGATCTGAAGACATTTTTTGAGAAGGAAGGTGAAGAGACCTGTCCCTCAAGCCAGATGTGAGTGGAATTAGTCTGAAGAATAATCTGTGGGAGAAACTGAAAGAATTGATGGTTCCCCTGGGAGTGGAGGAAGGGAGTGAGGAAGGGAGTGGGATAGGGGTGGGCCAGTGAAATGGTGCCACTGATGTGTGACACTATTCCCTGTGACCCCAGAATTCCATGAAATTCTTGGATGTGAATGGATTTTTTTTTTTATATAGAAACTGATGAAAAGATGGCATTTTGGGTCTGAGTGATACAAAGATGGACCTAGATTCAGAGAAAAGGATGAGGAAGGAAACTATGAAACTGGGATTTTTTTTTTTTTTTTTGAAACTGGGAATTTTAAGACCTATTTCCTCAAGTGTGTAAGGATTGAGGTATTCTTAACTGATGCCTGGGTTATATAAACTGGTTTAACATACCCTGAGAGTTTTGTAATGGCACTGTTGATAGTTACCTAGAAGCACCAGTAGTTAGGTTGTTGCTGGCACCAGGGGCTTCACGCAAATTCCTTTGCCTGACTTGCTCCACCTGATTGGCTATATTCCAGGGAGGTGGTGATTTTAACTCCCATTACTTAATGATGGTAACTCAAGAAATTCCACTCCCAGAGGAAGAAGTCTAAGATAATTGTTAACATGGAGCATTTCTTATTCATTAGCTATGGAAGTGATCCTTTTTTTTTTAAGATTTTATTTATTTATTCATGAAAGACACAGAAAGAGAGAGTCAGAGACATAAGCAGGGGGAGATGTAGGCTCCATGCAGGCAGCCCGATGTGGACTTGATCCCAGGACTCCAGGATCACGTCTTGAGCCGAAGGCAGATGCTCAACCACTGAGCCACCCCGGTGTCTCATATGGAAGTGATCCTTAAAATATTTTGCTCAGGTACCCATTAAAAGAGTTCTTAGAAATCTTGTAACCCTTGGTATGTTTTTAAGTTGGCATAATTATATGGAATCATGTAGTATACTCCTTTATGTCTGGCATATTTTGCTCAACATAGTGTCTCTGAGATTCATCCATTTGGTTGTCTGTATCAGTAATTCATTCCTTTGTTATTGCTGAGTAATATTCATTACATAAATATACCACAGTTTGTTCATTCTCCTCTTGCTAGAATCTTTCAGTGTTTTGGATTACAAATCAGAGTTCTCTAAGCATTCTCATGCAAGCCGTTATGATGATTTTCACATTAATTCTTTTCCTGGATACATTTCTAAGATTTTCTGGAATTTCGGAGTCATAGGGTAAGTGTATATTTAATTTTATAATAAACTGCTAAACAATTTTACAAAGTGGTTGTAGCATTTATACTCTCACCATCAGTGTATGAGAATTCTGGTTGCTGCACGTCCTCATTGACACTTGGTATTATGAGTCCTTTTAATTTTAGCTGTTCTAGTGGTATGAAGTGATTTCATTTAACTGCATTTCCCTCATAGCTAATAACGTTGATCTCTCTTTAAAGACCTTATTTAATAACATTCCTATGTTACTTTCTGGTGAAATTTCTTTTTTCAAAAAAGATTTTATTTATTTATTCATGAGAGAGGCAGGGACATAGGCAGAGGGAGACTATGCAGAACTCTATCCCAGGACCCAAGGATTATGACTGAGCCAACGGCAGATGCTCAACCACTGAGTCACCCAGTTGCCCCTATGGGGGAATTTCTATTCAAGTTTTTTGCTCATTTTTAAAGATAGAAATTATAATATATCTAACCTAAATGCATTGCAATTGGATTAAATATATATAGACCAACTACTCAAATTAAAGGCTAAGACTGAAAGACTGAATAAAATATAACTATCTAATGCTTATTATATAAGGACACACAAAAGTTGAAAGTAAAAACTTGAGAAAATATATCCATAAACACTAACTAAAAGAAAGTTGATATCAGAAGAAGGCAAAAAATATTACTAGAGGTAAAGAGGGCATTTTCTATGAAAAAACAGCCCATTTACCAAGATGATATAACAGTTCTGAATCTGTGTGCACCTAATAAAATAACCTTAAAAACATAAAACAAAAATCAAGAGAACCAAAATAAGAATTAAATCCTTTTGACATGGATGGTCATAAAAATAAAACATATACAATCTTGTTGAATGCAGAAAAAGCTGTACACAGAGGAAAATTAATAGTCTTAAATGCATATATTAGGAAAGAAAACTGAATACCAATTTATCCATCGTAATTATCTTGAGGTAAAAAAAAGCAAAGTAAAACCAAAGAGAAGAAAAGAAAAAAAATAATGTGTTTTCTTTCCTAGGTTATAAGTAACATATATATGAAGCCCTTGAAATATTTTTGACTGATTAATTGATTGATATACTCTCTTCTACAAGTAAGCAACCAAGTTGCCTTTTTTTTTTTTTTTAAAGATTTTATTTATTTATTCCTAAGAGACACACACACACAGAGGTAGGGACATAGGCAGAGGGAGAAGCAAACTCCATGCCAGGAGCCTGATGTGGGACTCCATCCCAGGAGTCCAGGATTATACCCTGAGCTGAAGGCAGATGTTCAACCGCTGAGCCACCCAGGTGTCCCACCAACTTACTTTATACAAAGTGCTGTGGAATACCCATGTTAGTTTTCTTTCTATAAGAATTTAAATATAGTGAGGATATAATTTTTATACACATAATACAGAAAGAAAAATAGACCATGAATAAAAGGATATGAATTCTAGATACATCTCCTCCACTTTAGTTGTTTATAAGACAAATATTTAATAAGCATCAATGGTGTGTCAGTCATCTGCTGAATTTTAGATGTATACTGATGGGCAAAATAGTCCTGGGCTCTGTTCTAATGGAACTTGTGTTCAGCAAAGGATGAAGATCATCAAAATTTATTCAACAGATATATATTAATATATCTAATATATACCAGCCACTGTTCTAGATGTTTGAGGTAATGATGAAGAAGCAGGTAGAGAGCTGTGACCATACAGGGTTTACATTCTAGCGGGAAAAAACAGAAAAGAAACTTGAGACAAAAATACGTCATGCATACATCTTATTAGGTGATAGGTATTATGGAAAAAGAAATTAAAAGTCAGGTGAGGTTTTTAGTAATGTGGGGGTTACCGATAGGATTTGGATGTGTTGACATTTGAAATAGGGCAGTCAGAGTGGCCTCATTGGCAAGGAGATGATGTATAAGCCAAGATTTAGAAGGAGAGTTTGGAAAATTGATTATGTAGACACCCAAGGGGAAATGTATTTCAGGCCAAGGAAACAGCCAATGTAAAGATCCTAATACAGAGAGCATTCTGGAATGTTCCTGGCACAGCAACAAAGCCAGACTATCTGAAGCACAGTAAGCTGGAGTAGGAGGGTGGGGAGCAGTTACAGGAAAGGTGGTACAGATTTTGTAGGATCTTGTGGGTCATCATAAGGACTCTGACTTTTATTGAAAGAAATGGGGAGCCATTACAGGAGTTTGAACAGAGCTGGCTGATATTTTAACAGCCAATATGATTGGCTTCATATCATAATCAGTAACCAAAACATGATAGGTATGCAGGGAGGTGGGACACAGGGGACCAAATTTATAAAATATCTGCATGATCTTAGGCCCTAAGCTTAACCAGTCTCCACTGCCTGGCTGGGTCATCGTGGTGAGGACCCAGTAGCATGCTGCGTATATATTCCCATGTTGTAGGGTATTATTGCTTGGTAATAGTAATACAGAATGGAACGTAATCCAGTGCCAGATTATGAGTTACACTCCAGAAGTACTTCAGCAGTTAAAGCATGCATTCTTGGAAGGAGCAAGACGACCCTAAAAGAATGAACATTCTTAAGACACCAAAAGCTTATTCTTTTTCTGCATATGAAACACAGATATACATACAGTATGCAAGCAGATATGTAATATACCAGCAGTATTTTCATTTCATGGGAAGGAATATCTAAGAAGGGTTCTCCAGGTAAGGGACTGGCAAGAAGGATCAAGAAAATGGGTTGGAAAACATGACTTTAGGAGTGAGCAAGTACCTGAGTTCACTGAGCTGGAGGTTAGGAAATCATCACTGAAATCAGCTCTGTCATTCACTCTTTGTGTGAAGCCTTTCTAGATTTCAGGCTTTTCCCTGACATAAAATAAATGTTAGACTAAATGTCATTTTAGGTTTTCTCCAGAGCTTACATTATGAGTGGGATTTGAGCTGTGGGGCTCCCCTGAGTTATGCAC
The DNA here is from genome assembly GCF_053574225.1 of Canis aureus. Lineage (NCBI taxonomy): Eukaryota > Metazoa > Chordata > Mammalia > Carnivora > Canidae > Canis > Canis aureus. The sequence continues at coordinate 58,290,389 of NC_135617.1, forward strand.
ACCTGATTATGGAACCTATGGTAATGTATCAGGGATTTGGACCCATCAAATCTCATATTTCAACGAAAGATAAAAGGCTAACATCAAGAGCCTTCAATGTCTGTCTCTAGCAGCTTTGCACTCATCTATTCTTTGAGCCATCCCTGAAGCTAGAATGTAGAAATTCTGCTCTCCTTTGCTCCAGAAGATTCCTGGATACAATAGGGGAGCTAAGGGTACAATGCAGTTTTGTTGATAAGATGTTCATTGAATGCTTTGTCCACAGTCACATTGCTTCTTAATTTGTACATGATTTCTAGACATTGAAGTCCCTTTACAATTTATATGGGGTGTCACTTCAAAGAGAACTGTGTGCATGGTGTGATGAAGGCAAATAGGAATTAGCAGAACAGAGTACCAGATTAAAAACAAAGAACTTGTATATTTGTGGCACCCATAGATGACATCAAATAGGCAATCTTATGTATGTAGCTCCTTACTGCTTATCCCAGATGTGAGGCAGTTGCACTAAGGACATCTTGAATAGTTCATTCTGTGCCCATTAGGGTTTAGTTTTTCTTCCTTGCCTTTCATGTATAGAAGTCTCTTGACCGCAGAAAATGTATCTTCTAACATGTATGATTTGTGCTCTATTTGGTATCCTGTACAAAACAGAATCTTGGAGAAGGTTTGTTGACTGTGATGATCACATGGATTTAAGAGGGAAAATAAAACCCAAAGCCATAAACCTTTGAGTTCTTTATTTTGGGCTCTTTGTACTGATGTGACTATAGACCAGTACTTTTATCTCCCTTTCCTTCTGCCATTTAATCACCAGGTGGTGTTTCCAGATAAGAAATGCAAAGGGAATTTATTACCTAACTGGAGCATATACAACTCATGTATCAGTACTCTCAGAATTATTTTATGTAATAAATTCAGCCTAGTAATAGATGAGCTACCATTGTGTAGAACTGTTCTCCGCCCAACTGCAGGGACTTCTTGAATGTTGTCAACATTTAGAGACAATTGGAAGAGGGAGCCCTATTAGTGACAAATGGCTAAATATTCAGAATTTCAATGTGTACCAGGAAGATGATTCAACCTCTTGCCAGACCAAAGAATCTCAGAGTGACTGGCAGTGAGGAAAACCCAGAGTCTGCTTGAAACTATCCTTAGGAGTGAAGGAGTTAACTGAGTGTGTAAGCTTTATCTTGTATCCAATGGACTTGTGGTTTGCCGATGAAAGTCTCTGGTAAATGATTGTTAGAGACGTATCATTGGTAGCTGTTGCTAGTTGCTGTGTTTCAAAAGCCTGTTGATTCCTCTGCAAGGGGCTGGAGTATCCTCTATCCCTTTATTCATTTCTGGTTCATTCAGGTCTGCCTGCAAAAGATCTATCAGATTCAGGAACATGAATGATGAAGATAGTAACAACATCTATGACACAGTCCAAAGAATAGGCATCTATGAGCTTCCAGATGATCCAGAAGAAAATGAGGCTCCTTCTTATGATAACATCAATGAATGCCTGACAGAAAACCACGTATATGCCAGCGAGCTGGAAACCCATGAGTATGACTCTGTGTCAGTTTACGTTGCTGGGGGCAAGGAGGACAGCTTGCCTTCTTCCCAACCAGAAGCAGCAGACTACCTCCTGCCTGATGAGGTATGTCCTGAGTCCCAGGATCTTCAACCAGGTGAGCTGCAGGAAGACCACGACATCTCAATGGAAGAATTACATTCAGCAACCCTGGACCAGGAGACTGGCCCAGAGGAGTCCCAAGAGGATGGAGGCATGATGGGGGAAGATCTTCCTTCCCCTGCAAACTTCACCATCCAGGAGGGCAGAGCCTTCGTCGCCAGGAATTCTGCTAATGAGGGTTTGGAAGAAAATCAATCAACTTCCATGGACCCTGAGATAAGCCTGTTTGTGAAGGTAAGGGCTATCTCTACATAGGCACACTTGCATGTGTAGATGGCATAACTGGGGTTTTCTTTTGCTCCGAGCATCCAGGGAAAGATGAATGATGTCATCTTAAGACATATTTAAGAGTGAGGCTGGTTACAACGAAAGATGAGTGGATAAAGAAGATGTGGTTTATGTATACAATGGAATATTACTCAGCCATTAGAAATGACAAATACCCACCATTTGCTTCAACGTGGATGGAACTGGAGGGTATTATGCTGAGTGAAGTAAGTCAGTCGGAGAAGGACAAACATTATATGTTCTCATTCATTTGGGGAATATAAATAATAGTGAAAGGGAAAATAAGGGAAGGGAGAAGAAATGTGTGGGAAATATCAGAAAGGGAGACAGAACGTAAAGACTGCTAACTCTGGGAAACGAACTAGGGGTGGTAGAAGGGGAGGAGGGCGGGGGGTGGGAGTGAATGGGTGACGGGCACTGGGTGTTATTCTGTATGTTAGTAAATTGAACACCAATAAAAAAAAAAAAAAAAAAAAAAGAGTGAGGCTGGTTAAATAGTCAATGCCAGAGTTCACTCAGGACTGCTCAAAGGTATAAGAATTGGAAAGCACATTTAAATTGTGTGTCAAATCACTGACCTTTATATACCACAGGCAAAGCATGTTTTTAAGAGTTTACTTACAAGTGAGCAGAAAATGTGGTTCAAATCCTTACCTTTGTGACAGTGTGACAGACGTTAAGTACATTTTCCTGTCTGGTTAAACTTTTTTTGTCAATTTGATTTTCAAAAATGAAACCAAGTCTTGTGAGAGGAAGTCAAATCAGTAGTCGGCCAAGCACTGGGGTTTCCTTCTTAGCATTTCCAAGGTCACAGATACTTCAGATACATGGTTAATAAATGTTACCTCTGTCACTGAGTCTGCCCTTTTGGCACCAATATAACTAAAATATCTGATGAAGTAATATGATCTTGGTTGTAGTAGTAGTAAGATACTAATAGCCAGTGTTAAAGTTTAATGCTTATGGTATATAAACTCAGAACTTTGGTAATCTTGGTTTTATACTGACATCGTGATAAAGACTATTTATTACAATATTATCAAAACATAAAAAAGCATTTCAGGGCTAGACAAATCATCTTTATGAACCAAGAATGCAGAACACTTTTCCCCAACATCCACTCCCTGACAATATTCATATTTACACATTTCTTAGTATGAAGATGGCATATTAGTAAATACTGCTATTCCTTGATAAAAATAAACCTACAAAACACTCAGTTCACGCTTATTTCTCTCCTTTGTGGTTTCCAATAACTCCAATAAAATATACTTTATTTGCTAATTTAATATATTGATTTTTTTACTTTGTAATTTTCCCTAGATGTTTTGTGTGTAAATTGTGTCTCCTTTCTTCTATCATGAAGTCTTTAAAAAGCACCTAGCAGAGTGTTTGACTCATACTTAGATACCCGAGCATTTGGTGGGGAAAAGGGGTATGGAAGACAGGGCAGGATTTTATGTCAAGAAATCAGCGATGTGGTGCAGGAGACAGACTTGCACATGGTTAATTTTGGTGAACTCGAGGCTGGAGCTCAGTGCTGTGGCTATTCTGGGAGGGAGTGCTCAAGTGTGCAGGAAGGAATCAGGAGAGGTTCTACTGAGGAGCTCACTGACATTCAAGCAGGTGCATTCAAGCAGCCTTCCACTTCCAAATCCACATCACTGTTATATTAGTTAACAAACAAACAAACAAACAAACAAACAAAATAACCCACAAAATCCCACACCCGGTGAGGACTGGTAGGCGTATCTTTTTCAGGACAGAATCGTCCATGCAACTTTATGCAACAGACAAGGTGGGTCGTCATTATGATCATCGTCATCGCTATGGACACATCAAGACATTTGTAAATTTGACAAAGCATTGATTTCACCAGAAATTAGCTTGCCACTGGTGTTGAACAAAACAGAAGTGTGTTTGTGGGGGGGAACAGAAATATTGGCATCTCCAGCTGGTATTAGCAACAGGAAAAACTGCTTGGTAGTAATGTGCGGTCCTATGTTATTTAAGATCTGTAGTTCCTGAAAGCAAATATTGGAGCTAATTAACTCTTTAGGTTTACATTCTTTTTCCATAATTGTTAACTAATAGACCTCAGCTCCTATGTGTGAACTCTTTTTAAAAGATACTCAGCAGCACTCAGTAAGAAGAATGGCAGTCATAATCCCTGCTTCCCAATCCTCCACCCATCCCCACTGCCGTTCTTTATTCAGTGTTGAATGGAAATTATACACGAAGGCAGGGAGTACAGGGGCTTCTCTGCTTACTTGGGAGTGGAGAGTCTGAGTGTAACCTGTTCAGGCTCCTTCCTCCTTCCAGCTTTGGGGTGGGGGGATGGCAAAATGCTGGATGCCCCACCTTGGATGGAGCTCGAGTGGGCTTTATGGCTCGCCATCTTTTTAGCAGGGCTTGTTGCCATGGAGTCCTGGGGTTTATTCTTTCCCTGAGCTGTTTCAGTGTAGACCACTTTGGCTGCATCTAAGTCCATACTCACTTGCATGCATTTTCAGCTGTTCTAGGCAAACCAGTGAAAATATCATGCAGGTTTGCCTAACATTTTACTGAGGTGCAGCCATTTCAGGGTGTTGGGTGATTACCTAATTAAAAAATATCATTTATTTATTTAATTAAACAGATATTGTGCCAGGCTTTGGTTTACAGCAATGAAGAAAACAAAGTCCTGGCTCGCCTGCACTTTGCATTGTAGTTGAAAAACAACTGATGGACAAATAGGTAACTACAAAATATGCCTGGTGGTGATAGTGCCTTTAAGAAATATAAAATGGCATAATAGGTGTGAGCATGTCCTATTGCTGTCACACTTTGTGGCTTGAAACAACACAAATTTATTCTCTTCTAGTTCTGGGGATCAGAAATCTGAAATAAGTCTTATGGAGCTAACAATAAGTTGTCAGCAGGGCTGTGTTCTTTCTGGGGGCTCAGGGAACAATGTATTTCTTTCCCTCTTCTAGTTTCTAGAGGCTGTCCTCATTCTTGGCTCATGGCTCACATCATATCACAGTGGCTCTTCCTGCTTTTCTCCTCATCCTGCCTTCTTCTGATCTGATTCCTCTAGCATCTTATAAAAAGACTTGTGATTAGTTTGGGTCCATCTGGATAATACAGAATAATCTCTATTTTAAGATCCTTAACTTAATCACATCTGCAAAGTCCCTATTGCCACAGAAAGCAACACTCATGGGTTCTGGAAATTAGGACATGGACATACTTGGGAGTCATTATTCAGCTTCCCACAGTGGGACAGAGTGACAGTGAGGAGGGAAGCCAAGGAGGCAGGGTGGCCGGAGTGGGGGAGTGAGAGAGGTAAGGTAGCAGCAGGTAAGGCCAGAGAGATGGAGATGGGCACAGAGCATGTGGAAGAGGATCTTTCACTTTCACTCAGAGTGATATGGGGAGTCATCGGAGCTGGCTGCTTTCTTTTTTTTAAGATTTATTTATTTGAGAGGGAGAGAGAGACAGACAGACAGACAGAGATACAGCATTGGGGAAGGAACAGAAGAAGAGGAAGAAAGAGAATCTCAAGAAGACTTCCCACTGAGTGCATAGCCCGAATCAGGGCTTGATCCCATGACCTTAAGACCATGACCTGAGATGAAATCAAGGTCAGTCACTGAACCAACTGAGCCACCCAGGCACCCTGTGGCTGCCCTTTTGATGGCAGACTGTAACAAAGAAAAAATAGAAGCAGAAAGGACAGTTTGGAGGCAGGTGAAAAACTAGGCAAGAGATGATAGTGGATTGGCCAATGGTGACCACAATGGAGGTAGCACAAAGTAGGACTACAATGGCTTTGAAGAGTGACCCCAGAGGTTCTGCTGATGTGACATAAAAAAAGAGAAAAGCCAAGGCTGACTCTAAGGGTTTTGACCAGAGCCACTGAGTGAATGGAGATGTTATTCCCATTTCACCTATGGACCTCTTCTCCAGGACCACATGAGCAAGAAAATGTGCTCGTATCACTCATACACTATCTTTCCTCCCTCTCTCCTCTCTCCCTCCCTCCATCCTTCCTTTCTTCCTTCCTTCCATCCTTCCTACCATCCAGCCATCTATCCATCCATTCAACATTTACAACATACTAACTACATGCCAGGTACTGGATAAGAGATGAACACACCACGTCTTAATGCCAACTGTCCTGTAAGGGAAGACAGAGAAACACAATTCTTAAAGATAATAAAAGGAAATAAATAGTTGCTTCTTGGTCATTTACTGAGATCCAGTGGGGGAAAAAGGTCTCTAGTGAGAGTTGCAGTCCACCTTCCATAAACTTCCTGGGTTTTCAAAAGCTAAAGTTTTTTGGGGGGCAAATAAAAATTCATCATTGCAGGTGAGAAACTATAAAATCCTATTGAGGAAAAGAGGAAATTTGGCTGGATTGGGATATTGTTATGTGGCTCAGTTGAGGAGCCAATGAGGACATTGTGGGCAGTGGGTTCAGCATAAGCAAAGGCACAGCAAATACCAACATGTGTATGACTCCATCTGTTTGGCTGGAGCAGAGAGGTATGCATAGGTTCAAGCAGATGATGAGATTGAAGGCCTAGGAAAGTAGTTTGCATGGCAAACTGGGGGGCTTGCAGTTTATTTTGAAAGCAACTGAGAGTGAGATCAAGAGTAAAGCAATGTTTACAGTGACGGTTAAGCAAATTAAATAGCATTGTCACTTATTGTGTGGATCAGGACCAAACAGACGTGTAGCAAGCTTCATTTCTTTTTGTTTGTTTTCGTGTTTTGTTTTTGCAAGCTTCATTTCTAAAACGAGTTCAAGCATTTAGATGTAAACCCATTGCGTATAATGATTAGCTATATATTTTTTTGTTAATTTATTCATTCAACTAAGCATCTGGGTATGTCCAATATTTAGATACCTTGCTATGCACACATAAATTTCTGGAAAAAGCTAGTCAGTGTGATGCTGATTTGTATATTATCTATGTGTATATCTAGTTTGGTTATATTTGGTCTGGAGAGTATATAGATTCAGCACAAAGTTTTTATTGATATTATTTTAGCATAGTTTCCAATAAAAAAAAATGTGTTTGTGTGATCTGTCGCAGCGATCTGAACTACTTAAAAGTTGTAGCTAGCACTTACATGTCTAGAAATGGCTGGAGCCCTGTAAAGGTCTTCCTATTCTATGATCCCTGATGTCAATAATAAGGCATGTCAAGTTGGTAACACCGTGAGAAGAGACAAGTCTGAGCCTGTTGCATAGGCCCAATCTTTCATGGGGCAAATGAAGCATATATAAAAAATGGAGCAATGAGCAGGTTTGAACAAAGATTTCTATTCTTATCATAATTTCCTCTTAATTAGGGTGCTGGGAACACAGTCAAATCCCAATTTTATTCAAAATAATTTTCTGGGTGCCATATGAATTAGTTTGCTTTGTGAACCAATGCCATCAGTCAAAGAGGTCACAGAATTCTGGTGCTATGACAAGAAAATTAAAACCCAGCGGGGCCCACAAACTTGCCCATGGCTGCCTGCAAATTAGTAGCAGCCTGGGACTTTGGCCTCTAAATCCAGGGCACTTCCCTTTATATCGGCATTCCTAGCCTCGGATGCTGGATATTCACAGATGTGCTTCAGGAGGTTCTGGAACATTCTAAAAGTCTATGCAAATTTTTTTGTGGAAGGTAATCTCAACAGGGTTCATGAACCCTCAACATTATTTATCATTGTGATGGATTCCACTTGCCCTACCTAGGTATTCATGTCTTGTACGTCCATGTGGGAGGAAGTAGAATGTGTGATGAGTGACCCAATTAATGCCTTTTCTTTCCAACCAGCTCCTTGCTCTAAGCCTTTTAGTATCTTGAGAAACTATGTGAAGAAACCCTCCTGAAAGAGTAATGAAAGAGCAGTCCCTGATTCATCATGTGGGGACTATGTCACCTCTGAAAATGAAGGCAATGTAGTATATTCTAACATAACTTCCATACTAGGATCCACCTGTTTTCTAGGGGACATTTTTGGACATTTTTCCCTTGCAAGCTTCACGTCAACATAGCCACAACTACCTTAGTGTGCAGTATCACCACTTATACAAACTAAAACTTTTGAGTAACATAGGTTTCCACATCTTCACTTCCCAACGGTCTAGTCAATTTCACCTCCTGAATGTTCTCGTCTCTCCAGCTTGGCTACCACTGGCCACCGTCATCCTGGCCACAGTTATTCAACTGGTCACTCTGTCTCTAGGCTCATCTCCCTCTCAAGAAGCCCCCACATAGTGACCAGAATGGTCCACATAAAGAGCACATCTGCCCATGCCTTTTTCTAGCTCTGCAGTGGCTCCCCACTGTCTCCAGGAAAAAGGCCAGAAGGAAGACAATATGTTATGAAGGTGTTCGTGTTCCGTCAGGCTTGCAGCCAAGACCTACCTCATCAGGTGCTACTCCCCACTCACTCTTTGCCTCAAAAAATGTTGACTTGTATTTTACTGCACCCTTCATACCGTGTAAAGCCTGGGCTTTTGCTCAAGCTGTCCCTTTTAATGCTATCCTTTCTGGAGGTAACCCACTGTCCCAGAAGTCATATTTTGCAGGTGCATCTCCTGGCCCCTCCAGGTAGGGCTGGACTGAGTCTCCTCTGGTGCTGTTCATTGCTCTTACCTCAACATATCAGTTTTCCAGGGTTCTTATAACAAAGTACCTCTACTGCATGGCCTAAACAAAAGAAATTCATTTTTTTAATCAAGGTGTCGAAAGAGTTGGCTTTTTTCAAGGCCTCTCTCCCTGGCTTGTAGATGGTCATTTTCCTCCAGTGTCTTCACATGGTCCTTTCTGTGTGTGTGTCTGTGTCCTGATTTCCTCTTTTTTTTTTTTTTTTTTGATTTCCTCTTTTTATAAGGATAACCAGTCATATGGGACCAGACCTTTCCTAATGATCTCATTTTAACTTCATTACCTTGTTAAAGACCCTGTTTCCAAATACAGTCACATTCTGAGATACTAGGGATTAGTATTAATCATACACATTTTGGGAGAACATAATTCAGCCTGTAACACTGAATGTTAGGATAACCTCTTTGTGTCTGCATCTGTCTCTTTAGCTGTGAATCCCTGAAGGAAGATCTGCCTTTTATATATACTCATATACCCAATCCATGGCTACTTAAATGATGGTTGAAGGAAGGAATGGAGGGAGGAAGGAAGGAAGGAAGGAAGGAAGGAAGGAAGGAAGGAAGGAAGGAAGGAAATGAGTTACCCCCAGGATGCTCAGGGCAATGCAGCAGGAGGAAGACTGGCCCAGTGGTGCTCCAAGCACCTGTATTAGTTTCATAGAGACTCTGTGACCATAAACCAGGAGGCTTAAAACAATAGGAATTTATTCTTTCACAACACTAGAGGTCAGAAGTCTGCAGTCAAGGTATTGGCAGAGTCCTATTCCTTCTGACAGCTCTAGGGGAGGGTCCTTCCTTGCTTGTTCTAGCCTCTGGTGGCTCTTGGCATCCCATGGCTTGGGCCTGCATCTCTCCAGGCTCTGCTCCATCATTGCATGGACTTCTATCTGGTGTCTGTCTCTGCTTTCTCCTCTAAAGATTTTATTTATTTATTTGAGAGAGAGAGAGAATGCTCAAGAGAGAGCATGAGCAGGGGAAGTGGCAGAGGGAGAGGGAGAAGCAGGTTCCTCACTGAGTAGGGAGCTAACACTGAGCAGGGAGTTGACAATGACACAGGGCTTGATCTCAGGACCCTGAGACCATGACCTGAGCCGAAGGCAGACACTTAACTGACTAAACTACCCAGGCATCTCTCGCCTCTCTTCTCTTATAAAGACTTGTCAATGGATTTAAGACCCTTCCTAATCCAGGATGATCTCATCTCAGGATCCTTAATTTAATTACAGCCACAATGACCCTTTTTCCAAACAAGGTCACATTTATAGGTTCTGGTTGGACCTATCTTTGGGTAGGGAGGCACTCTAACTCACTACAGCCCCTGCAGGTAGGAATTAGTTGAGTTGAAGCATGGGAACACGGACAGCCACTCCTGGGATCCATATTTGCACCAAATGCAAGGGGTTCTGTGAGAAGTCAGTGGACTGTTTGCACCTTCATCTCATTAGATCCCAGACATGGATGAGAATGCCTGGCACGTTCTTAACATCATTCTGAAGCTGGGCAGAAAGCCAATATTCTGAGTGCTTAATTTGATTTGTTGAGCTCTGAAGGAACATTAGAATCAAGGGACTTGAGGATTCCCGCAGCTGTCAGTGTTAAACAGTACAAGGAGCCCCCTGTGGTAACAATGTCACCATAGCTAATGCAATGTGTCCTTGTTCCTGGGTCTGCCTTTATGCTTCTGCATCCATATAATTGACCAAACACAGTCTGTCAATAGACATAGAAGCCAAACCAAACACATTAACCAGGAGAAAGTGAGTAGTGTCAACACTGGGGGAGAGAACACCAACTGGCCAGGAAGGGGCTGCCAATCAGAATATTGGGGGGAGGGGCACAATGCTGGACTAGTGGATGCTGGATCCTTTTCTAGGCTCCCATTTTCTAAAGAGTAGCTGGCCAGATTGTTAGGTCTTTGAGGAAGGGGCCACGTTTTCCTTTATCTCTGCAGCACAGTGTCCTGTGGGCTGCTGGACTTGTCATAGGGATTCCTTAAATGTTGGTCAGAGTAAAGTGAACTCTCAGGTATCTTTCACTCACCAAATGGAGTTAAGATCATTTCTTGGAACAAAATTGCATACTGGACACTTAACTTCTCTGCGTTAAGCTCTGCCCCTTGCCAACGTGATCAAGTCCACCCTGGAGCAGGACCCCAGCCCTGACCTAACAGCCTAATGGTCTCTCTGGTCCCAGCACCCTCCACATTGTGCCTCATTCATTATGCTCCAGGAATGCCGAGCTCCCTGCGAATTGGATGCTGTTTTGCCCTAGCTGGCTTTGCCTATACGGACTCCTCTGTCTATAGCATTTCCTCCCCTCTGTCAACTGACCAACTTCCATTCATCTTTCTGGCCTTGAATACCCTGGGAAGCCAATTCTAAACCTCCAGGCTGTTCTGTGTGATACTCCCTTAGTGCTTACCTCCATCTTAGCAGGTGTCACCTAATATTGCAGTCATCCAGGCTGCTCTTCATTGGTCTGAAAGCTCCACAGAGAACGTGCTCTGGGCCGCATCTTACTCACCTGTGTAGGTACACTCACTGTTAGCATGGATCCTGGCCCATAGTTGGGTCTCTTAAATATTTGTCAAATTGATTGAAATTGAACAGGATATGGGGAGAGCAGTTAAGTTATTTTCTGAAGAAAAACCTTATTTGTATTTTTCTGGGAAATGTGCTCAGCGTTAAAGCAAAGGCTCTTATGACGCTGCCTCCATTGATATTTCACTTTGAGGTAGGGGTGGGTGGATGGTGAGTTCTGATGAGAAACCAGCTGATATAGAGGGAAGAACCAAAGGGGAAATTCTTATTTACTGAACGTTTACTTTGAACCATGGTGTGGTTCAAATACCTGATCTCCTGGTATTATTTCTGTAATAAGAATGAGGAGCTAGATTCCCATCTGGATTCTGACATTGACTAGCTGTGCAACATTGGGGAAGTCACATGCACTCTCTGGGCCTTAGATATCTCACCTGTAGAAAGGACGGTTGTATGAGATGAGCCCAAGAAGCCCCACTGGTTCTAACCTGCCATGCCCAGAACTCTGTTCTACCCTACAGTAAAATTGTCTCCAACCCATGGGGACCCTCCATCTGTCACGTCTTGAGTTTATATTTTTGCCATACTTTGAAGTATATATTGAACCTACTCTTAGGCAGTCCTGTGATTTTTAAAATAAGGGAAGGAGGAAATGATGAGTAACAAAGAAAGATGTTCTCACATGGAAACAGGATTTTGACTCAAATCATACTGAATAATATTAGGTTTTGGAACTTTTCTCCCCCTTAAATAGGTTTGTTATTTGCATGATTCAAAATCTGAGGATGGAAAAAATGGAATCTCTCCTCCATCATACCCACTCAGATACCCCATTTCCATTTCTGAAGCAATTCATTCTAAAAATTTCATGTATATACTTCTTGAGACATGCTGTGCACATTCCAGCATATATATGTATGTCCAATATTTGAAATTCTCTCCTTTTTTTCCATTTTATTTAATACTTATGATATTACCATATACCCTATTCCGTACCTTCCTTCCTTGGGGCAAATTTATTGGGGTATAATTTGCATACATCTAGCAACTTTAAGTGTACACTTCAATAAGTTTTGACAAGTGTATATAATTGTGTAACAACCACCACACTCACCATGTAAAACATTTCCATCATCTCAAAATGTTCCCTCCTGTTCATTTGCCATGAATCTCCTCCCAGCCATCCTCTGACTCCTGGAAACCACTGATCCTCTTTCTATTGCTGTAGTTTTGCTTTTTAAAAAGTATCATATAAGTGCGGCCCGGGTGGCTCAGTGGTTTAGCGAGGCCTTCAGCCCAGGGCGTGATCCTGGAGACCTGTGATTGAATCCCACATCGGGCTCCCCGCAGGGATCCTGCTTCTCCCTCTGCCTGTGTCTCTGCCTCTCTCTCTCTCTCTCTCTCTCTCTCTCTCTGTGTCTCATGAATAAATAAAATAAAATCTTAAAAAAATATATCATATAAATGGAGTTAAACTCTGTATAATCTTTTGTGTGTGGTTTTTTCACTTAGCATTATGCTTTTGAACTCATCCATGTTTATATATATAGCTCCCTTTTATTACTAAGTAGTATTCCATTGTATGAATACACCACAATTTGTTCATATATTCATCAGTTGATGGACACTTGGGTTCTTTCTCCTTTGGGGCTATAATAATAAAGTGACTGTAAACATGCACACATAAGCTTTTGTATTGACTATGTTTTCATTTCTCTTGGGCAAATACTTAGGAGCAGAATTATTGGCTCATATGGTCAGTGGGTATTTATCCTTATTAAAAACTTTCAAATTATTTTCCAAATGACTGCCATAATTTGTATGAGATTTCTAGTTACTTTCTTTCCATAGTATTGAAATACTTAGTATTTTCAATCTTTTAAGTTTTAGGCATATTGGTAAATGTATAGTGGTGTTTCCTTACAGCTTTAATTTACATTAAAAACATTTAATCCCAGTATGTTAACATACAGTGTTATTTTTTTTAAGATTTTATGTATTTATTCATGAGAGACACAGAGACATAAACAGAGGGAGAAGTGGCTCCTCAAAGGGAGCTCAATGCAGGACTCAATCTCGTGACAAGGATCATACCCTGAACCAAAGACAGATGCTCAACCACTGAGCCACTTGGGCATCCTTATACAGTGTTATATTAGTTTCAAGTATACAATATAGTGATTAAACAGTTCTATACAACATGCAGTACTCATCACAACAAATGCCCTCCTTCATCCTCATCTCCTATTTCCCTATCCCCCCTCCAACCTCCCCTCTGGAACCATCAGTTTGTTCTCCATAGTTAAGAGTTGGTTTCTTGGTTTGTCTGTCTCTCTTTCTTCCTCCTATGTTCATTTGTTTTGTTTCCTAATTTACACATATGAATGAATTATATCACTTAGCATTATATTCTCAGGCTCCACCCATGTTATTGCAAATGGCAAGATCCCATTCTTGTTTAAGACTGAATAATATTCCATTGTATATATCCACCACCTCTACTTCATTCATTCATCAATCGATGGACTCTTGGGCTACTTCCACAATTTGGCTATTGTAAATAATGCCACTCTAATTATAAGAGTGCATGTATCCCTTTGAATTAGTGTTTTTGTATTTGGGGGTAAATACCCAGTAGTGCAATTACTGGATTGCAAGGTAGCTCTATTTTTAACTTTTTGAGGAACCTCTACACTGTCCTCCACAGTGATGGTATTGCCTTTTATTCACATCATCAGTATAAACTATTCCTTTTTTCTTCACATTCTTGCCAACACCTATTGTTTCTTGTGTTTTTGATTTTAGCTAGTCTGACAGATGGGAAGTGACATCTCATTGTAGTTTTGATTGGCATTTCCCTGATTATGAGTGATGTTCAGTTTTTATTACTTTATATGGTATCTTCTTATATTGAATTTTAAGAGTTTTTTATATAGTAACAATACAATTTCTTTATTAGATAAGTGTTTTACAAATAGTTTACAAGTCTGTGTCTTTTGAACAGAGAAGTTTTTGATCTTTTTTTTTTTTTTTTTTTTGAAGTTTTTGATCTTGAAGAAGTCCACTTTTCAATGTTTTTCCTCTACGGTTTCTGCTTTTTCTGTCCTTTCTAAGACATAATTGTCTATCCCAAAATCACAAAGATTTTCTTCTATATTTTCATGTCATCTGTAAAAAAAGGATATCTTTATTTATTCCTTTCCAATCTGTACTCTTTCTTTTACTCCTTCCTTCCTTGCTTTCCATTCTTAGAAGGAAAACATTCAATCTTTCCTCATTAAGGTTGATGTTAACTATATGCTTTTCACAGATGTATTTTTTAAAGATTTTATTTATTTATTTGAGAAAGCAGAAGGGGAGGGGCAGAGGGAGAAGCAGACTTCCCACTGAGCAGGGAGCCCCATGTGGGACTCGATCCCAGGACCCTGAGATCCTGACCTGAGCCAAAGGCAGACGCTTAACCAACTGCGTCACCCAGGTATCCCTCACAGATGTCTTAAGTTCCTTTCTACTCCTAGTTTTTTTGAAAGTTTTTAAAGGCATGAATGCCTATTGAATTTTGCCAAACTTGAGGTTATCATGCGGTTTTTCTTTTCTTTTTTTTTTTTTTAAGATTTTATTTTAGAGAGAGAGAGCAAGCATGAGTGAGCAAGAATGGGTAAGCAGGGGGAGATGCAGAAAGAGAGGGAGAGTCTCAAGAAGACTCCATGATGAGCCCTGAGACCATGACCCCAGACAAAATCAAGAGTCTTTTGCCTAACTGACTGAACCACCCAGGCACTCCTCGTGTGATTTTTCTGTTACCGTGAAATAAATTCTTTGACTTTTCAGGTGCTAAACCAACCTTACTAGGGTCAACCTTACTTCATCATGATTTATTATTATCATTATAGATTGCTAGATTTGACTTACTACAATTTTGTTAAAATGTTTTCGTCTATGTTCATAAGGAATATTAATTAGTCTGTAGTTTTCTCTTTTCTTTGTAATTTTCTTTTAATTTATTTGTCAGGTTTTGTTATAGGGATAATGCAGACCTTATAGAATGAGTTGAGAATGTGTTTCCTCCTCTCCTGTTTTCTGGAAGAACTTTTGTAGAATTGATACTGTTTTCTTTAATAGTTTCATAGAATTTGTCAGTGGAGGCATCTTCACTAAAGATTTCTTGGTGGGAAGGTTTTTCCCTCCCTTAAAATTCAGTGTACTTAATAGATACAGAGATATCCAGGGATATTTTTCTTTGTGGATGAATTTGGTCAATCTTGCCCCTCAAGGTATTTGTTGATTTAATCTAAGTATTGAATTTACTGCCAATTCTTTCCTTATCATATTCATGTTTTCTTCTACCTTCTTAAATATAGTCTATTCTTAATGACAATTTTAATATCCTTGTACACTAATTCTATCATCTTATCTCTATATATCCATATATATGATATGGAGTTTATTTTTATTAATTGGCTTTTTCTTTAATTATGAATTATGTTTTCCTAGTTATTTGCAAAGTCTAGTAATAGATTTTGGCTGCCAGACCTAGTGAGTTTTATGCTGTTTGATACTGGATTTTGTTGTGTGTCTTTAAGTAATGTTAGGCTTTATTTTGAGATGCAGCTAAGTTACTTGGAATGAATTTGATCCTTTTGGAGCTGACTTACAATTTTTGTAAAGGTGAGTCCTTAAGTCCCATCCTAGAAATGGTTTAGAGCTAATTTAGCTCCATTACTAAAGCAATATCCTCCTGAGGATTCTATCTAATGTGTTCAAGGAGGTCTTTCTACTCTGATAGCTGGGAACCAAACTACTACAAATCCTATGTGAGATCCTAAGACTGTTTCTCCTACTCATTTCCAGTTCTTTCCCCATACTTGGTAGTTTCTCCCTCCCTCTCTCTCATTCTCTCTCTCTACAGCTCTATCCCCTCTAGTATTCAGATGAGAGAGACAATCAGGCTCTATTTGGGTTCCAAGCTGCCTATCTACAATGTTCAAAAACCATCACTTCATATAGTTGGTTTGCATAACTAGTTGTTTAAAGTAAATTTCTCATTATTAAGTGTAAGTCTGGATCCTTTTCCTCCATTCTGGCCAGAAGGGGAGGTTGTCCTAATTGACTTTAAGTTTTCCATTTCTTTTGAATTGCTTCTCCTTTCTTTCCAAACATTGGCCCTTTGAATTCAAACTTGAATCACAGTTTGGAATGTTGTCATAAAGTCTAACTGTACTAAAATCTAATGATAATGACACTAAAGTGATTTTGTGGGAGACAACTATAGCAAATATTTTGGCCTTCGGACAAAGGTTGCTTGCTGACCTTCCTTCTTTCCATTCTCTTTTAAGAGTATGTTGTCACATGCAAAGTCTTTATTTTGTATCTTTGAAGAGACAGGAAAACAAATGTCCCAGCTCACTCACCAGCACAAGCCAGAATGCAATGCCATATATTAACCTCTTACCATTCAAATTCTGGTGATTCCATCAATTCCTCTGGAAAATTCTAGGAGGAGTGAGCTTTCCTACTCCCAAAAGGGAATCCTATTCTCAAGCTACCTTCCAGTACCCAGGCCCCAAGTGTCCAGAATGAATTTATGGGCCAACTGTATTTTATACAAGGGAAAGTATGCTAAGTGGTAGCTCTGCTCTCAGATGATACTCCCTCAAAAATATGAGATGACCCCCCATGTGAGTGAGGCTTGAAACCAAGTGTTTTGTGCAAGACAAACACCTTGTGAAGACAAAGATTAAAATTCTGGGCTTTAAGCCATGCCTCACTTTTATGCTTTATAGCAGAGCCTTCCACATCCCTTCATGAGCCTGTGGGTCAACAGAAGTTCTAGACCTGTCACAAGCCATCAGCCTCCCATTATTGCCAAGGCTTGGTGCATAGCAGTAACATGGCAACAGCCAAAATAAATAAGAAAATGTATTGTTTAGGAAACCACTAATGTTCTGAGGTTTCAATGATAACAACTGCATAGCAAATATGTGGGGTGATGATGAGTAATGGACATCAGTGCTTCTCGTTGACTTCACTACAACAGTGTGAGATTTCCCCTTCAGAAATATTCTAGCCCTGTTCTTCTGTACTGGCAGGAAAGGCAGGCACTGGGTAGATAGTCTTTTTATATTTCAGTAGCAACCGCCTATAAACTGGTTTGGTTTTTATAGAACTGTGCTATTTGAAACAATAGACATTAGCCACATATGGCTATTTAAATTTAAATTACTTTCAATGAAAAAATATTGAAAATTTGATTCCTCAGTCATGACATCCACATTTCAAATGCTCAACAGCCACATGTGGCTAATGGCCACTGTATTGAAAAGTTCAGATATGGAATATTTCTACTACTGCAGAATGTTCTATAGGACAGTGCTATCATAGGGTGAGCAGGGTTCAGATCTGGCATGAACATCAATCAGCTGTGCGGTCACAGGTCACTTTCTGAACCTTTACTCTTTTGTCTGAACATAAGAGATTAGGTGATTGACTTTAGGGAGACAAGATAATGGGCATGCCCACAAAATGAAGAAATCAACAATGAAAATTATTCACAAAATAAACAATACCTGTGCTACAAGTTCATCGAAATCAATTGGCTTAAAATGGCAACTATTTAGGCAAAGGTCTTCAACTAATAATCAGCTCTTGTGAGTCTCAATAAAGCTATCAATATCCATGGGCGAAGCCCAGGCTCATAGAGTCTCTCTGTGGCAAGTGCTATCCATCAAAGCCGCAGTAACTTTGAGGATCGAAGAAGCTGCCCCTTCAGCAACTAGGGCCGAATGGAACATTAATCCTGAAACCAAGCCACATAGATCAGGGTCCTTCTCCATATTCAAAATAACTTGTCAGGTTAAAGCAGGGAAAGTTACCTGGAGTGAGGGAAGGGGGTTGTTTATTGAGGAAATGTGAGGGTGAAGGTTGAACAATTATCTGGCAAGTAAGGTAAGTTCTGATTCTATAATAAAAAATGTAATAGCTGTGAGAATGAGCTCCAGTTAATTGTCTTCACCTTCCTGTGTGTCACTTTCATCTTTCAAATCAAAGGTCAATTAATCTTTATTGAGCCTGTACTCTGTACTTCACGTGCTGATACTGTGAGAGTTAGAAAAGCAGTCTAAGATGGGTTTCTTTCTGTGACTGTGACCAGCTGGCTCAGGAAGAAGGATTAACACTGTGAACCATTTAGGAATTAATAGAGAAACAGTTTCTAGAATATATGACACATCATACCAAATGAACACTAAAGGCATTCAGAGATGAAAGAGAATTGGATATATCAGGGAAGGCTTCATGGAGGAAGCAGGTTTTAAACTTTGAAGGAAATGCAAGCACTGGGTTGCAGGTAGGAATTAAGGAGTAGATTCCAGGCCTCAGCAATTCAGTGTCTTTCTCAATCCCATGTCATCTTGGAAGGCAGTTTGGCAAGGTGTTTTGTTTTTTTTTGTTTGTTTTTTTAAAAGATTTTATTTATTTATTTAAGTGGGGAGGTGCAGGGGAAGAGGGAGAAAGAGAGAATCTTCAAGCAGACTCCCTGCTGAGTGTGGAGCCCTACACAGGCCTCACAATGCTGAGACTGTGACCTGAGCCAAAATCAAGAGTCACATACTTAAGAGTGCCTGGGTGGCTCAGCGGCTAAGCATCTGCCTTCTGCTCAGGATGTGACCCCGGGATCAAGTCCTGCATCAGGCTCCCAGCAGGGAGCCTGCTTCTCCCTCTCCCTATATCTCTGCCTCTCTCTCTGTGTGTCTCATGAATAAATAAATAAAATCTTAAAAAAAGATAATTCAGACACTTAACCAACTGAGCCACCCAGGCACCTCTAACAAGATATTTTATAGTAGAAACCATGGAGTTGGACAATGTGATTCAAATCCTGGTCCCAGTGCTTATTAGCTATGCAATGTTGGGCGATTTATTTAACCTTTCACGGGATTGATGTGGGGATGAAACGAGTTCATATATGTTAAAGTCTTAGGTATAAATTAGTCACCATACAACCATTACTGCACCCTCCAATCTCTTTTTCTCAGAGCCTATTTGTTTTTACTTACATTTACATTGAAGCTTCTTCTTTTAATAGTAGCCTCAGTAATTTGTATTAACCTGATCTTTCCATGATTTTGTCAGTTTGGTTTTCCTGACTTAACTTTTGCAGTTAGTAAATATACCCTGTTTAAGTCAAACCAGTCTGCAGATTTGTCTTCATGAATACCTCAGGGTTTTTTTTTTGGGGGGGTGGGTGGGTGGGTGGGTTGTTTGTTTTTAAAGATTTATTTATTTAGTTAAGAGAAGTGAGAACATGAAAGGGGGAAGGGGCAGAGAGAGAGAGACTCTCAAGCAGATTTCCTACTGACTGTGGAGCTCCTGGCAGAGCTCCAACCCACGACCCATGAGATCATGACCTGAGCTAAAGACATGAGTTGGACGCTTTAACCAACTGAACCATCCAGATGCCTCCCCTCTTTTTTTTAAGAATACCTCAGTTTTTCTTATCAAAATACTCATGTCCTGGGACACCTGAGTTCCTCAGTCAGTTAAGTGTCTGACTCTTGATTTCTGCTCAGGTCATGATCTCAGAGTCTTGAGATCAAGCCCCATGTAGGGCTCTGCACTGAGCGGGGAGCCTGTGTGAGATTCTCTCTCACTCTCTGCCCTTCCCCTACACTTGTGCATGCTCTCTTCTCTCTCTCTATAAAAAAAGAAGAAAGAAAGAAAGAAAGAAAGAAAGAAAGAAAGAAAGAAAGAAGGAAGGAAGGAAGGAAGAAAGAAAGAAAGAAAGAAAGAAAGAAGAAAGAAGGAAGGAAGGAAGGAAGGAAGGAAGGAAGGAAGGAAGAAAGAAAGAAAGAAAGAAAGAAAGAAAGAAAGAAAGAAAGAAAGAAAGAAAGAAAGAAAGAAAAATACTTAGTCTGTAAAGCCCTGAGCAGGGTCCACTTAATCACCAAACTTGAGGCTGGGTCTTAATGTGTTTCCCAGGGCCATATCTAAATTATTCAAGAGACTAATTGGTTTAGGAAGGCCTTCTGTTGTGTCAGTGTTCTTCCCTAGTGGACTCCAAGTTCTCTGAAGGCAAAAACTGGGCCTTGTTCATCTGTGTGTGCCCAGCCAGCATCCTGAAGAGTACATGCCACTTTCTCATTGGTCCATGCCTCCCTAATGAAACTGGCCTCTCTTTGTAAAATGGGCTAGTGATGCTTAACTCCCACTGGCTCCTCTAGGGTAAAGTAATTCAATTCCATTCAATTCAAATGACACTTAGTGAGCATATCCTCTGTGTCTGGTTTAGTGCCAGATGATGGATATCCATTAGACAAACTGCCCACCTAAGGGGCAGTTTCTGCTGCCATGGAGTTAAAGGCCAGTCTATCATCTCTCCTAAGAGAACAAGACCTTAGGAATGCAGAAGAATCTTATGGAACCTTGTTCCATCCTTATAATCTCTGGCAAACAAACAAACAAACAAACAAACAAAAACCACGCACAAAAAAACCCCTTGAACACCATCTGAATTATGGTCGGCAAGAAGAGTTGCCACTCCCAGATGTGATGGAACTGTGCCTGGTAATGATTCTGGAGAGTGTATGGACCAGGCAGGCTGTGCTGATGAGATAATTCTGATTTACCCAGGCTCTTAGTGATTTCATAGCTTGAGATGAGGAAGGAATTCTACTTCCAAACCTTGCCTTCTGGGTGGGCTTCTGTTCATGTCTTACTGTGACCTCATCACAACACTTATAAGATTACCTGTGGATGTGCAAACCCCCATATGAGCTAGAAGGGCTTCTGTTTGCTCATTATAGGAATGTGATGATGGCTTCAAAAGTAAGGCTTATTTTTCATGTGTGATGAGAGCTTGGAGCCTGGCTATTGGGGTGAGCTCAGCTGACTCCATGATGAGCTACATAGTAGCCCTCTACTCTTCTCAGTCACACAGGGGGCCATACTGTAGATCAGGGGCTGGATCAACCTTCCACAAGGTAAAGCAGTTCCCCTAGCATCTGGAAAAAGCAAGGATATGTTAAGGAAGGTTGAAGGGTAGTGCTCTTGCATAGGCAACAAACTATGCCTGCCACCTGCCCTCAATTCCCCATCTCCCATGTTGCTGGGGCTTTTCTTTCCAATGAGCGTCTTGTTTTAGTGCTGAGGATCCTGCTTTTCTTCCTCTTTCCTGCTGTAAGCAGACTGGCAACATGGGTTTCTGAGTTAAACCTGGGTTCTTGTCCCAGTGAGGATATTTATAAACCAGTTGAACTAGGGCAAATCTCCTCACCTCTTGGAGCCCCAATTTCCATCCATGCCCATGTCACAGACTTGCTTGGAAGATTAAACTGTGGTTATCTAACTCAGTGGGAGCTCACTCAAATATAGACAAGTTAGGTTTGTTATCACCCTGTCTGAGAAGGAGCCACATTGCTGCTACTCAATTCCTCAGGTTAATTTCACATTAAGAAGGAAGCAACATTTCCTCCAGCCTGAACTGGTTCTAGCTATAGAGAGAATAACATACCTTTTGAATTAATTTAAACACAAAACCAAACAGAAACTATACAAATAAAACACGATTGTGTATCTGTTTTAAACCCTAACACTGAGCTCAAATTGCTAAGTAATGTACAGTGTGGTCTTGTTCTTGAAATAGCTAAGACAGGCTGTACACTTCTACAATAATCTCTCCATGAGGATGGGGAGCAAGCCCATCATTGCCCACAACAGTTCTTGTATTGGTAAGTGGTCTTAGTTGCAGACAACAGAATCCCCTCTAGTAGTTTAAGCAGAGAGGGATTTATTCAGGGTGTTAGGAAATTCACAGATTTTTCTGGGATAGTCAGGGGCCAGGCTTAAGTGCTATACACCCAAGGACAGAGCAGCCTAGGGAAACACTGAACCATATTAGGGGTGATTCTAGAGGAAACCCCACTGCTTGCTGCTGGCCTCTGTGACACAAGGGTTAGGCACTAAACTTCCCACCAGATCTGCAACCCAGAGAACCCAATACCTCTGCCACGGTGCTTGTCATTAGATCTCATATGTCATGCGCACTGCTGCTATGTGATGCTCCCTTCTGCCAATCCTTTCTCACACATAATGCAATTGTTTAGTGCAATTGAGGACATCTAGACCCTAGCTGCAAAAGAGTCTAAGAAATATAACTTTTGGAGGGAGGTGTGTGAAGGGATCTCTACAGTATAGGAAGCCATGCCAGGAGAGTTTAGAAAGATTTGAGTGAGCCTCTCTGCAATATCTACCACAGAGCACAAGCTCACTTCCACAGTATAAAAGACTTCCCTGGTCCTCTCCCTCTCATACCCGGTGGCTCCCTTCAGATTGTGCCTATGGCACTTCACACATATTCTAGATAGTGCCCCTATGACATTCGATCATCACTACTTGTTCCCACAAAGGTTTTCCTTGTTAAACTGAATCATGGCATAGTGGGAAAAGCACTGAATTTAAAGTTAGAATGGAGTTCAAATATCAGATTTACTATTTACTAACTATTCAACTTTGAAGGAAGCTGATTGACATCCCTGATCACTAATATCTCTATTTGGAGAATATGGTATGGTATCTACCGCAGTAGCTTGTTATGGAGAGTGAAGTGCTTAACTGGATCACTGATACATGCCATGAGCTCAATAGATGGAAAATTCTTTCTAAATTTTCTAATCATTAAGAACAGAAATCATTTTATTTTAACTTAAGTTTGTATCTCCAAGTAGTTTATATTTAGTGCCTGCTATAGGCCAGGGATTCTGTGAGGTACTAAAATGATAAAAATGAACAAGAATCTCACAAACACTCAACATATGTGGAAAAAGACACACACACACATATGCATGTACACTCATGCACACACAAACACTCTTTGACCGTGCACGATGATAATGTGTGGCAAAGGAGTGATTGATTTTTCAGGAGGAGACAGGAGGCCCAGGAGGATTTCACAATTTAACACGTGAGTTGGATTCTAAAGGTCATGTAGGAACCCAGATAGAGCAGAGGAGAGGTATGCAAATCAGGTATCAATGGCAATAATCTGAGGGCATTTAGAATCAGCAAGTGGTTCAGAGACTGTGTTGCAGGAGTAAATGATGACTGCAGTGAGTAAATGATACTGAAAATGAGGTTTAGCTCCCTTTTAGTGGAAGGTTTTGTGTGCTGAACTAGGGAAGCTAGATTTTACCTTGTTGTTAATGGGGAGTAATGAAAAATAAAGCAGAATCAGGACTGATCACATTTCTACAGCTATAAAACTTTGATACAATAAGGTGTATGGAAGCTGGTAGACCAGTTAGCTGGCTACGATGAACAGTCAACATTATATCACAGGTGAGAGGCTATGAGAGTCTGGACTAATATAAAGAGCAATGAAAAACACACAGTCAGTGAAAATTATTTAGAATCTAGAACATCTGAGACTGAGTATATACTTGGATATGGAAGACCAGGGACTCCGGGGTGGCTCAGCGGTTAAAAGGTCTGCCTTCAGCTCAGGGTATGATCCCAGGGTCCTGGGATCAAGTCCCACATCAGGCTCCCTGGAAGGAGCCTGCTTCTGCTTTTGCCTGTGTCTCTGCCTCTCTCTATGTCTATCATGAATAAATAAATAAAGAATCTTAAAAAAAAAAAGGATATGGGAGACCATGTGTATTATGATATGACAGATTAGGGAGGAGAAGATTTAGGTAAAGGGTGTTGTTTTCAACATTTTAATGTGCCCTGGCCTATACCAGTTGATGTGCCCAATAGGCAGGCAGACATATGGGTGTAAAAGTAGAAAGAGGGACAAGATTAGCTATAGACATCTCACTGGTATGTAGAAATAAAAGTTGTAGTAATTGATGTAAAGAAGTTCATACCAGAAGAGAGTAAAGACCTCAATGAAGCCAGTGTACACATTGTGCACAGTGGTGTGCTAGTAAATGATTAGAAACAATTTCTTTAAGGAGAAAAGTCTCAATTTTTAGTATTTGTTGGTTTCAATAGTGTAAATATTCCCACCAAAGCCAATTGCAAGCTGCCAGTGTGGCATCACTGAACAGCAAGTTGGGAAGAGGTGTACACAGTTGGCTCTCATAAGCTGGAACAACCCACTCCACCCAGCACTAATTGTATAGCTTGTACCACATGCAAGGGTGCTTGTCTAAGGGAGGTAGGGCTGGTATCCAACCAAGTCTACCCAAGAAACCAGGTGTCTGTAGGGCTGCTTCTGAAGAAAGGGAGTACATTATTCTACTTTGTTTGCCTAAAGATGCCATCTTTATCTAATTTTGTACCCCAAATCCAAGAAAGCTAAGGATAAAGCATTGAGGAACACCAACATTTATGCAAGGGGGAAAGAAGATGCACCAACATGACACAAAACAGAGTGGGCAGAGAAGGCTCAAATCCAAGCATTTCCCCTTTTTAACTGGATGGCTTGGGTAAATTACTTTAGTCTCAGTTTCACCATTTTTAAAAAACTGTGGGAAAACGCACGTAACATAAAATTTAATGTCTTAACCATTTTTTAAATGTATTGTTCAGTGGCATTAAATACATTCCACATTGTCATGGTTTATCACCACTGCTATATATCCACAGAATTCTCATTATCTTGCAAAACAGAAATTCAGTACCTGTAATATCCTAACTCTCCTTTCCTCTCCCTGCTAGCCCTTGACAATTACCATCCTGATTTTTGTCTTGATGAGTTTGGCTATTCTAGAGACCTCATATAAATAGAATTTTACAGTAAGTTTCACCATTTAAAAAAAATGAGAATCAAAATACCTTCCTCGTGTGGTGATTGTGAAGGTTCCAAGTATGTATAGAAGGCATTACACACATACCCAGAGAAGGCACTCAATAAAAGGATAACTATCATTTTTCACATGATAGAGATGCTGGTTGGATAGTTATGGGTGACACACATAGATGAGTAACATCCAGGACTTCAAGAACTTTCAGCTCAGTAGGAAGGATTTCATATTTATAAGTCACTATTACTCAGACTCAGACAGAAAGTGAAAAAAATCCTACGCAGGAACTTTGAAAGATTTGGTCTAATGGAAATAGTGAAAGGGACACTCTGCGAAGAGGGACTGTACACACAAGGGCACTGTATCAGTTGGCTTGGGCTGTGTAACAAAATATCACAGACTAGGAGGTTTTACAACAGCCATTTATATTCTCACAGTCCTGGAGCCTAGAAATCTAAGGTCCTGGTGATAGCTTCCTTCATCTCTTTTGGATGGCAGCCTTTTTCTCTGTGTCCTCACAGGGAGAAGAGTGAGCTCTGTGGTGTCTTTTCTATACTACAAGGACCCCTCTTATTGGTTCAAGACCCCACCTTTATGACCTCCTTTTACCTTAATTATTTCGTTATAGACCCCATCTCTAAATACAACCACACTGGAACTCAGGGCTTCAACATATGACTTTTGAGAGGACACAAACATTCAGTCCATAATAGGCATGGAGATGGGAATATACGTTTTTAGGGAATATTCAAATATCCAAAGAAATATTCCTTTGGACAGAGCAGAAAGGACTGAAGGTAGAGGCATGGAGAAACAAAATTATCCCAGGGGATTGTTTTGGACTGCAGAAGGCCTAGAATTGCAACTAAGATTTATAGAGTATATTTTGTTTACAGCAAGGAGTTCCCAAGGGTTTTGAACTAGGAAATTGCAAGGTCAGAAATGTGCTTTGGGAGGGGGGTTTATGGCTACTTCTGCCTCTATTATCATGGAGCATAGAAGGAAGTGTCAGCATTCCCAGATTAAGTACCTAGCTCAGAATCTCCCAACCAGACCTTTCAAGTGGCTTTCCTGAATGCCAGTCAGTGTCCTGTTTGGCTGGTAAGGAAGGGACATGTGGTTTGGAGCACAGGCTCTGAGAGACCTTTGTGAAAAATCAATGAGGGGCATCCTCCCTGGACCTCCCCCAACCAAGACTTTCTAAGCATCAATCAACCTGAAAGCAAAACAGTCTCCTTATCTCAGGAAAGGTCCTGGATGGCAACTATGAATCTACCGACCAAAACAATCTGGCCAGCTTCTTGCTGACTGCTGAGTACACAGCACAACTACCCGATCTCGCATTTCATGAAGGAGGTGTCCAGTTCTCAGTCTCAAACTGTCAAATCTCAATTAGAGAGCTCTTCAGGGCAAGATTACAGAATGGAATGCCTCTCCCCCAGGGGAAAGTTCTCGTCAACCTCTTGAGGCAATAGGTCCCAGCAGCCACTGCGGATAAGCAACTAAAAATAGCCACAGTATAAAACCCCAGTCCCAGGAGCGTTGGAGGAAACAGTTCTAGAAGAAGAGAAACACAGACTGCGATCAAGCGTTGCCTGGTGTTTCCCAACACATCATCAGATGTGTGCCTTGAAATCGCTAATGCCAACCCCAGCGATTAAAGTGGATTTACTGGGTGGGATCGGAGGCCCTTTTCTAACTATGCCAGACTGGGAGATTATATTAGCCCCCCATCACTCTTCCATCTGCATACTTTCCTCCCTTGATTTGTTCACAAACACTGATGGAACATGACTGATTGCTCACTTGATTCTGTGTCAGCTGTCACCTCCTCACAACCCAAGCAGCACCTTCCGTTGCTCTATTCCCTTATCCTCCTATTTCCTTTAAACACCTGGCATTGCACTTGATGGGTATTCTCTGTGCTACTAGCATGGCAGCCAGCTCCAGGGCCAGGCACTCTGCCTGCCTGGGGTCTGGCTCAGGAATGCTGGTACTGAGCATGTGGTGTGTCATGCATGGCCCTGCTCTCTGGCCTTTCTCTTCGTAACCCTAATTAGTCGGATATTGTCCATTCCAGGTTTGGCTTCTGCTTCCTATTATTTCTCTCACATTATCTGTCTCTCTCTTTTTTCTCTGTGTTCTGAAATATACTCTTTATTCTCCAGCTCTTCGATTAGATTTTTCATTTTTGGCAGATACTGTTTTTTTTTTAAAGATTTTATTTATTTAATCATGAGAGACACACAGAGAGAGGCAGAGACACAGGCAGAAGGAGAAGCAGGCTCCCTGCAAGGAGCCCGATGTGGGTGGGACTCGATCTCAGGACCCCAGGATCATGCCCTGAGCTGAAAGCAGATGCTCAACCACTGAGCCACCCAGGCGTCCCGGCAGGTACATTTTTAAATTCCTAATATTTCTGGTCTTATTTTCTAATTGTTCCTTTTTAGGAACAAAGCTTCCCATGCTACCCAATGAAGGCAGAGACAGAAGTCAAATCAACCATTCTCCCTTCGGGGTAAGCAGGAAGGAAGTGGATCTCCAAATGCCAGAGTGAGCAAGGCTTTACCCTGGTGTTGTCATACCCACAGTGGAAGCATAAGCTCTCCCCTAGCTCATCAGATGTCTTTCTGTGGAGAAGAATCTTCCCTCTAGAGCCTGGAGGTAAATGCCACCAGCTCCAGCTGGAGGTGACAGTTGGCTGTCATCTGGTATAGCTGTTCCAAGTGAGTCACTCTGCTTGAACCCCACATTGCACCTCCCACCCACTGGCCAAGTCCGAGCCCACAGCTTCTCCAGGGTCCTAGAAGGGAACATGGCCTCCACCTTCTCTGCAGCTGCCTTGGGATTTATTCTGGGCCAGTCCCATTCTGGGGTTTCTGTGTCCTCTATCATCAGTCAATATGCTTCTAGCTGCCTTCTCTCCTCCAGAAGTTTGTCTAAATCCCCTATTGGTGACCCTGTCTCATTTTCTTATTCTTGTGAGGTTATTCTTTTTCATACTTCTTTACTGCTTTTCAGCAGGATCTCAGGAAGGTCTGTGGGCAGAAACCTGTCAATAATACTTCATGTACAAAGGGTTCTAAATATAAATATATATAATGGGTTTAACTGCAAGATTTTCTTCTTTCAAGGAAATCTCATTATGCTAGTGTTTCATGAAGTACATTAATGGAAAATACTGTTTTAATTTACTGGTATCCTGCTAGCACTGGGACCTAAATGTGTGAGATTTTAGCAATGTTTGCTGGATACGTGAGTTCTCAATACCACCCCTACTCAATACCACACCCTAAGAACAGACTTACTTCATAGCCATGATCCCTAAGCTTAGACATGAGTACAACACACAGGCTGAATTCGTAATTAATGTATGTGAATCCCAACTTCCATATCTATGACATGGAACAGTATTTACTCTTCCTACTTGGTAAAGCAGTCCTGCATATCAAAAGAAACTATATGTGAAAAAAAAAGAAACTGGGGATCCCTGGGTGGCGCAGCGGTTTGGCACCTGCCTTTGGCCCAGGGCGCGATCCTGGAGGCCCGGGATCGAATCCCACGTCGGGCTCCCGGTGCATGGAGCCTGCTTCTCCCTCTGCCTGCGTCTCTGCCTCTCTCTCTCTCTGTGTGTGTGACTATCATAAATAAATAAAAAAAGAAAAAAAAAGAAACTATATTTGACTGTATTGCTGTATTGTATAAAATGTAAAACACTAAACAAATACAAGGAATCATTGTGTCAAAATTCAGTTACCATGTCACAGGAGTTAGAACATGAAAGGGAAAGATATTTAAGCATTCCCTAAACATATCATATGGCTGGTTACCTTGTCATTCTGCATTTATAGATGGCCCCAGCCACAGGTCACAGGGCAGAGAACTTAGGCCTGTATGTAGAGCTAAATCAAGACTTTATCCTTATTTTGCAAGTGACGACTCTGAGGTACGGAAACAGAGACTCCAAGATCTTTAGGTCTGCAGAGGATCATGGATGTTTGATCCAGTTTGCTTGCTTTAGATACATAGAAACTATGACCCAGAGAGGTTAAATAATTTGCCCCCAATCATATCAATATTAAGGTTAAGGTAGAGGCAGAGCTAGCAGGCAGGTCTCCAAGGTCAACATAACTCAACCCAAGAAATATTCACTGAGTCTCCAGCCCGGGTTTGCCACTGCCCCTGAAGAAGCTCACAAGTGCTCAGCAAACACTGGTAGAAAGTTGATAACTACAGAGTGAGTCATTCACTTACATGCTCTGGGAGTTCAGAGAAAGAGCCTTGGTTGATCACTGAGATAGAAACGTTTTTGGTAGTTGATACCTGCTGTTGCCAGAAATTCTACCCCTGCACCTCAAAGATTGTTTAATGAAGTGATATATACTACACGAACACACACACAGATAGATGTATGTTATACACACCTACTGTATATATAATATACCCACATAGATATATATAAAATACACACATACTATGTATATAATGGACACATTTATATATAAAATATATATACTTTTTATTTGTATATACATATATAGTATATATATGATTTGTGGAGGCTATTACTCTTTCCCTATTTCTTCTTTCTGGTTATCTTTAGAATACTTTGAGATATATACAGATGCAAGCAGAAGAATCTACTGTAAATGTCAAGGGCAGTTTCTTGACCTTAAAAACTTCAGGAGAAAAGGGGACCTGCTAGTGGAGTGCATTTTGCCTGAAATATATTTGCTCCACTGAAGCCAAAGTACCTCAGAGCCCACATTCCTTTCATGGCAAGGAAGTAGAAAACACCCATTTTCCTGGCAACGATGTTTATTTACTATTGAAATATTATGCCTGTGTTGGGAAGGCTGATGCATCTATCAATATTTTAATTTCTAAAGTTTATAGAGCAGCAAATTGGTTTGGCGTCTGTTAGTAACTCTGCCCTCAGATGGAATGATTCAATCTTGGCAATTAGTGGGCACTGTCTCCCATTAGCAAGAGTAACAAAATAATGTGGTTGAATATTTCAGGATGCCAAGTTTATTTTGTGTGTGGACAAATGGCATTTTTGTCTTGGTTTCCATTTCTTAAGTCTTTTTTGTTTTTGTTTTTGTTTTTTGAGATAAAGAGGGGGTGCTGGCGTGGCAGAGGAATGGAGAGAATCTTCAGCAGATTCCACACCCAATGGAGAACCCAATGTGGGGCTCAAGGTCATGACCCTGGGATCATGACCTGAGCCAAAATCAAGAGTCAGACGCTCACCCAATGGAGCCACCCAGGTGCCTCAGAAGATCTTTTTAAAAAGTCTCCCCTTTTTAATTTATGTTGGAAAATTCAATTTAACCAGAACCAGAGCACAGGGCATTCAACAGTGTGAAGGCTGGGTGGACCGCTCTTCTGTACTCTGTCCACAATGCGAGGACAGTTGCTTTCAGAGGAGAGGATTAACTGTGGTGTCTCTGCACGGAGGTGTGATCCCAGGTCTCACAGGGATCCAGAGGAACATAGAGAGGGATCAAAAGGCAACTTAGTAACCAGCCTTCTGACATTCATGTGGCTCAAAAATGTTTTGCCATTAAGGATATGCACAGGCACTAGCCACGGTGTGATCTTCTATGCCTGGTGATTATTTCCAAAGCTATATCCCGCACAACACCAGTCCCTTGATGCACTTCACAAAAACTGGATTGTATGGCTAAAGAAATTTGAGAAAAATTACCTACTACTTCCTCCTCTTACAGATTTGCAGTACATATTTGCCCCTAAGATAACTTAGCCAACCCGATGTTTGCCACTTGTTGAAGTTGCACCTATTCCTACAACCAGTTGGATGGCTCTTGCCTGGACCTGAGGCTATATTGAAACCAGGACTCATATCTGTGCCTGTTGGCCTCCAAAGCTCAGATTTTTAACTGTGTGTCATTCTGTTTGGTATGTGAGCATATTTAAACTCTTCTTTGGGGGTGCCCAGGAGGCTCAATCAGTTAAGCTTTGGCTCAGATCATGATCCTGGGGTCTTGGGATTGAGACTCCAAGTCTGACTCCCTGCTCAGTGAGGAGTCTGCTTATCTTTCTCCCCCTTCCCCCGTTCCTTCTCCCTCCCCACCTCCATGCTTGTACACACACTCTCACTCTCACAATTAAATAAAATCTTTAAAAATAAATAAACAAAATAAACTCCTCTCTGAAGATAATTCAATAGTTGGAGGCTTTCACTGTCTCCTATGCTACCCAATGTCCCCTTTATAGAAATGAAAAAAGAAAAGAGAGAGATGGAAGAAAAGAGGGAAGGAGGGAGCAGTTAGTTCTTGCAGACGCATAGGTAAGATTTAGCAACAGGAATACTTTTGAGCATTTGAAATACTTGTTTCTGAGGCTCTTGGGTGGTTGTGGGGCACTTGTGGTTGAGCGTCTGCCTTCGGCTCAGGTCGTGATCCTGGGGTCCTGAGATTGAGTCCTGCATCGGGCTACCCACGAGGAACCTCCTCTGGCTCTCTCTGTCTCTCATGAATGAATAAATAAAGTCTTAAAAAAAAGAAATATTTGTTTCCTTATCACTGTCACAACTCCCTGGGAAATGTTATGCTTGGACACAAGTTTAGGACATCATTATTTGAAGGATGAAAAACTTGTATCTTCACAGGATGGGGAAAGGATGGCAAGGTGACTGTGAATGAGGTGGTCCAGGGTTAGTCTCCAAAGATTTCCCGGTGGAGCAGCCTCTAAGCTACTCTTCTCAGCTGGCATTTGCAAAGCAAAATAGCATGAGTGTAACTGGCTTATCTTTACCAAGAGCCCTACTTAGCCTAGGGGTCGCAGGGTTATTAATACAGGTGGCCTTTAGGAAAGGGCTTTTGAACAGCAACCTCCTTTGTTTGCCTCCCTTGCCTCTGACCACTCTACTCTGGTTTTTAAATTCTCAAATTTGAATTCTCAGATTATGTATGCCCTTTACCAACTGAGAAGAGCTCATTTTTCCTGCTGTCGCCGTGGTCTGGAGCATGAATTCTGATGGCTAAGCCACTGCCGTGTGACTGAGCGCTTCAGGCTCTCTGCCTATTCTTCCCCCACAAGGCAAAGAATATCTGATGGAGGAATTGGTCAAACTCTCCTGAGCTGTCTCCACTGCCCATCTGAACTCCTCTCCCAAGCAAGGAGGAAGGCCAGGGCCCTGATTTGGGCTTGAGTTCTGGGAGATGGAGTGGAAAAACAGGGGAGGAGAATGGAGTTGAGGTGATGCAGGCTGGGGCACAGCAGGTAGCAGCAAAGGTGGGATTTGGTGTAGGAGGCAGAGTCTGGGAAGGAGATGTAAGGAGGCCAAGGAACCTGCAGAGGGGGCATTTGAAGTTGGAAGGATGGAGAATTAGGCAGAGTACAAAAGTATTCTCGTGCCAAGGGTTAGGTGAGGAGCAGGGGCAGCTCTAGGTTTCTTGGGGCCTGAAGCTTCTGTAATCAAAGAGCCGTCCTCAACAGATGGTTACAAAATTGTGAATATAAAATTAAACCCAGAAGTGAATATTCATTTGCAATGAGAAAATGAATCAAACCATCAACTTAAAATAGTTGTCAAATATTAAACATCAAAAATCCAGGAAAGTAACTTACTGTTTTATTAAGTTCCTACCACACATTTCCAATACCTTTTTCCCTTGTTTGTTTGTTTGTTTGTTTGTTTGTTTTGGCTGTGTACACTTTGGTTGCTTCTCCATTTTATAATAATTGTGTAATGTTCTTTTTTATTTTTATTTTTTTAAGATTTTATTTATTTATTCATGAGAGACACAGAGAGAAAGAGAAAGGTAAAGACACAGGCAGAGGGAGAAGCAGGCTCCATGCAGGGAGCCAGATGTGGGACTCAATCCCAGGTCTCCAGGATCAGGCCCTGGGCCAAAGGCAGGCGCTAAACCACTGAGCCACCCAGGGATCCCCTGTAATGTTCTTTTTTATAGGAGAGGAAAAAGAGAATTCCTCCACTAGGATAACTGATCAACATTTGATTTTTAGGATTGATAGTTGGGGTGCAAAAATGCAATTATTTATAAAACTACTATGGGTTGATATAACACAGATACACAAAGTCTTTTGGGGATACTTCCCCTTAAAATGTACAATGTGTACCTTATTATTATATATGCTGCTTTATTGGGTATATTCCTGCCTAAAAAGATTTTCTGTTTTGACTAAGCTTTGGTAAGAACTAAACTTACTGCTTATGATTTTCCATATCTGATAACTGAGAGGACTCTCTGCAGACTAGCTTCTGGCTCTGCACATTTCAAATCTTGACTCTCCGCCACTACACACATACATCTGGTGCACACATTTATACTGTACTATGATCTCTGATGTTGCGCCTTTAGGTCATGACCTGGGTAAGTCAGCACCATGGATGGCATGAGTATTACCAGAAGCTAGTCCTTCATGAGGACATCTAACATAACATAACTACAATCAGAAATGACTTAGAACCACACAAATATATCCCGCTAAACCCAAACAAAATATATTCTTCAATTTAACTTCCCACTTCGTGGAGCCCTCAAATGCCCATGGCCACTCCAATATAAAACCAAAGAAAATATAATGGAGGCCAAGTTGCAATAGAGACTCTGTTCTTAACCATTGCTGCTTGAGTATCTTGTGCTTGCAAATTTTACAAGAACAAATATTTATATGAACTCTATCATAGGTCCCTTTCTGAGACTTGGAAGGAACCAATGCAAGAGAGGGGATTAAGGATTTTGAATTTTATTAATGTTGCAATCAATCTTGCTTGGGTTAGGTTAGAGAATTTCAAGCATCTTCCCCTACCAACTGGGTATTTATTTATTTAAAGATTTTATTTGTTTATTCATGAGAGACACAGAGAGAGAGAGGCAGAAACAGGCAGAGGAAAAGCAGGCTCCCTGTAGGAAGCCTGATGTGGGACTCGATTCCAGGACCCTGGGATCATGACCTGAACCAAAGGCAGATGCTCAACCACTGAGCCATCCAGGTGCCCCCCAACTGGTTATTTAGACACAGATGGATCAGTCCTGATCTTTCACCAATCTTACCCACGAAGGCTGAGCCATCGTGTCATGCGGTAAGGAATGGTGTCAGGCTCTGTGTTATCTCTCAGGAACAAACCCCTCCTGTGTGTTAAACTTCACTGCCACATGCTTCCACACAAGGAAACTACAGTTAACAGACAGACATTGTAACTACTCTAAATGGACTCTGTTTCAAATGGCCTTTGTCAAAAATTATCATGGGGTACCCAATTGGAAGATGACCGTCCAGTCTTAAGTAAATTTCTACTTCCAGGACAGGAATACTGGGCAATCAGACATTAAAGAGACTTTTGACCTCCTCTACCCTTTTAGTACTCCTAGTTAGTAGCCAGGTTGTCTGGCAAAACTGTGCAAGTCCTTCACCATGTTTCTTTTGTTTCTGTTGAGGTAGAATTTGTGAGCTTGTCTTGCCAAGAGTTTTACTCTGACTGGGAAGATCTTCAGGCGAGCTAGACAAGAGAACAGCAGAGGACATCAGAGGAAAAAGAAGTAGCCTTAGAGATGCATTGTCAAGGGAAATAAAGTCCCAACAGGCAAAATGACACATCAGAGTTAAGGACATTGGTAGACTCAGGTAACAGAGCCAAGATTCATCTATGGAAGCCAAGTCTACTTTGCTTCTTTACCTTCAATGCAAACTGTGATTTTCTTGAAATCCTAGTGGAGAAGATAGTTCAGGAAATCAAGGGGTAATTCGGGTACCCTCTCCTCAGCCCCCATACCCACTGCCCCTCTTCCTTCCCCAGAGTGTCTCTACCTGCCTTGACACAGTTCAGGTGATTGTTCAAACTTGTATTTGTAAGGTAACAATACCAAACATTTATATTCATTGGAGATCACTTACCCAGGGCTTCTAAGGACTAGGGCATGTTGGAAATTTTGTGGGTACTATTTATTAGGAAAGAAGAATAAGATGTGGAAGATAGTAGTACTTTGATAAATACCAACTGGTAATAGAATATAATTTCAACTTTGGATGATATGAAAAACAAAAAGCCTGCATAGAACACAGATAGGGAGGAGATAGATGAACTTGTTAATAGCAGTCACATTTGTGTTGTCACCTTACAAGTGCGTGTCATTTTTTTCTTCTGTAAATCTATTTTTATACCAGTTTCAATTCATAGACACTAAATTTAAAAAAATTAGATACAGTGTTTTTTTAAGAAAATAAAATTACCTTGATTTTGAATAATAATTAAATGCATTTTTATCTGGTTTAGTGCTTTGATTCAGGTGTCTGGTTTTAGAAACAGGGATCGTAGACCCAAGGGCAGTCAGTAAATTTCCATAAGAGATCCCCAAATATAGAAGTGAACCATCTTGCTGCCCAGAAGGCCAGTGTTTTCTTGATGGCCAGTATCGTGGAGGCTGAGCCCCT
The DNA here is from genome assembly GCF_053574225.1 of Canis aureus. Classification (NCBI taxonomy): domain Eukaryota; kingdom Metazoa; phylum Chordata; class Mammalia; order Carnivora; family Canidae; genus Canis; species Canis aureus. Next base: position 58,325,723 of record NC_135617.1, read on the forward strand.
CGAGTCCCCAACTCTGCGAGTGTTTCATGGAGTCATACTTGCTGTGAGTCAGTCCAGAGTGAGTCATGCTTCCCACATCTGCAGCGGAAGGAAGGGAAGGAAGCAAGAAAAATAATAATAACTTGGTTGTTATTGTATGAAATAAAGTAAACTTCAGTGTGCTGGGCCAGATGTAAAATTATAACAACCTATCTTTGTGAAAATGTAAAATGCAGTACGCTGGATTGAGTGTTTTGTTTTCTTAATTTTTCAAAAACTGTCATTTTTTGGGGAAAAAAAAGGTTTATTCTCTGACCTCTTGGAACTGCCTCTTAGAAAGGGGCAGCTAATTCCTCTGGCAAACTTTGTGGAAACTTGACACAGAGCCTTGGGAGTTGCATTAAAAATGCAAGAGGGCATTTTACTCTCAGAGGAGAGCGGGGGTGGAGGGGGCTGTGTAGTCACTGCTCCAGGTCAGCAAATTAAGAATTATTTATTTATGGAAAGTGGGCTAGGTGTCAGCAGGGTTCTGGGAAGCAACGTGCCCAAGAATGAAGTACTCAAACCCAGCAGATGAATCTCCCCATCCCTGATGATTTATAAGAGAGTTTTGAATTCGGTTTTCATTGTCAGTGATTTTTCAAGTTATATTTTGAATTCAAGCTATTGATCTACCACTTTCTTTGGCTTCAGTTGGATAAAGTTTAGATGGTAGCTTTCATTAATTGCACTGTAATCCTAGGAATCCCCAGCTATGCATTTTTATAGCTTTAGTAACTTTACGGTCTCCCAAAGACAAACCAGATGATAGAAACAGATAACTGTTTAATGAAAGAATCAAATTCCCCAAAATATTTTTATCCAGGCTCACCTAAAGAAATCTAGATCCCTGGGCACTGACAGGTCTGTTCGTATGTGACGCAAAAGATCACCAAGGCTCCATTTACGTTTTACCTTTGCCACGAAAGCTCATCATCATAACGAAAGGAAAAGAATTCAGAACCACAGCATAAAATTTCCAAATTTATGTAAATTTCTGAGGAAGCTTCCTCTTTTAAAAAAAATTTATTTATTAATGACAGACACACAGAGAGAGGCAGAGACATAGGCAGAGGGAGAAGCGGGCTCCACGCAGGGAGCCTGATGTGGGACTCAATCCCAGGACTCCAGGATCACACCCTGGGCTGAAGGCAGGTGCTAAAGTGCTGAGCAACCCAGGGATCCCAAAACTTCCTCCTGAACACAGTGATAATACAGGTAAAACTGTCTTCTAGAAGCCACAGTTCCCCTATACCTACTTCCTATCTCTCCTCTCTTGCCTTCTTTTTGCTCTTTCTTCAAGGATTACTCTTGGAAAAGAGTCTGGCAAGTGCAGTCATGCCAAGATATAAATATGGCTTGAGGTGATGATTTCTATCAGGATGTTTGCTTTTTTTTTTATTGATCAAAAAGACTTCAGCCATAGCAAGGAATTCCTTTTGCATTTTGCAAGGAAAGGAGCCCTAAGTGGCATTCCAGGAATGACAGTTTATTGTACTTATGTCTGCTTTTGGATTTGGGCAACACTCAATACAGACATCACGCACAATTTTGCCCCCACTGTTTTAGTTGGGGATGCCTCTTCTCTCAGCCAGAACACAAGCAGATCAATGTAGGCAATGTTGTCTTATTTAGCTTTGCCTTCCCCGTAGCACCCAGCAGGGAGCACTGCACATAGTGGGCTGAACCATCACCCCGTGAGTCTAGGAACGGAAGGATGGGCTGCCACTCCCTCTAAGCATGTAGTCACAATTATGATGCCCTATGCAAGTTATGTACAGAGAGCTTCTCTGCCTTACCCTGGTGCCATGTGCCGACAGGTGAGGGAACTGTCCTCAGGAAGTAAATGAAACACAGGTAAAGGATATTTCTCTCTTCCCCCTCTCCACAGTTCATATATTTTTCTTCTGATCTTTCCTGAGTATGGGTAGTATCCTCAACCTCTTCCAAGTGCTACCTCCAACTTTGAAGCAACTCTCCCATCCCGTCTTCCTAACTAGAACATGAACCAAACACATTAGGAGTTTGCCTTATTTGATTTGGCAGCACAAAAGAAAGAAAATTGGTCTAACTGCCATACCTCTACTACCTCAAGTCTTTCTCTGTTTTAATTTATCTTGATCTTATTTTCTATAGACACAGATATTTGAGAACACAGCAGATAAGTGAATGAAGACCCTGATCGATTTTTACATCTAATTCCCTGCCTGCCACACATGTGATCCTGGGCTATCTCCTTAACACTCCAAATTCTCACTTTTCTTGTGGTACATGCCTTATAAGGCTATTGTAAGGGATAAATGAGTCGATGTATATAAAGCACCTGGCACAGTACTTGGCACACCGAAGGTAGTCAAGAAATGTAAGCTCTCATCAGCATCATCAATATCATCACCATCACATCCAGAAGCAACAACCAACACTGTTGGTGCTAATAAGGCAGTTATCCAGTGAGATTTATGAGTGGGCCAGCAGAGAGTCACAGGAACGAAAATCCTGTGAATTATACACTTCTCAATAGATCCTTCCCTGTCAGTCAGCAACTATACTCCTTAAAAATACAGACTAGTAAGCAAGGGTGTATGTGCATCCAGAAGTATTTGTTTGAGCCTCCCGCTTGATGATACTGTGTCTTCCCTTATGAAAGACCAGGTGGTAGAGCAAAGTAGGTCTGGATTTGAGATCTGGACTCTAACTTTGTCTCTGCCACTAATGAGTGATGGATAAGCTCCTCATCCCACCGGGCTTCTGCATTCTCACCTGGCAAAGAGGAACTTAGACTTGATATGTTCATTCCCCTCAGGCTTGGACAGTTTGTGTTTCATTTAAGATCTATTTACTTCACTCCTCTTTTTTTTCCTTTCCATTTTCCCATTGAGAGGCCAAAGCAAAAGTGGTAACAAGCAAGAAAACAGCGCCCTCTAGGGTTTTCCAGAAGCATGCCTGTGTTGAGGATGTGAGCAGAAGAAAAACACCAGGGTGAGCATCTGGGGACTCTGAATTTCCTAAGGCTTACAATTACCTGCCCCACTTCTTTAAAAAAAATTTTTTTATTTACTTAGTCATGAGACACACACAGAAAGAGAGAGAGAGAGCGGCAGAGACACAGGCAGAGGGAGAAGCAAGCTCCATGCAGGGAGCCCGATGTGGAACTCAATCCCAGGACCCTGGGATCATACCCTGAGCCAAAGGCAGATGCTCAACCACTGAGCCACCCAGGTGCCTACCCTACCCTGCTTCTTTTTTTTTTTTTTTTTTTTAATTTTTATTTATTTATGATGGTCACAGAGAGAGAGAGAGAGAGAGAGAGAGAGGCAGAGACACAGGCAGAGGGAGAAGCAGGCTCCATGCACCGGGAGCCTGATGTGGGATTTGATCCTGGGTCTCCAGGATCGCGCCCCGGGCCAAAGGCAGGCGCCAAACCGCTGCGCCACCCAGGGATCCCCCTACCCTGCTTCTTAAGTGGAATTCACAATGTTGCTTCTATCTTGATGGGTTGAAATAAATTTGTTTTGAAAAATTGCAAAACCCCAAAGGAAGAAAACCAGCAAAAACAAAAATGAAAACCCTTGAGAAAACTTGAAGGTACGGAAGCCCAAGTCAAGTAAGAAATACTGGAAAAAAAAAAATTAAGCCCTGCTCAGAGAGATCAGTTGTTTTTATTTCAAATATGAAAGTTTATCATATTTAAGGAAAAATATAACATTTTGATGTTTCCATTGAGAGAATTAAGACAGTGTTTAGAATATATCAGCCAAGTAAACATTAGTATTTTTACTAATGTGATATTTAAAATTTTTTAAATAAAGTTTTCGGAGGGAAGTCCATTTAAGTTTATAGTTTTGAGTTTATTATTATCCCTTTTAAAATGAGGCAAAACTCAATAAAAAGGAACATTTATTGTCTCTTAGACAACAGAGTCATGGGATGTCACAAATCACCTGATCTAATGGTCCATTGTATAGATGGAGAAGCTGGTAACCCAATGTCTTCGTATTTAAATCAGAGCTCTTCATAGTTTCTGGAAGATTACATAGAATAGTAAGAGCAATGCTAATACTTAATGTAAATGACAATAAACGGCTACCAAGTATCCTGCCAGGTTTTATAGGGAGCATCTCATTTAATGCTCAGTAAGTTCGTTACTATTGTTTCTTTCCCTTTTACAGACAGAGAAATGGAAGCACAGAGGACTCATATGACCACCCTAAAATTTACAGCTTTATCAATACTTGTGGGTTTTTTGTAAATCATCACAAACATATGCCACATTCAAATTCATAGATATATACTCAGATAGATGCCACTAGGCTTTTTATGACCTGTTTAGAGTTGAAACAAAAAATTATTCAATTTTGAAAGGTCTTCCTTGACTATTGTGAGGACCAAATGAGTCACAGAGAGCTGGGAAGAGCATTCAAAGATGGTGGTAAGTGGGTCCCAGGGAAGAGATGGAAGGCAGCTTGCCTTGGAATTGGTCAGCCAGGGGTCAGTTCTTTTCAGTGAGGTATAGATTTAGGTTCCATCATAATCTTTAATAAATTAAAGGTCTGTTGATCAAGTATACATACAAGGAAAAAGCTGAATTCATATTGAAGCTTTGCAGAACTCTATGTCCTTATGGGATCCCTGGGTGGCGCAGTGGTTTGGCGCCTGCCTTTGGCCCAGGATGCGAGCCTGGAGACCTAGGATCGAGTCCCACATCGGGCTCCTGGTGCATGGAGCCTGCTTCTCCCTCTGCCTATATCTCTGCCTCTCTCTCTCTCTCTCTCTGTGACTATCATAAATAAATAAAAATTAAAAAATAATGAAGCTTTGCAGAACTCTATGTCCTTGTGTTTATATTTTATTCTATTCTTTGATAAAAGTACACAAATGCACACTTGACTATCCAAACGCAAAGTTTTGTGTTGTTCTATCACAATTGTTTTCATATGGATATTTCCTCATGTTTCACTTTAAATAACTACATCATGTTATTCCATCACCTTGATGTATCACGATTTGCTTAGTCACTTTCCTATTGTTGAGGCTTTGGGTTGTTCCAGTTATAAATAGCGTTGCTATACCATTTACAGACAGTTTTTAATTTGGGGAATTTTTTTCTGATATGTATTCCTAAGGGTTTAATTTCTGTGTCAAAGTGTACAATATATTGGATCTTGCTATAAATTGCTAGATTGCTTTCTGGAAAGGCTAAAAAAATAAATTTCAAGTCCAATAACATTGAATTTTCTGCATTCAATTTTTCTGATTTATCCACCAAGAAATCTATTTATCATTTAAGTTGTTTTGATCCCACCACCATCACCTCTACCCTGACATGACTACTTCCAGCACCCTCACCTTTGCCAAGACAACCAAAAGTAACACCATGAACCATCAATACCACCACCAACATCATCATCCACCTCCCTGTCAGCATCACCTTCAAAATGCCACCACAACTTGTCACCAAGATCACAGTCACCTTCATCAACCAAACCACTACCCCATCTCTGTCATTCATTACCATCACCATCATCAAATCCACCAACACCAGCACTACTGCCACCATTACTTTTATAACCCCTACTCTCACTATGGTCAGCTATTTTCACCATCATCACCTTCACCATCACCACTACCAGCACCATCATCATCATATTCCATCGTCACTACTACCACATACCATTATTGGAGACATTCAGTATGTGCCAAATAATGTACTTACGTAAATGATTTTGTCCTCACAAAAAGTAATAACCTCCTGTTACTGACTAGAAAACTGATGTTGAGAAAAGATGACCTTTGGTCAAAGACACTGATAAAATATGGCAAAGCCAAGATCCTTAGCTGACTTCAAAGCCCCTTCTCTGTACCGTCACTTACTTTAATTGATGTACTGTGGTCTTCCAAAGTTCTTTTGTCTACATCTCTTTAGTTACCACTGAGACTGAGCCTCATTCCATGTGGCTGTTTATTGTTGACACTTCTTTGTGTGTAAACCCTTCATTTATTTCTTGTGACCTCATTTTGAATGAAAGTTGAATACTGACTTTAAAATAATTAGATCAATTCTCAATTAGATCAATTCTCTACTTTTCTATGGTAAGACTTTCCCTTTAACATTTATTTTTATTTATTTATTTTTAAAGATTTTGTTTATTTATTCATGAGAGACACACAGAGCGAGAGAGAGAGAGAGAGAGGCAGAGACACAGGCAGAGGGAGAAGCAGACTCCATGCAGGAAGCCTGACGTGGGACTTGATCCCACTTGATTATTTCTTGTATTTGTATATTCTATTTTTTTTAAAGATTTTATTTATTTATTTTAGAGACAGCACACAAGCAGGGGGAAGAGCAAAGGGAGAGAGCATCTCAAGCAGACTCCATGCTGAGTGTGGAGCCCGATATAGAGATTGATCCCAAGACCCTGAGAGCATGATCTGAGCTGAAATCAAGAGTCAGACATTTAACTGACTGAGCTACCCAGCTTCCTATATATTCTTTTTCTTTTTTTTTTATATTTTTTTTATTTTTTTTATATTCTTTTTCTTATGTAGTAAGTTCTTATTATAGCTTCAATCTACTTTTGAGATATGTATTCTAACTCATAATTTCTTCCTTGCTTTTAATATTGTTTTGGTAATTGTCCTTTGTTTTAAAATTTAGAAAGTAAATCCTCATTAATCCTTTTGGAAAACATTTTTTCTTTGACATTTTTTTTTCCTGTTTGTTCTTCTGGAGAAATTTTCAAATCAGTGTTTCAGATTTTGTAAAATATATTATGGAGACTTTAATTGTTATCATATGAACAAAGAGTTTTGTTACTTTAAGAATATTTGGCTTTTCATCCATGAAACAGATTTAACTTCCCATTATTCATACTATTATATTTTCCTTTCAAAATTATTTTATCTGGAACTAAATTTTTACCTAAGCAATTAATGGTATTTTTATCATAAGAATACGTAGGTTTTATGGCATTATGAAGTTATTCATCACCTAAGTATAAGGATATGAATAATTTTAGTGAATTTATCTTTTCCAACACATTAGCTTTTGCTGTAACTGCCAAATCTAAGATAAATAATTCAGATATTATAACAATTTTCTCTGTCACTTGAAAAACAATATCCAAGTTAGTAAAATCAATGGCATTTTTTTTAAACCCAAAATATTTCAGAAACGCAGGGCCCCTAGATGAGCCAATCTGGGAGATAGAGAGTCTCCTGGCACACGAATACTATTAATGTAAATTAATTTTGGATGCGCCCACTATGGCTGACTTTCCAAAAAAAACTGTCATGTGAAGTGAGATTTTTGAAAGCACTAAACTTCCTTTTCTCCTTTTCCTCTCCTTTTCTACTGTCTGGGGCTCCTATGTGCTGACTTTGGCTAAGTCAAAACTGGGGTATAAGGTAGAAAAATTATTCCAGAGACAGACCTCTAAGAAGTCAACCCAAGGCTGGCCTTGTTTGCTCCCTTTGTCCCAGAGATAGAGTACTGCCCCCAAGCACTAATGGGATCCTGGGGTTTGAGGACCCACCTTTCACCTCTCTGAAAGGTAGGGTCCTGAAGTTTGGAGATTAGATTTTGCAGTCACAGCAGAAATAGGTGAGTCCAACATTCCATGCATTTATTCCAAAAATATTACTGAGCTATGCAGGCCACTAACTGGATAAAAGCATCTGTTCTCCATCTTTTCTTTAATCTGTGAATGTAAAAGGAGGAAAATAAAATCATTGGATCAGGTTTATTCCTGGGTCCCCTTCGCTCTAGAATTAGTATGTTTGCTATCACAGAACAGATACTTGAAAGACTGGGTCAATGAGCTCTTCCAAATAAGAAAAACTAGTATTAGTGAGTAAGCCCTATGAGTACAATACGTCCTGGGTTTGCTCTGAAGGCCCAGGTCTCAACCTCAAACTCTGAGGCTCATTGTCACTGGCTTTAATCTTCTCAATACAATTTGCTTTCTACCCGCCCAGGGATCTACCTTTTGGTGAATTTGTGATCAAATATCAGTCCTTCCTGTGATTCTCCAGTGGTATGTATGTTTCCTGTACCCTTAGCCACACAGTGATGACCACATTCCTAGTACACACCCAGGAAGGGCAAGAATTGTTCAGCAAGGCAACGAAGCCCTCTGATGTCCAGAGACGACTCCTTCACTTATTTATTCATTCTTTTGTGCTTTCATCAATTTCTTACTGAACACAGTCTATGTGCCTGTAGTCACACCTTTTTTTTCTTGAAGATTTTATTTATTTATTCATGAGTGACACACAGAGAAAGGCAGAGACATAAGCAGAGGGAGAAGCAGGCTCCCTGAAGGGAGCCTTGTGAGGGATTCGACCCCAGGATCTTGGGATCATGCCCCAAGTCAAAGGCAGATGCTCAACCACTGAGCCACCTGGTGCCCCACACCTACACCTTTTTGCCCAACCTTATCAAATATGTCATTCAGCTTGTTAAGTACGTCATTCAGAGGATAAACTGTGACCAAAAGATAGTATTTTTTATTTTTGAGCCAAATCAAGGTTTGGATATCCATTTGCAAAAAAATTCCTTAATGTTATTCTGAGTAAAGGAGGAAATAATTAATTGGTCAGTCACCAACCAGAATGACAGTGATGACCTTCTTATGGAGGAATTCCTTGACTATTCATGTGGGAAGCAAAAGAGGTAAAATGCAGCCCCTGCAGAAAATATCAAGACCTTTGCAAGATATACAAATATCCAATCATTGTACTGCATACTTGAAACTAATATAATGTTATATGCTAATTATATTTCAATAAAAAGATATTTTTAATGTTAAGAGCAGAGCTTAAATAAGAACTGGTAAACTAAGGATGAAAACTAATTTTTTTTTTTGGTATATTTTTCCTTGCTTGTTCTGGAAGAATCTTAAAATCAGTTCTTTCCGTTTTTATAGAATATACTGGAGGCCTCAATATTGTCTTATGTGTAATTTTGGAGTCAGGAGATGGACAGAGAATTTGGAAGGCAGGAATTTCCAAAACTAAGACTTGCCATGTTATTTTCAAAACAAGCTATTGCAACTGTTACACCATTAAACACATCAGGTTTATAAGCCTCGAGCCCTTGGGAATCCACTAATGAAATACTTGATATTCTGCAATGCCACTGAATTTGTTCAACAACCATTTATTTATTCGACAAATACTTCCTGAGCATGATTGTAGCACTGTGTATGCTCTGGGAGCAAATGAAAAAAAGTATAAAACATTGTCCCTAGCCCTCAAAGACGTTGCAGTGTGGTTGGAGAGACAAGATTTACAGAGTGAAAGGAAAGCTAATAATAGAACACAGCTTAAGATTAAACAACAAGGATAAAAATAAATAAATTGCCAAAAGATAAATAAGTGCCAAATGAAAAAATAAAAGTGACGCTGAGTTTCCAAAGGAAGAAATTACTGTCAGAACAGACGCCCTGCCCTGGCAAGGTAAGATTTCAGCAGCCTTAGAACACAGAGAAGAGATGGGCAAGGCCATGAGTGGGGAAGCTTTATTCCAAACACAGCCATTGGGTCAGCTAGTGCCCCAGGCAAACAAATGACTCTCAGGGTGGCTTAGTCAAGCCAAGTATGCAAAATGACCAGTGACTTCCGCCAAAATGGCCAAAGTGAGAGCCCAGGATAAATGCAGGTTGTCCACAGGCTTGATGCAAGTCTATCCTAGAGTTTTCAAACACAATTTCAAGAGATTGAATACCCAGAGGCAAACAAATCCAAAGAACAGGAGAGCTGCAAGCAATGATGGGGAGCTGGGGCAGTTATGTCATTTAAAAGGAATTGAAGCACGGGACAATTGCCAGGTAGCCATTAAATAGCACATTTGTGTACACAATGCATTCTGAAACAAATGCCTATACTTGCCCGTAGTCAAAGTGCCTTTTGCTAGAAGGAAAGCATTTTCTGCTTCATTAGTTCTTTTTTCTTCTTCTAATATTAGTCAAAGACTTGAAAATTTCTGCTCTCTTCTGAGGCAAAGGTCACAGCACAATATAAAATAGGAAAAAGGAAATGGCCATTAGGAGCCAAGACACCTAAATTCCTGTCCTGCTTTTGCCATTGATACCATTTGAAACTTGAGACTTGTCAGTTAACCTTTCTAGATCTGCATTTTTCCCCACAGGATGATGGTAATATCGTCTACCTTAATTACTTTACAGGGTTATTTGGGATTGAGTAAAATGATATGGGGGAAAATGCTTAACGTATTGAGCACCTACTTTGAATCAAGTAATCTCACATTCTTTATGTCATTGAATGCTGAAGACAATGGCTCATATTAGGTGTTAGTAGCCCTGTTCCTTGATAAGGAAACTAATGATTTGGAGAGGTTAGATGATTTGCTCATTGCACAGAGATTGTGATTCAATTCTCCAAACCTTAGAGCTATTTTCTCCTGTAAAGCCCATCTGTTAGGTTGAAGTTCATGGCCTGAATGTCTGCTCTATCCTCCCTCAGCTTGGGGCTCATTTTGCTTTGGAAAGATCTGAGACAGAAAATTGAGAGGGCAGCCCTTGGGGTGAAATGTTAGCCTGTGCCAAGCTCACAGAGTGCTGTCTAATGAAGCTAAGGCAGAAAATGGGGGTGGGTTTTGAAGATGTGACACAGAGTGTCCAAAGCACAGGCTGCTACCACCTTCATATACTTAGTATGTTACATGTCTCAGCCAGAAGCGCCTGAGTTGAGATTATTTCCCAGCTCAGGGCTTCCGGGAGGGTAGATCTTGCCTTCCATGTATGGGATTAAGAAGATTCTCTAATAAGCAACATTCTCAATGTTGGCTGCACATTAGAATCAACTGAGGAATTTACAAATAATCTCAGTGCCCAGGCTGCACCCCAGGCCAGTGACATTAGGATCTATGGTGATGGGAGATGGGAATAACATTTTAATAGCCCCCAAGTACAGCCAAGTTCTAGAGCCACTGATCCCATAGGATAGAGGAAGGGTCTCCCTAAAGGGCAAATTTGGTTCCCGGTATTTCAAGATCTTCTAGTAACAGGGAGAAGCTACTCAGGCATTTTCTCAAGTAGCATCTTTGTTTGTTTGATTGATTTCTGTTCTATTAGCAAGTGATGAATAGGAGTCCTAGGATCCTACCCTAGGCCTTCCTCAAACATGCTAATGTCACCCTTAAAAAGTAATAACCCCTTGTATTAACATAGCATTTTATCGCCATATATCCTGCTTATTCTTAAAACTGGCTCTTCAGATATCATTTAAGGACAAAAAAAATTGTTCAACTTCTTTCTTACTGGATTTCTCTTCTCTCGCTCTCTATCTAATCTTATTAGATATATTGGTGGTGATCAGTCTACTGGTTACAGTGATGATCAGCACAGGAAGGACAAAATAGGAAAGACTCTTCCCAGATAGAGATAAATCTACAGATAAATGCATCTATGGGTAGAAATTTCATCTTACAAAGTGATGCAAGTCTCTGTCCTTTGGTATCTCTCCTTTCTGTATTTGGGGTCTTCTTTATGGAGCTTTCAGAATCAAATCTTAAAGTTTCCTGTGCTGATATTGTCAAGGACAATGAGGTGGGTCTTCCTGTGTGTGCAGAATAAAGTACGAAGGCTGTGGAGAGCTGCAAGAAAGTGTCTGGGCCTCAGACTCTTCTTTCCCTCTGCCTCCATGGTGATGGAGCTTCAGTGGCATGAGGATCACGAGGTAACTTATCAAATAAATAAATAAATAAATAAATAAATAAATAAATAAATAAAAACAAAAAAAACGAGGTAACTTATCAAAAGTAGTAGGTTTCCTGGCCCCATCCTCAGACTCAGGGTTTGTAGGAGGGGCCCAGAGAGATGCATTTTTTAAAGCTTGCTCAGGGATTCTGGTTCAGACTGTCCTAGGAAACTCCTCTGGCCTCAGACCCTTTTGGAATGCTGGCCTTTGTGCTATCAATTGCCTTCTCCTGCGATGCCCTTTTAAAATGTAGATATGACTGCAGTCTGAGTCACTAAGTTCCTCTCTGTGGGCAGATGTGAGGAAGACTGCAGTAGAAGGGTCTTAGTACCCTGCTTATTGAAGGGACAAGGGGGAAAGTGAAGACCTGCTATTGTGAGAGTTTTGGTAAGGGATGAGAGTTCTGAATCCAGGGACGGGTCCAAAGAAAAGGGAATTGGCTTCCCAAAGGCAAATGTGGTTGATTTCACATAGCCCAGGGGAGCACTAAGAGGGCTATGCACAGTCTAGCTGACTATGGATTAATTAGAAAAGACACTTCTTGAAAAACAAACAAACCAAAAACCCAATGTATGAAGTAAAAGTTGTAAAAAGCAAAAATTGAAACATTCTCCCTCTTAATCTCACTATTTTGAAATAACCATTATTTACACTTTATGTGCAGCCTTCCAGGCAATATATACCATAACATTCTATATATTTTACAAGACATGAGATAAATTCATGCACTTTTCCATAATTTATTTTCTCTTTCATTTAACAATATATCCTGACATCTTTCCATGTCACTATATATATATTCTTTTCTCAATATCCTTCATTATATGGATGCACCAAATGTACCCAATCAATCTGCTGATGGATATTTAGTTCACTTCTAGTTTTCTATTTCAAACAATGATGCAATAAACACCTTTGAACATATACCCTTTGTTTCCTTAGGAGTTTCCTATCAATGGGCTTGTTGAGTCTTCACATGACCCTATGTCTTCAAATATGATAGATAACTGATTTCCAAAGGTTGTACCAATGTACACTCACCACTCATATTGCATATTTACCTAATTTTTCACATAAGTCTTTAAAAATTTTTATCAATTAAATAAGTGAGAAATCTTCCATTGGTGCAATATGTTTTATAGCTAAGTGGTGTGCTTTTTCATATACTTATTAGTCCCTGAGATCCTGCAACTAGTGGTTCATACCTTTTATCTAGGAGTCAAGGCTCATTTTTGTGTTTTCCCACACTTATTTTCTTATTTTCACTATGGCATCTGTTGATAAACAGCAAATAGTCATGGGTGGCAGAGAGCAAATCCCATGGAGAAGGGGATAAGCAAGGGAGTCATTTTCCACTTAATCAAGATATCAGAACCAATAACTTATTAAAAAGCACTGCTTTTATTATTTAGTATGTAAACTTTAAGAATTAGAGCAGCATGTTATATTCTGCAAAGCACAGTGCTGGGAATAAAATAAAATCTTAAGTTATAAAAAAAAATCTTAGGTTATTTACAAAGAAATGAGTGCATGTGGACAGATAGATCTAGACACATACCATATGCTGGCTGTGTGCTGGGCACAGAGAAACACACATAAGAAACACCAGTCCTGCTTTCAAAAATTTAGATTTGTTGGAGCTGTGGATGTGTAAAGTGATGATTACAGTCCAAGAAGTGATTAATGGAGGGATGAGTAGATGTCTTCTGTCCTTGAAGATCTTAGCTCTAGAAGGCAACAGATTCATAAACAACTTCAATGTAGTGGCACAAGAGTAGAGGTTTGCATAAGGTGTTATGGAAGCATTAGCATTTTTTGTTCATTTGTTTGGGGTTTTTTTGAGAGAGAGGAGTGGGGCTGGAGAGGGGCAGAGAGAGAATCTTAAGCAGACTCCATGCCTAGCATGGAGCTTGACGCTCAATCTCAAAAAGTTGAGATCATGACCTGAGCTGAAATCAAAAGTTGGAGGCTTGATGATTGAGTCATCCAGGCACCCCAGGATGCAGTTTCCTTTTTTTTTTTTTTTTTAATTTTTATTTATTTATGATAGTCACAGAGAGAGAGGCAGAGACACAGGAGGAGGGAGAAGCAGGCTCCATGCACCGGGAGCCTGACGTGGGACCCGATCCCGGGTCTCCAGGATCACGCCCTGGGCCAAAGACAGGCGCTAAACCGCTGCGCCACCCAGGGATCCCTGCAGTTTCCTTTTTAAAGTGCATCACTGTGCTGTTGACCCATGTCCACCTTAAAATAGCCTTTTAAGATCTTTTTTTGGTCATATGGACCATCTCTTACCCATAGCCCTCTATTCCATGCAGGTTCTAACTGTTGTGGATATAAACCTCCAGCTGCAAACATTAAAAAACCCAACTCAAGATGGTTTGAGCCAAAAGGGGATTTTAGTGACCCTCAGGACAGGAGACTCTAGGGTATTAATTTTTAGGTACCAAGGGATCTAGTCACTCAAATACTACATCAGAACTTGGGCTTTCTTTTTTTTAATAATAAATTTATTTTTTATTGGTGTTCAATTTGCCAACATACAGAATAACACCCAGTGCTCATCCTGTCAAGTGCCCCCCTCAGTGCCCCGTCACCCATTCACCCCCACCCCCTGCCCTCCTCCCCTTCCACCACTCCCAGTTTGTTTCCCAGAGTTAGGAGTCTTCATGTTCTGTCTCCCTTTCTGATATTTCGTACCCATTTCTTCTCCCTTCCCTTCTATTCCCTTTCACTATTATTTATATTCCCCAAATGAATGAGAACATATAATGTTTCTCCATCTCTTGGTCCTTGTTTTCTCTCTGTTGGCTTTACTCTTAATTATACTCTGTTTTAGTGGTGGCAAGACCATGCAAGCAGCTCCAAGACCATGTTGTAGTTTCTCTGTAAGTCCAGCAGAAGGAAAAATTGTCTCTTAAGCACATTTCTGACAAAAGCCCCAAATCAGAGCAAAGTCTGACCTCTTTTTATCACATGATAATGAGGATTCATATTGTATCTTCTAAGAGTTACATAGAAACAGCCTCAACTAACTTTATCACCTGGTGGAGATAATCACAGTTTTAAAGAAAATGATTCTTTGCCAACTAGATCATAAATGTCATGAACTCAGCATTACATAGTTTGCTTTGCAAGTCTATGAGAAGACATGACTTTTTCATTTTAAAAATGGAACATTGGCTCCAAGTTGATCATGTGCCCATTTTGAACCAATCAATGTCTCAGAGGGATTCAGTGCTCCCTTTGGCCAACATGAGTCACCTGCCCACCCCAAAGCTCCACTCGAACCTAATGGCCTGTGAACGGAACAGTGTAGATTCCAGGAAGGTGCAAGGGTCCCTTAACAAAAGTGCAAATGGATTCTGGTTGTCAATCATTGTAACAACTCTTCGCTTTTCCTTTCAGAATTCTAATCTGTTTGGTCATTATGGGCATTTCCCCAATTCCCTCAACTCATTCTTCATTCTCCTCCCACCCATGGACAAGCTGACTCTCCCTTCCCAAAATTCCTTATCTTTCTTCTCCCCCAGGCAGGGTCCTTCTTAACACCATGCACTGTTTTGAATTATTAAAGGCTCTCTCTGGTCAATTGGCAAGATGGGCCTGTTGGCTAAAAGAAAATTAGATGTGTGCATAAAAATAATATGGATCAACAGCTTTTTGGGAATTTTGTTATACATGTATTTATTTTGAATCCTGTCCAAGACTTTTAAAAATATATTTGTGTAATAGTTGTATTTTAATGTGATCTTGCTGTGACTAAAGTATGAACTTTGCCATTAAGTGAGACAATTACCAGAGCAGTAAATCCTGCCAAAAATTCATGGTGCTGCAACAGAACATGACCTCAGATCACTTTTTTCTGGTTGCTTGTCTACCATTGGTTTCCCTTTCTCTAGAGGCTAGGTATTTTTTAAATTTTTCGTGTGCCACATTTTGGTGCCACTTTTTTTTTTTTTCAGTTCTTCTCTGGTGTCTCTTAGGTTAAGCAGAGTAAAGGAGGATTCCAGAATTCCCAGATTCACCCATGCCTTATCCAAGACCAGTCATTCACTGATTCCAATCCAATAAACAATTTTTAAGTCTCTATCATCATCCCAGCCTCTTCCAAACTCATCCTACTTCTCACACACTGGAAAGCACGGTGGTTAAAAAGATAGGCTTTCGCGATGGACAGACCTGAGTCAGAATACCAGCTGTGTTATTTATAATTATCTGTGTGACCTTGGACAAGTTACTTAACATTTTTAAGTCTCTGCTTCCTTATTAGTGAAATGGGACTGATGGTACCTGTCTCATGGGGTTATTACAGTGATGAAGTGAGCTTATGAGAGATTCAGAGCTTCCGGCACATGGTGGGCTGTTAGTAAATGTTAACCATGATTATTATTACATAAATATTTCTCATGTCTTACTTCAAAATTATTAGAATCTTTTTAAAAGCCCCACACTATAATGTCCATTTCACTGATGTCAAACTTTGAGTAAAATAAGGACAGAATCCTTAGTCAGGGAGGACTCTGAATAAAACAGCTGCCAGTTATTCATTAATTCATCCCACCAACAATTATTTTTTGAACATGTACACTGTACTAGGATTACGAATAGTTTGTTTATAAGTGGTTTTTTGGATGTTGTTGTTTATAAATCTATAGCAGGGAACCCTTACGTTCTGAGGGTCATGCGAAAGAGACATATAATTGGATACATGTCCTCAAGGAGCTTTCACTCACATGGAAAAGACAAAATGCAATCTATGATTGTTTAGCAGCAGGAAGTGATATGCACAATGCATGCACGTTCTCGGAGGGTTCTAGAATGAACACAAGCAGCACTCCTCCAAAACACTGGTGGAAAGAATGAGCAATGAGTGAATCAGTGGGTGAGCGATGGTTGTTGACAAGGACTCAGGGCTTGGCTTCAGTCCAGCCCACTCCCAGGCATCTCCCTGGGAGACTGGAGGCAGACTGCTGTGGGGACCAGGATTGATGGTAACCTTAGGCATGCCCAAGGGCACAATAGTTTATAAAGGAATAGATAGAGCTAGCAACCCACCCTAATCCTCTTCACAGCCCAACCTGTGACTTCATGTGGGTATAATGGCTTTAGGACTCTCCTCCCCTTGTCTACACCCAACCTGGTCCTCCCACAGAGACACTGTGTAACTTCTGCAGCTGTCATCAAATCCTGCTGGTCCCTTCAGCTTGAACCTCAAGCCCTTGGGATTGTCCGTGAGAGCCTCTGTAAAGAGTGTAAGAGTGGGACAATCTAATTCTCTTAGAAATAGCTGCTACCCTGGGCAGAGTGAAGGGGTTCAACTAAATATCATTAGGTACATAAAAGTTGGAGCTTGTATCTAATGATGTGCTTATACTCTGGTACTGGACAAGGTGAACATTTCTAACAACAACAAAAAAAATCTCCCTAAAAGGATCATCATTATTTCATAATAAATGTCCTTTTATCACATACACACACGCTCTCTCAGTCTACATATGCTTATTTTGTTGTTTTATTTTTTATTTCAATGAAGGTTTGTTCTACGTTATTGATTGACTATAGTTAGAAATACTAGGTCTCATAAAATGTTCATTTTATATATCTGAAGTCAATGGTAAGATGAGATCTGATATTAAGGATTTGAAAAGAAGAATGTGAGGAAAGGGGATAAAAAAATAAAATCTAATGGCTTCACATTTTTTTGAAGTTTTTAAGAGTCTTGATCCTTTGAAAAATTTATATACAGAGAATTCTCATTTTGGGTATAGAGTCCTGTATGTTTTAATCTATAACCCCCACCACAAACAAGATACAGAATAGTTGGATCACCTGAACTAATTCCCTATGCTACTCCTTTGTAGTCTCATTCCCCTGCCAATCCCAACACCCTGCAGCCACTAATGTGCTGTCCATTGCTATAATTTTGCAGACATTCCCAGAATGTCATATAAATGGAATCATTCAGTATGTAATCTTCTGAGATTGGCTTCTTTCACTTCTTATACTGCAGTTGAGATTCATCCATGTTTTGTTCTTATTCATTTTGTTTTATTGCTAAGTGCTCTATCATTGTATGGATGTACAACAATTCTTGAATCATTTAGCTATTGAGGGACATTTACGTTGTTTCCAGTTTGTGTCAATTATGAATTATGCTGCTATGAACATTCATGTACAGGTTTTTGTGAGAACCTGTTTTCATTGCTCTATCCTAGGGAACACTTGGGAGACGCTGGCCACCTGAGAGATGACATGTGGGTCTTACGGTTAGCGTATATGTGACTTTATATGGAATTACCAAACAGTTTTGTCAGAATGGCCGTACAGCTTTGCATCCTCACTGACAACGTATGGGAGTTTCAGATACTCTGCATCCTTGCTACCACCTGGGGTTATCATTCATGTATTATTGTCACCATTCTAGTAGGTATACTATGTTATAATTTTATTTGTATTTCTCTACTCAGTGATGATGCTGATCATCTTTTGATGTGCTGATTTGCCATTGGCATGTCTCCTTTGATGAAATGTCTGTTCAGATTTTTGCTAATTTTTAATTGAGTTGTTTGTTTTCTTATTTTTGAGCTGTAAAAATCCTTTACAAATTCTGGATGCAGGTTCATGATTTCCTCCTCTACTTAATTTTGAAAGAGATTGTATAGAATTGGTATTATTTCTTTCTTAAAGATTTGGTTGACTTCATTAATGAGGATCTCTGGGCTTGGAGGTATTTTTGAGTAGGGAGGATATTCCACTATGAATTCAATATCTTTAGTGTACATGGGGCTGTTCATTTTATCTCTTCCTTCTCGAATGAGTTTTGTTAGTTTGCCTTTCAAGATTTGGTTCTTTTCTTTCAAGTCTTTAATTTGCATGCAGAGAGTCGCCTATATTATTCCATTATCATCCTTTTATGACTGAATTTTGTAGTGCTATCCCATCTTTTGTACCTGAAACTGATAAATAATATATAACTTCTCTCTTTTTCTCTTCAAAACTCTAGCTAGAATTTTTATCAATTTTATTGGTCTTTTACAAGAATTAGCTTCTGGTTTCATTGGTTTTCTACATTGTTTTATCTTGTTTCAGTTTCATTAGTTTTTTTTTTTCCCTTATATTTATTATTTTATTCCTTCCTGCTTTCGGTTTTGCTGGCTTCTTAAGGTACAAGCTTACATTTGAGACCACGATTTCCTTCTAAAAAGAACATTTCAAACATAAATTTCTTTCTAGGTGCTACTTTAGCTACATCCTGTAAATTTTGATACACTGTATGCTCATTTACATTCAGGTCAAAATATTTTCCAATGATCTTTGAGACGTCTTTATTGACCAACAAATTTCTTAAAGTGAATTGCTTAATTTCCAAATATTTAGAGATTTTCCAGAAACATTTTTTATTGATGTAATAGATTCTATTATGGGCAGAGAATGTATTTTGTATTGTTTCATTCTTTTAAATGTAACCCTTGCTTTGTGACCCAGAATTTGATTTATTTCGGTGACTATTTCATATGTACTTGAGAATAATGTGTATTCCATTGTTATTTAGATGGGATAGTCTACAAAAGTTCATTAGGCCAAATTGGTTGGTAGTATTACTTAGGCCTTTTTTATTCTTACTGATTTTGTTGTTGTTGTTGTTGTCTATCTGTGCTATCAATTACTAAGAGAAAAGTTTTGAAAAAAAAAAGTTTTATAGTCTCCAACTATAACTGTGATTTGTCTCTTTCTACTTTCAATTCTGTCAGCTTTGCTTCATGTATTTTGAGGCTCTGGTATTAGGTATGCTATATCTTTTTTTAAAAAGAATTTATTTATTTATTTATTTACTTACTTATTTTGGAGAGAGACAGAGAGAGAGAGCATGAGCAAGGAAAAGGGCAGAGGGGGAAAATATGCCATTTTATAGTAAGTTTTATGTTTGCTCTCTTTTTTCCCCCTGTCAAATCTATTAGATTATTTGAAGATTTCTTCCCATTACATTTTAATATATCTATTGGATTTTTTTTTGTATCTCCTTTATAACTTTTCTACTTGTTGCTTTCAGAGTGGTTACAACACACATACGTAACTTTCCTTAATCTGCTTATGGTTCATAGTTTGCCACTTCAAGTGAAGTATAGAAACCCTACCACTATGTAAATCTCTTTACCTCCACCCTTTATGTCTTATCATGGAATCCGAATATATTTAAAACCCCATAAGACATTTTATAATTTTTGCTTTGCACAGTCATACACAAGTATAGATATTACACAGATTTGCTTGTCATCCTTTCACTGGGGCCATGCTAATATTCTCTGTATTGTTCTAATTTTAGTATATGTGCAGCCAAAGTGAGCACTAAATAGGTTTTTGAAGTCCTTTGCTGGTAAATGTTTATCCAAAACTTGCACCAACTTTGTGAAACTATGATTATTAATAGTACAGTCTATGAAAAAAAATAGTACAGTCTATGTATGATCAAGGAGGTGTTTTTCTCTGGACAATGCTATAATTGACTCTAACCAATTATGATGTGACATTAAAGGGTACAAAATGAAGACTATTTATCCTGAACTAAAGTAGAGTGTGGAATTGAAAACTAGAAATATGCACAAAAATATTTTATCGTTGAAACTGCCTTTTTTTTTTTTCAACATGAACATTTATTATATCAAAACTACTGGTCGTCTGAAGGGATGTCCAAATGGAAGATATTATCTAAAAATTAAAAGGCAACTGGTCTGTTTTCAATAAGCAGTAGATATTTGGAGAAGATGAAATAGAAGCCAACTCTGCTACGTTTGGAATTAAGGAGAGTGGAGGTCATACCAGACATTGTTTAGATCATAGCCAAGAAAATGATCACACATGTAAAGCATCTTTCATCTAAAAATAAATAACCCTCAGAGGCATTTTATGCATATAATTTTATTTACCTCTGCCACATTGCTATTGCAAATACTGTCCAGAGTCCAGAGTGGGGAAGCGATGAGCACTCAGTAAAGGTATCAGCCACCCTCTGTACCCTTGTCCTTCCCGGAGATGCAGTCACTGGCTCTGAAGGTACAGCTGTGAAGGTGACTGTTTCTCTAAAGGCTTTGGTGATGTAAGACTGAAACCAAGGAGGAGGGGAGAGGGATGAAACCTCCCTTTGATTGAGCTGTTGCGTACTGTGAGGGTTACAAAGTTGGGTTTGATGACTGTTTCTTCAGTGAGAAAAGCATTTGGACTTGGACTTTATGGAGAAACAGCCTGCCATAAAGGGCAGTTAGGATACCTTGCCATCTTCTCCGCCTGTTAGATGCCCACCTATTCAGGAAGGTTCAGCCCAAGTGCCTTCTGCTTTACGAGGCCTTTCTCTCTACCCACTCCAACTGTGGTGAAGAATCTGTCTACAGGCTGATTTATGTAGCTCTTGCATCTGCCCAATTCATGTGACAGGCTTCATCTTCTTTCCATGTGACTATAATCTGGAAATGGATCTTAATCTCTGTTCAGACCAGGACAGTGTCATTGTTTCTTCAAAGTGACTTACCCAGTGTGTACTAAGATAGGGAGAGGCAGTTAGCAGAGGAGCTGAGAGCACAGGCTCAATCTTCCTGTGTTTAAATCCACCACTTTCTAGCTGGGTGACTAGAGACAAGTTACTTAAATACTTTAAGCCTCTGTTACACTGGGATAATAACACTATTTTTTAAAAGATTTTATTTAATTATTCATGACAGACACAGAAAGAGGCAGAGACAGAGGCAGAGGGAGAAGCAGACTGCCTGCAGGGAGACTGATGAAGGACTCAAACTTAGGACCCTGGGATCAGGATCTGAGCTGAAGGCAGACGCTCAATCACTGAGCCACCCAGGCCTCATAACACTATTTGTAAAGACTCAACAAGTGAAGATGGTAGAGTGCTGAGCATTTTTGTCTGGTACATAATAAGTACTGTTACCTGTTTTTCTTATTGACTAATTTATTTTCTTACAAAGCTGGGAAATACATACATATTTGAGAGCAAGGCAAGCCAGAGCACAAACAGGATTAGCTAAAGAGAAGGCAGAGAAAACAAACAACAACTGACCAGATTTCAGATGTAAAAGATTTTGTACCTATTTTTAAAAGAAATGAAAGATGGGAATGCAAATTGGTACAACCACTCTGGAAAACCATCTGGCAATATTTATTCAAGAAGAACATTCTCATACTCGATAACTTATAAATTCCACTTGTAAGTATATACCCAAGAGAAAAGTGTCTATGTATCACCGAAGGATGTTTGATAGGATGCTCATAGCAGCAGTATCCATGGCAGTAGTTAACTATGCAAATGTCCATCCACTGAAAAATGGATACATAAATCGGGGCCACGAAAATGGATGATTTACAACTAAACACAGCAGAATGGATGAATCTCACAAGTGTCATGGTGAGCAAAAGAAGCCAGACATCAAGGAGTATACAGCGCCTCTATTCTAAGATTCCTGGCAAAACTAACTTGTGTTGTCACAACTCAGGATAATGGTTACTCTGGTGGAAGAGGGAGACGGGGGGAGGGGGAGGAAGAGAAGTGAGACCCGGAGAAGCTTCTGGAGTATAGTTAAGACTCTATTTCTTCATCTGGTGCTGCCTGCATGGATGGCTTCAGGTCATTGGACGCTCATGACATGTGCATTTTTCCGTATGCGTATCACACTTCACTACAAAACACAGAACCGAAATAAGAATAGGAAAGGAAAGAAGAGAAAAAGGGAAAGAAAGGGAAGACAAAGCAAGCGCCGAAGATGAGGGAGCCACGGGTCCTTGGCTCCGGCCGCCCCTGACCAGGCTGGCTCACCCTGCACCTCGCGCACCGGCCCTGCCCATCCCCTACTCCGTTTGCCCAGCGCGAGGGGGGCTGGTACTCGGGGTCCTTGCTTTCGGGGCCCCCTCCCCTCGGCTCCTCCCCACTCTGAGCTCGGCGGGGCAGGCAGGGGCTTCCCGGGGCGGGGGGGGGGGGGTGACGGGGGTAGCGGCGCAGCGCGGAGGAGCTAACGCATCACGAATGAAACCCAAGACCTAAAGCCATCTTTCCTCTCCTCTCGTCCACCTCGCCGGGCCTCCTGCTCCCGCCCTTTACCTTTCCCAGAAGGTCCCCCGGCCCGGGTGGTGGTGCCAGCCAGGCTCCGCGGCGCCCGGGGTCCTGCGGGGCGGGGGCGCGGGCCGGGGCAGAGGCCGCGCTCGCGGGGTGCCCCTCCCGCCCCGCCCCGCCCTGACCCCGCCCCGCGGCCTCGGGCTATTTTGGGCGCGTTGGCGGCGACGCGGGGATCGCTGACAGGCGCGGATCCTGTGACACCTCCCTGCAGCGCGGCACTTGTTGCTCCGGGGACCGGCTGCCGGCCCTCGGCCCCCGTCCCCTCTGACTTCCCCTCCGTTGCATGTGATCTCTCCGGACACCCATCTGGATCGCTCAGACACCGCCGTCCCCGGCTTGAGAAACTGATTTGAAAATAATCATCATCATCATCATCATCATCAGCAGCAGCAGCAGCAGCAGCGCGGCTCTCCAGGAGGACCAAGCCCGCAGAGCAGGAGCGCAGAGCGCGGCGGGCCCCGGGCGCCCCCCCGGCCCGGGACGCTGGCCCCGGGCGCCGACGGCATGACGGACTCGGCGACAGCTAACGGGGACGACAGGGACCCCGAGATCGAACTCTTCGTGAAGGTAGGTGGGCGTCCCGGCGCCCGCTGCACCTGTCGCGCCTGCAGTCGGGCTCCCCGCGGCGGCGCGGGCTCACGTGGCAGCCCCGACAGAGCTGGGACGCCGGAGCCTCCCCAGGGAGCGCGGCTCAGCCTCGGCGCTCCCTCGGGTGGCCTTGCTGCAAGCCAGAGAGCAGAGCCTCGCTTCGGGGCTCCCCGGGGTCGGGCAGTCAGGTGCAACCTGGCAGGTGGCGGTCTTCCTGGAGAGTCGGCGGGCTGAGACCAGGAGCATCACCGGTGCGGCCCCGGAGCCCTGCCCGGTGGGATCTGGGCTGGTCCTAAAGGGCGTCTCGAGGTATGGGGAGACGGCAGGAACGTGGCGGGACCCGAGAACCTTTCTTCTAAAACTGGGGGGGGGGGGGGGGGGGCGGAGGGGGGAGGAGACGGGGGAGGGAAGGGAGGGAAGGGAAGCCAAGGACACCTTACGGAGATATTATTTTGCCAATTATCCTTGGCAAAATAAAAATGACATCTCTGCAAACGTCCTCCCTCGCTCCTGCCCAGAGCTACTTCAGAAGGAAAAGCAGGAGGAAACAAAGGTGTTTCTTGCTTGGTGACCGACCTGCAAAGCAGAAAAACAAACGCTCCTTCCGCCGGCATTACTATTATTGCCACAATCAGGATTCCGCAGGGCAGTGTAAGGAAGTGCGGAGGGTCTGGCACTAGGGAAAACCGCAGGTCACACCGGGACGGGATGGGACGGAGCACAGGGAACCCCCGGGGGCAGCGATCCGCCGTCAGAACGGCTGCGCTTCATTTGCAAGCTGTGGGAGGGAAGGGATGGAGGCCGGGAGGCGCTGGTGCTGTGCTGGAAGAAAGAAGCATTTGATCAGTGCTCGCCGTGGCCGACGCGCCGCAGGAGCCGGGAAACCTGAGGCGCCCGCGGGCCGGTGGCCTCCGCCTCCCGCGCGGTGCAGAAAGCGCTGCCAGGACGCGGGGGAGGGGAGTCCGCGGGCCGCCTGCGCGCCGGGACTTTCGCGAACCGGGAAAATACCCTCGGTCTGCGGTTGCCCTGGAAATGCGCAGGTAACTGAGAAGGGGAGACGCCTTGGTGCCCTTCGAGAGGTCTCCCAGCCGAATTTAAAAGGCGCAGGTGTTCCCTGCAATGGGAAAGATGTTATTTGGGGGCAAAGCACCCTGATTTCCAAGCTAATTAAACAGAGAGATTGTCACAAGAAAGTGTAAGATCTGCATAAACCTTGGTAACAACCTTTTGGTCTTTGGTATCTTTGGATGCCAAAAAAAAAAAAAAAAAAAAAAAAAGACCCCAACGGGTTGTGACTTACTTTACACTTGGTAAGTGGTCTGTCCCAGCTGACCCAGCCTACCACAAAAGTCTGTTACATTATCTTTGACGGGGTGTTTCCTTCTTTGGGTTTATTTTTCAAAATTATCTGTAGAAATTACATCTGTCGTTTAGTGACATTTGCTTTGCTAAGCTTATTTCTTGTCTCCCCTCAGTTGGTTTCTGGGGCCGCTCTGGGCAGGAATACCAGGTCTTCTGGGAGACCCAAGGAATGATGAAAGAGGTCGTGTCCCCTTCAGAGCTTGGCAGTGTCGGACCAAGGGCCGGGAACGGGAGCCCTGGACCTTGGCGTCCAGGTCTGTGTCCCAGGGAATCAGCGGCGAGGGCTTTAACAAAGCGATGAGTCTCCCTGCCTGCCCTCCTTGAAGAAAGCTATTCTAGGACTTTCTCAGATTTCCTGGGAGCAGGTAGTTTCATAGTGTCAAGTTCCTGAAAGCTATTTGAAACACAAATTGACTCTTTAGAAAGCCAAAGAAGCCTTTTGCCCCACTAGTAGGTACAGAGACCAATTCTAGCTGGACCTTTGGAACTTCATGGTGGCGGCTTTGAAGGTTTGTTCCATTTATATAAAAAGCTCACTGGGCAGCCCCCAGGACCCCCAAGAATTCAAAAATGCCTATGTTGTTATTTGTTTTGTCCCTGAAGGAAAGGGATCCATGAGAACCGGGAGGCCCTCATGATTAGCTCAAAACCCAGATTGATGGTGGAACCAAAAATTCAGAATGGAAAGCCCTTGATTTTACCCCCTCTTTTTTTTTGAAATTCTAGGTCGTTGGTATCATTTACAGGGACCAGCAAGGGCTGAAAATGATTGTGAAGTAGAGATCCTGGCCAGGTTGTGAATGGTTTCATTTTAGGGAAACAATGTCCTGATCTACAAAATCAGGTATTCTAAAGTTGAACAATCTCTCAGCTTTATGATTCCCATGAGAAAGGCCTTTCTCTTGGGGGTGTTTAGGGTGCTTTCTGCAGGGCAGGGTGGGTTGGTTTCTAGGAAGCCTCTGGGGCAGGTTGGACCCCACCCAGAGCCAGGATGTAGATGTATGATCGTCATCTTCAACACTTCCTTGAAGAGACCTCCCCTTCACACAATCTGTACCCTGGGTGTGTGCCATTCAAAACCTGGGTCACCCAGGGAGTTTCAAGGATTTGGGATTCTATCCCACATCAACTGATTATCATAATCTGTTAACTATTACTGCTGCCGCCAATAATAATAATAATAATAATAATAATAAATGGCAACATTTTAGAATTTATGAAGCATATTCAACTACCTTCTCTTGTTGGATCCTCAGCATCCCTGTTTCTAAGCCTTGGCTCACTCATGTGAAAAATGAAGGAAACAAATAAATGTGACTCACAGGAAGCTTATGAGAGTTCCTGCTGTCAGAGCACTCAGTGAACCAGGGTTTACTCTCTGCGTAACAACCTAGGGAAGTGAGCATGATGATGCCACCTGTTTGATGGCTGAACAACGCCCGTGCTCAGAAGTACATTGTAAATAATATTCAGATCCAGTCCTCCAATGTTGTAGTTTTTTTAAAATTTTTATTTATTTATAATAGTCACACAGAGAGAGAGAGAGAGAGGCAGAGACACAGGCAGAGGGAGAAGCAGGCTCCATGCACCGGGAGCCCGACTTGGGACTCGATCCCGGGTCTCCAGGATTGCGCCCTGGGCCAAAGGCAGGTGCTAAACCACTGCGCCACCCAGGGATCCCCAATGTTGTAGTTTGGACTCTGAATTTCTTACTCTTACTTTTCCAAATACCTATATGTCAGGCCTTATAGCTTCTTTTGCTGAATTGGGCTCTCGCGTGTCAACCAAGATGACAATTCATTGATAGCTTACTAATCCATTCTAATGTGGTCATCGAATGCTGCCAAGATGCCTGCTCTCCTTGCTCTGTACTCCTTCCTTCCAGGGAGCATTCTAGTAGTGACATCTAGGAGATCTTTCCCCCCACATTTTTAGTTTCTTCATCACCAGTAAGAAAGGTTTGAGTAAATCAGCTCTGAGCTAATATTTCATAGATGCCTCATGGGCCGGGGAGAGGTTTAGAGGCCCGGAACATGAGTTGGAGACTTGTCTCTGCCTAATCAGCTCATGACTGAACAAATTACATAAGTTCTATGGTTATAAATAACCATAATGATATTATGGTGATCATATCATTTATTGCTCAGACTAGGACATTTGGTTTGAGAGTGAAATGGGGTGCTATGAATATTTGGGCTAGGACAACAGGTGTCACCAAGAGCTGGTTGGGGGCAAATCAGGATGTGTGGCCACCCTAGTTATGAAAATGCTGCCACCACTAACTTTCTCTGAAGATTCCACAGGAGCAAATAGGTGAAAGTACTTTGTAAATGAAAATGGTTATAAGCACATAGATGTAAAATAATGATATGAATTCTATGGCAGATAAAAACCTTTCCTGATCTGCAGGCCCCTGATATGCCTTAGGGAACAAAAGCCTGGCTCCTTCCTCACTTGCAGGGCTATTTCGAGAATAAATGAGATCATACACAGCTTGGACTTTGATTGTAAGGGGAAGAAAACAGGTTAGAGAATTGACAGTGTCAGCCAGTGTGGTTTATAGGAAGAAGAACGAGTGAGGAAGTAAAAGCAAAACAGAAAGTGATTTGGCAAAACAAATACAGGATGTGCTGAGTACGTTAGATCAAGACATTCCTCCCATCTCTACTGACTCCTTGATACCCAGTCCCATCCTTGACCCAAGAAGTAGAACACCACCCAAGTGCTTAGACCAATTTGCTACAAATGTCTCTTGGTGCCAGGGGTGTGAATTTCAATAGAAACTAGCAGTTCTCAGCTTCCTCTACATATTCAAACTGTTTGGGGAGCCTTAAGAGTACTACCCCCTGGTCAGTTGCGTGGAACTCTTTGCAGGGGGGAACCAGAATCAGTATTCTTACCCCCACCCTCAGGTGACGCCAGGGGGCAGCTCAGGCAGAGAGCCACTGAATCCTGCTCAGAGGCAGGTCTGACTGCAGGTCTGACTGCCACAGCTGAAAGAGGTAGCCTTACTAGAGGGGATTAATGTCCAGAATTTCTACCAGCTTCAGAGCATCGAGATCAAGAGTGTTGTTGATAGAGCGCTTGTGCGCAATCTGTGCTCAGTTAACAGATGCTGATGGACTATAAAGCCTTATCCGCGGGACTCCAGAACAATCCGTGCATGGGTTGGTCTGGTCGAATAACCATCAATTCAGCGTGGGGGAAATAAAACGGAGTCCTGCTGATTGTTGGATGGAAACAACTAGTTGTTTTATTTGTTGAGTGATCCGGAAGGCTCTGACGGTGGTGCAGAGCACAAATCAAGTCATGATGACCGATAGTATAATCCTCTGACTTCCAGAACAGACAGGATGAAATCTGGTGGCATTCCCTTTCAGATCCCAGCTGCCCACTGGCTGCCTGGTCACCTTGGGTACCTCACCTAAGCATGGGATCTTTCGGTTTTGATGTTCCCTTCACATTAAGCAACTGTTTTTCCTTTCCACTACTCCAGGTTTGGGTCTGCAGCCAGTAATCTAATACACAAATTCATCTGCCCTGCTACGTGTGTGAATGCATCTTTCCCTGGTAGCACATCCATGGGGGTGCTAGTGTTGAATGCGTCCAGGTCCTGTGGCAGGTGGTGGGAGTAAGGGCTACGGGCTCACAGATACTGAAGTCCACCTTTAGTGCTGTCAGCTTCTGCCTCCTGGGTGACCTATGTTGTCTCCCCAGGTTGCCTTTCTCCATCCAGGGCAAAGACTCCATCTATTTAGGCGGTCAGGTAAAAACGTTCTCATCTAAATTCCTTTTGAGTTGGCAGGTACTGGACCCATGTTAGTGGCAGCAGAAGGTGCAGTGGCGGAGGGCTGGCTTTGGGCATCAGGCTGTGGGTTTCCGGCTGTGTGGGCTAGAACAGGCTGCCATGGCTCTCAGTGCCACAGTTTTCTTATCAGTGTGGTATTGATGATGATAAGACATAGTTCATGGAGTTGGTGTGAGCACTGAATAATCTGTTGCAAAAAGGTAGCTTCTTTTGCAGACCCGTTGCAGCCTAGTGAGAAGCCAAGCCCGTGAGCTCCCCTTGCCTTGGCGCGTCCAAGAAGTCACAGACTCAGTCCGGTCCCTGCTTTGTCGCTGGAGCAGGACACAGACCACTGGGAGCTGGAGCAGTGTGTAAATATCACTGGATCTGATTGCTTGTGTGAAGCTGCTGCTTTGTGAGCTGGAGGCCCCCAGAGGCCACGGTCTGAGGCAGTGTGGTTGGCCTGGCCGCAGAGGGTGTGTGGTGAGCCTGACCAGTGGTTGGGCTCCTTGAGCTCAAGGGAAGTTGATTCTTCCTGTCAGTTGGTCCTTCAACCCAGGGAGCTCTCCCATGGCTTTGGGGGCTGGGCCAGGATGCATCAAACCAGTAGGGGGCTGCACTGGCCCTTACCTTGCATCCCCGGAGATGTTACTTTAGGGGCTTCATTCCCTTTCTTGTCACTGAGCTCTGGGCAGGACTTCACAAGCTTACCTTAAAGCGTCTTAAAACCTTAACCTGTAGATGAGAAAGAAGGCTCTAGAGTCTACTTCCTTTGGTTCCAGGAGGATCCTTCCCTCCCAGCAACCTTCTAGCTCTGCATAGCCATAGTTGCTCTTATAGAAAATATACACATGTATTTACTGGTCTATGCAAACAACCTAGTAGACGCTCAATAGATGGTATTAAAAAAAAAGCTGTTATCCAGGAGACATCCTCATCTGTCTTTGTCATTAGGGCTGGAGGACTATAAATCGTGAAGAGGCAAAGTGGAAGCATGGCTTTCCTGAAGATGTGGGTCAGTAATAACAAGGTTCTTTCTACCTGGAGCATCCTAGATCTGAAGCTGCTTGCATTCTGAGGGGTCAGCTCTACCTGCCGGGGCCATTTGTCTTCCAGGTCCCTGAGTGAGAATCTACTTTGGAAACACATATGTGTAGTCAAGGAGTATTTTAGTTCTGAGATGTGAAATCCTTTAAGGATAAATAAGATAGCCTGTTGTCAGAAATAAAATGAGTCCTTCCTAGGAAAAAGAAATGGAGTTGTAACTTCTAGAAGCACCCTCAAAAGCTCTGCAAGGATGGGAAAATTCTTTGTATACTATTTGTTGTTGCACTCATGGTGTACAATGGCGAGGCCAATGGTGCTCAGCTTTGGAGTGTGAAAAAGTCACAGCAAAGCTGCTTTACATAGGCTTGCTCGGGCCCTTTCTACAGATATTCATTTTTAGGAGGATTTAGATAAGGCCCAGGCATCTGTATCCTTATGAAGCTACCCCTGGGTGATTCCAGGATTCATCAAAGACTGAGAACCACGAGCCCAGATCATGAATATTTAAATAGGGCTAAACAAATAGTGGGGCATCCCAAGGGCAACGTGAAGTCCAGCCCCTGCTTGAAGCATGCATTTTATAGGGTGGACGAGCCTGAGGCAAGAAAGCTTATTAGGATGAATCATCCTGAATTGACCACAAATAAACCAGAAAAGAGAGGAAAGGAAAGCACTTGACCCTTCTTTCATAACTTGCTTTTATTCCTTTGTAACATCATCGCACTAAAACATTGGAGTGACAAGTAATTTTAGAAGCTAGGTATGCAGGCGGCATTAATAAGGTAAAGAACTTTCAGAGTAAAGGGATAGAAAACAATGAGTCGATCAGTCAACCAGTCAGACAATTATCAAACATGTTTATGAAGCCACCTATTCTGTGCCAGGCTCGGTGAAAACTGATGAAGGGGACTGGAGAGCGAGGATGGTGGGGGTGCCCACGGTCTTGAGCTTTTGGCTAAAGGAGCAAAACTTCAAGCAAGCATGAGCGACAGGGAATGAAATGAGAGGTGGGAGTGTAAGGACCAATATGGCCCAAAGAGCTTTCCGGTGTAATTTGAAGGGAGGTGGGACCTGCGTTGTGCTTGGAAAAATGATCAGGATTCACAGAATGGCAACTATGTCAGGTTCAGCAACAGTATGAGGTAAGGATATTCAGGGACCAGGGGAGGAGATTGGCATAGATTGGCTGAGGAGAATGGCATATGGAAGGGTACAGTTGGAAATAAGATAGGAAAAAAAAAGAATGGGAAGGATCATGAATGGCAGATAAATGATTTTTGCTCCCTCATAAGTAAATGGCACATAACCAGAAGTTTCTACACAGAGTAAGACCTTGATTTGGTCCCTGTCTGGAAAGGTTCACCTGCTGTATTGCAT
The DNA here is from genome assembly GCF_053574225.1 of Canis aureus. Taxonomy (NCBI): domain Eukaryota; kingdom Metazoa; phylum Chordata; class Mammalia; order Carnivora; family Canidae; genus Canis; species Canis aureus. Next base: position 58,356,736 of record NC_135617.1, read on the forward strand.
GATGTGGTGGGCATGGTGGGTGAGCTGCTCTGTTTCTGCTGCTGCTCTCATGCCTGTATTCACTGTGACCATGTCAGGAGGGGAGATCTGAGGCAGAGGCCATGAGGAGGATTCTCCAGTGTTCCTTGTGAGGTGGCCATAATGAGCTCAAAGTAGGAGGGGGATGCTGTGGAAGGGAGATACGAATGCAAAATAGGGCACAGGCCTTGAAAGAAAAGTGTAGATATATGAGGGATGCCAGAGCTTCAGATTGAGTGGTATTGTGGTAAATTCACCTCCCAAGAGACTGGTTTCCATGTTTCGGATGGTGAATGGACTGAGTACAGATAAACTAATTGGGCTTGAGCTTTATAGTTCCTTTTAACCCTGAAACCCTATGAATCTATGATAGAGTGGCAAGCACGGAAGTGGTTGCTAATGAGAACAATCTTCTGATGTTACAAGTGTTTTGTTTGAGGTGACGGCAGGTCAATCAAGTACAGATGTCCGCCAGAGTGCTGGAAACCCCATACTCAGAATGACGGGAAGACCAGGGCGCAGGGCGTGGGTTTGAAGTTCTGCTCAGAGCTTGGGTTGAAGGAATAAGTTGCTGGAGGAGGAGGGAGCATGAAGGAGTGAGGAGATAAGGACTGTGCTCGGGAAATGCCCATTTGAGGGAGAGGAATGAGGCACAGGAGAATCTGGCGAAGCTGAAGAAGAAGCAGAGACTGAGGGAAATAAATTTAATGTCCTGGACGAAGGGAACTATGGGAATGATGGCTGAGAGGCAGGAGATGTCAGAGTGTCCCGGAAGAACTCGATTCTGTGCAGCTGTGGCAAAGAGAGCACGAAGAGAAGCCAGAAGGTGACAGAAATATAAATTAGGGTTGGATCATGAGGCACTTCTGAGGGCAGGTCAAGAGATTTGGACGCTTATTTACGATGTATTGGATTGCATGCCGTACCACCTGCTTGTGGGGCAGTCATATTTTTAAAGAGAGGAAAGTGCTTAATTACCGGAAGCTGGTGTGCGTGGCCCTGTTGTATCTGAGGAGATTTGAAACAGGAGGTCTTCGCCGTGTGTCCCAGGCCACCCACAGGCTGTGTGTGTTGAAGTTCGGTGCTGGTTACTCTGCCCGCTGCGTCAACCTCTGTGGACCTTAAGATGATGTCTTCCACTTCTGTTTATCATTATTCTGTGGAAAGGAGGAAAGCAACAAGTAGCAGGCTGGAGAGATGACAACAGGGAAAGGAAGGAGGATGCATAATGAATGGAGTCCAACTGGGAGCCCATTATTTAGATTGAAGAGGAATGAAAACCATGTCCCAGTTACTATCTCTTAAAAATCCAATTTGGGAGGTTGCCATAGCAACAGATATAGTTTTCTTGATTCAGCTCGAGGCTCCTCTCTCCTAAATGCATGCCTCTGTTACCCAGTGCTGACGAGGAGCAGAGGCCCAGGGAGTAAGCAGGTAGGTATTTCACATTTTCACATTTGGGTGCTGTGGCATTTTGCAGTCACATCATAAAATTTATGATCTACAGTGTAATTTGCCTTAGAAGCTAAAGGAGTCATTTGTCTGTAGTCATTTATCACAAATGCCTCAGAGTTTTCTTGTGGGGATAAAGAGTTCCCGGCCGGGCCTGACCACGGGGCTCCCTCCGGGAGAGGGGAGCCATATGGGCAAAGTTATGTGACCTCTCCTCAGTTGGGGACTTAAGGAGCATAACAGAGATCTGATCTGTTTGACAGAATATTATAAGGGACAAATAAGATAAGAAACATGAATCTCTTCTGTAAGCCAGAGTTTCACTGAGGCATTTTATTGGTCATTGTGTGCCCATCGCTGAAACAATGGCCCATCTGCTTATTCACCTGACAGCTCAGCGCAATGTTTAGTGAATGGTTTTCCCTGCTTGGGCTCCTTCCACTCTAGTCCTGCCACCCATAGGGGTGCCAGCAACTCTGCTGGCCTCTATGTTTGCCAGCACAGGAGGAGATGGAAGGTGGAGAATCACCTGGAAGGTTTGCAGGGTTTCTGTCAGGAAGTGGTCACCTGCTTTCCATAGTCCAGAACTCAAGTGTCATCTAGCAGTGTTCCTAGGAAAAGGGGGAACAGGTTAGTGAACAATAAAGTGTTCTCTACCATAGAAATGATTCATTTCCTTATTCCTCACCACCATGTTTACCTCATCACCCCCCGCCCACCGCCGTCATGGCATCCTCTCTGCAGCCTCTCTCCCCTCCTGTCAACCATGTTTGATGCCATTACTTTAATATACTCTGAGTACTTTATCATGCCCACTCCTCTACCTGCTAGATCAAGTTCTGTTGCTTCAGCCTGATATTGAAGATACCCTAACCAGGCCAGCGTTCCCTTTCCTGACCTTCCTTCCCATGCTTCCCGAAAATGGTTCCAAATGTGTCCTTACAGTTTGTGATGCATTAGTGAATGTCTTTCCTGATTTTATCCTCACACCCAGCCCCTTTGAGGAAGAAAGAGATTTAATCTTTATCTCAGACAAGGTGCTCGCTAGGCTCTGTGTACTGTGTTGTCCTGCACAAGTGGAGGAAGAAACCTGGAGATCCTGACTCTAGAGCTGGCCAGTCCCCACCAGAACAAGGTTGCTCCACCCTGAGTGGTCCTAAGAACCACGTGGGACACTTTCTAAACTCCTGCGTAAACTCCTAAGTCAGAGTCTTTAAGGGATGAAGTCCCAGACGTCTGTAATTCACTAGTACCTGGTGATTCTGATGCATAGAATTTCCTTTATGGGAACATTGCCCATAATATCACAAGGGCCCACATGAATATCCAGAACCCAGAGAAGTGAGTCTAAGAACTGAAGAAACTGGTGGGAACTGAAGGCCCTGTTACATGCAAACATGGGGGAGAAATTTGAGGGGGCCAATGGGGCTTCATCTCTAGCTTCTCTCGGGTCACCCCAATGAACATAGAATCCCAGTCATCTTAAATATTGGCCCATGTCTTTAAAATTCACTCCGTTCCCTATACAATTATAGAAACAGTCATTGGCACGTTTCTGGTTTTTGTTTTTGTTTTTTCCCCAGCTGCTCATCCCCATCCCTAGATCATAAGGTACTTGAAATAGAAAATGTTGGGAAAGGTATTGGGAGGATTGCAGGTGGCCAAAGGGAGATGGAGATGAAGGGAAACAGACTTGACTTTGAGAAGAGAACCCAGACCTCATTCTACAGTTCTCTTGGATGCACGGGGTCTCTCTTCAGTTTTGGGAATCAGACAGTTTGGAAGGTGAGTAGCAATAGCTGTGGCTGTGTGCTGGTCTGAATACCTTGCTTCCCTTAGCTACATCCTGTTATTACTCCCAGTTTGCAGATAAGGAGACTGCAATGCAGAGAAAGGGCATCTCCTGACCAAGGCTGCAGAACTAGGACATGGTGGGACCGGCTGCAAACCCCACCCCTGGGCGTCAGAATCTGTGCTCTCTCCATTGCCTCATTTCCCCCAGGCCCTCCCAGCTGTGTGAAGATGAAGTGTACTAAAGATAGAGTAGGATATGTGAGGATCTGTTTTTCCTAAATTCTCTGTGGGTCACATGAACAATCCAAGGTCAAGTCAGATCTCTACACTTGGGCGATTGCCAGGTAAGGGCATTAGAGCCACCTAAAGACCCACCTGTTCTCAAGTCTCCTTTCTGTTTCTCTGCTGTAGTAGCATCAACCCCTTGGTTTAAGACATGGCCCCCAATGGCCCTTTATCAAATCTAGGTGTTACCCTGAATGGGCTGCACATGGACATGGGGTCTCTAGATATCACGTTAGCTAAGATTTCTTTATCAGATCAGGTGGCAGGAAGAAGAAGATCAGCAGAAGGGGAGAGAGAGACCAGGAGTCTCTCTGCATGCTCTGAGTGCTGTGTGTTAGGTGTCTGTCAGGGCAAGGAGAGAAGGTGGTACCTGCTGTGTGATGTGGGGGTGGCTACCAAAGGCAAACTTTGTCCCCTTGCCAGTTTATCCAAGAGCTGACCATTGGCCAAAGTGCCTTAGGATTCTAGGGTCAACTTTAAAACTCGTTTTCGCAAGGCTGAAGCCCTTGACTTGAAAGAAATCCTGTGTGTATTCCAGCCAGCCCTTACTCCATAGTAAGAACATTTTTTTTAAACCTGTGTGCCAAGAATTACACTATCAAGGGCGAGGCAACTTTCATTCCAGAGTGGGAGATAAATGGCCCTTGGTGAAAATGCCTGGCTGGTTAACACTTTGGAGTGAAGGAGTACTTCCCAATGTATAACCAGACATCAGTCAAGGAGGGAAAAAGAGTGGTTATCAGGTGCACCTAGTTGATGAAGGGTGTATGACACAGGAAAAGGAGAGTCTACAAGAATCTTGAAAAGGAGGTTAGGGATGGAAGATAAATGTCATCCTTCCCATGGCTCGGCTCTCTGGGCTTGGTGCTGGTTTCCTTTAGTTGGGTCCAAGCAAATAAGAACAGTAACCAACTGTTCATCTGAAGTCACAGATGAGCTGGAGCCTTTCCTTGTGGCTGGCTGTTTTTCTACAAGGGACTTTGCGTGCCATCATCTCATTATTGCTATACCTAAAGATCACATATGTTATACACACTATATATTATAGACATACATTAGATATATGGTGTTTGGCATACACTGTATGCTCAGCTAATGCTACTGATAATTAATAAATACATATCTGCATTTATTCTATATTTACCAGGTGTTTGTTGAGTAACAGAGCAATATAAGGGAACTCAGGGAATCTGGTCTTTGCTTCTGCTTCCTGCCAGTCTCTTATTTTGGACAGATTGTTTGGGTTTCTTCATCTCTAAAACATGAGGATTGGATGAAATGATAGCTGAAGTCCCTGTGAGCCATAAAAATTAGTTCTTTGATTTTACTGTGCACTGACTGAGCACCGTGTGAAGCCCCGAGGAAGATTCCAAGAGGACTGGATTCTCAAGCAGGTTATTTTCTATTTGGTGCAGGGTCCTGGAGCCCCCATAACGAAGGCTGGGTCCAGCAAACTGCTTCTGTAAAAGGTCACGTGGAAGTGTTTTTGGCCTTGCGGTCCATACAGTCTTTGTCACAGCCACCCAAGTGCCACCATTGTAGCATGGAGGCAACTGTAGACAATACGTAAAAAGAATGCTTTTTCTCACTTCCCCTGAACTTGGGGAGGTGGTTCTGTCAAGTGATTCCCTTAGTGTTTACATCTGGTCTGGCTCCTGCCATGCCCCGTGCTGCTAAGTCACACTGGCTGTGTCTCTGGGCAACACTCTGACACCCATATGCTGGGACACGGCCACCTGGCAGTGCAGAGACACAACAGGGTCTCTGCCGAGAGATGTCACCAGGTGAAGATACAATAATGACCTCATTGACAAACCAGTTTTGCACACTGAGGGAGCTAGGTAAGCAGTTCCAACGGACAAGCCAATCTGTGAGGCCTCAGACAACTGCTCCAGCGGTTAATTTCCTCAGAAAGGAGAATGTTGTCTTCTGAGGCAAGCATTCCTGATGGTTACCACTTGGGGTACTTTATACCCTAGACTCCCCTGTGCCCTTGACTAAGACGCTTGGCCTCTGGGAAATTTTTCAACTCTTGACATATGTGGAACTGCATTCCTAGGTCTGCTGGATCGTGACCTCAACTCAAATCGTGTAAATTCATGGAATCCACTTATGGTCTCTGGTTATTGTTTACTTCTTTTGATTAACTTTCGCATTAGCCAGTTTCACTGTGGGTGTGTGTCTTTGTGTGTGTGTTGGGGGGGGTGTGTGTATGAGTGTGCGTGTATGTGCGCACCTGGCTTCCTCATGTTCAGCACTTCGTTCTCAGCGGTCTCAGATACCAGGAAAATTGGTTCTTTCCTATGCCAACAAGTCTTAACAAAGGGCACTTTTACTCATTATTCGTGTATTTATGTACTGGAGAATACTTTCAACTGATTCCAGTGCTGACACGTAGGGTACACATTTGTCCTTTCCGCTGCGGCCCCGTACCACTTGACCATGCTCCACATGAGCCCTGCTTCTTCGAAGCAGAGGCCAGGAGCTGACTTTTGGACCAATCTCATTCTGCTTAAATTAGCTAGAGTGTGTTCTGTGGTTTGCAATGAAAAAATCCTTATCAGTACCTCCTTAGAAAAAATTGTACAATAAAATCTTCCCTGAAGTCTTACAGATCCTAAGACATCAATGATAAAACCATAGAATGCCCTATTAGGATATTTAGCACCGAATATTTATTTCATAACTCCAGTAAATTCTTTAGGGGTGATTTCCATAAAGGCTATTACAAACGTGGATCCAGGGCCATGGAATTATCTGACTTTGTGGGCCAGCCTGGGGTAGGCTGAGGTAAAGCAGATCACGTGGAGTTTGTTGCCAAAGTGCAGCCTTTTCACTGAGAGAAAACAAGTTATAATAATCAGAGAGTCTCCTTCAAGAGTGAAGAGTATTAGTAATTTGTTTTTAAGATTTTATGTATTTATTCATGAGACACACAGAGAGAGGCAGAGACACAGGCAGAGGGAGAAGCAGGCTCCCTGCGGGGAACCTGATGTGGGACTTGATCCCTGGACTCCGGGATCACCACCTGAGCCAAATGTAGACACTCAAAACAGTCAACCAACAGCCTCACCCTCAGCCTACTGATTCCCCTCTCAGCCTGTACTGAAGCTGGGATCCTGGTGTGGATGTCTGCTGAGCATGAGCCCTGCTTTCAGTCAGCCACGTGGAGAAGGAAGTAGACTTATTGGGTCAATCCTGAGGGTGAGTGCTGATGGCTGATTTTAAATTTTAAGTAGGAAAGGCAATTATTTTAATTTAATGTACTGAAGAACCTTCTTGCATGTAGAGTTGTCAAACCGAACAGTAGATACCTTGAGAGATACGGTGAACTACCTGTGAAGGATGCAGTTTTTTTAATTTAAAGATTTATATATTTTAGAGAGACAGAGGGCATGCACGCATGTGCATGAGTGGAGGGAGGGGAAGAGGGAGAGAATCTTCAAGCAGACTCCCCACTGAGCACGCAGCCTGATGCAGGGATGGATCCCGAGATCCATGAGATCATGATCTAAGCTGCATTCAAGAGTCTGGCACTTAGCCATCTGAGCCACCCAGGCACTCCTGAGGGATGTATTTAAAAAGAGGTTGGATGACTTCATAGGACTTGATGTAGAAAGAATCCATGTATTTGGACCTCGCATGTAGTCTTGGGCACATAGTAGGTGCTCATTAAACAGTAGCAATTGTTAGCAAATCTGTTCCCACTCAAGTGACCTATTATTTTTTTTGTGACCTATTATTTTAATCCTCTTGTGGTAAGACTATTTCATGGTAAGCATAAAAGTAGTCAGTACTATTATGTGAAGGGTTTGTTAAGTTTAGAAATGTGTTAAAATGATGCTGTGCTTTTAAAGTGCTGGAGTTACTCAGAGGAGCAAGGGAGGAGCTATCTCTCCTGTGTCCTGGGATTGCTGTAGTTCATGCAGGAGTTGATGTGCTCAGGCCTCGTATCTGGTTTAAGTTACAACAAAACCAGGCTGTAAGGCATTTGAAGGCAGTTGTGCTAAGCTTTACTTCCACATACCCTGCAAGTCTTTGCAAGAGCTAAATGTTTGACAGGTCCTCAGGGAGTTTCTCAGAAATTGATTGATTTGTTGTTTAATAAAATCCTGCCAATCTGGTGACCTGATCTAGAAAATGTTAAAAAAAAAAATAAAAAGAAAAAGAAAAGAAAATGTTAAATATGCTGATGGTTCTCTTTTGTCCAAAATGTGGTCTGTTCACTTTCTTTAAAATAGATATAAGGGGACACCTGGATGGCTCAGTGGTTGAGCTGCCTTTGGCTCAGGGAGTGATCATGGGTCCTGGAATCGATTCCAGGACTGGGCTCCCTGCAGGGAGCCTACTTCTCCCTCTGCCTTTGTCTCTACCTCTCTCTCTGCGTCTCTCATGAATGAATAAATAAAATCTTAAAAAAAAATGTGAACTTAATAGTTTGCAATGGCGATGTAAAAGTTAGAATTTCAGAAAATTTCCTCTTATATACAATTAAATATTTTCTGCTCACATGGCTTTTTGAAATCTCTCACAACTCTGAAAATTTGGAAATGAGGTCATGACCGGTGAGCTTAGACTGGCTAGAGTTCCCCAGTTTTCTAATTGCCAGCATCTATTTCCTACAAGGATTACTGGACCAGAGCTGTTCTCCTGGTTGGCTGTGATTGGCGGGAAGCCTCTCCTGTGGGAGCTCAAAATGCTCTGTAGGTCTCTTTCCCAGGAGTCAGCTGGCTTTCATGGTGTGTGTGTGTGTGTGTGCGTGTATGTGTGCACATGCGTGCACAAATGCACATATAGAGCACGCATTCTCTCTCTTTTTTTTAAAGATTTTATTTATTTATTCATAGACACACACAGAGAGAGGCAGAAACACAGGCAGAGGAAGAAGCAGGCTCCATGCAGGGAGCCCGACATGGGACTCGATCCTGGGTCTCCAGGATCACACCCCAGGCTGCAGGCGGCACCAAACCACTGCGCCACCAGGGCTGCCCCAGAACATGCATTCTCAATGCATGTTCATATCTCTTGAAGGGGGTAAAATTGGTTCATGTGGGGTGAAAAGCCTTTCTCTTTTTTATAGATAAAGCCCAAATGCACATATAGCACATCCACAGATATACAATCTATCTGTGGTACTAAATTTTCTTTCTTTTTTCTTTTTTTCTTTTTTTTGGTACTAAATTTTCATGGGAGTGATGAGAGAAAAAAATATCTGAAAAGGCTTTTCAGGGTGATAATAATGAGAAATCAGTTGAAAAACACTGATGCAGACTTATAGCAGATACACTGACATATAAATACCCATGCAATTGTGTGCACACATGTACACCACAAGTACGTGCATGTATGTCCATTAGGCATAAACACACACATATATATGCTATAGTAGATTCACCCCAAAATTGAATTGGTGACAGGGACAGGACTGAATTCTGTGTTGTTTGTGAAACTTTTTGCAACTAAGAGTCTCCCTGTGAAGGATTTGCTTTCACTGTCATGTCCCCCATTAAAGATCTGATTTTCCATGAACTGCCATTCTCTTCTCTCTCTCTCTTTTTCAGACAGAGAAGGAATGAGGGAGAGAGCGTGCACACATATAGGGGGCAGGGAAGGTAAGAGGGAAACAGAGAGGGAGAGAATCTTAAGCAGACTCCAGGCTGAGTGCAAAGTCAATCGTGGAACTTGATCTCACCACCTTGAGATCATGATCTGAGCCGAAACCAAGAGTTGAATGATTAACTGACTGTGCCACCCAGGTGCCCCTGCCATTCTCATTTTAATTTGCAGACACTTCAATTAACATTGTGCACAGTCTTCAAACTCAGATAATCTGTGTTTGCTGTCATTTTAGGGAAGGGCTGCCTGTTAGAAATGAGCTGGAATACCAATTCACTCCATGAGACATTTGCTGAGTCCTTTCCTGGTGGTTGGTGTTGCAGGGTATCATATGGGGTATGCACAGATGGAGTGCTAGACCCCTGGGTCTGGGACCCCAAGGCAGAGTCAGGGCTAGGGATGGCATTTACAGGCATGAGTACCCCGGATGTCACTGAAGGAGGGGAGGTCACCCTTGGGAAATAGCCCAAGACAGGGGAAGGGACTTGCCTCACATTCTTTGGAACTCCTGATTCAATTTTCTCCTGTCCCACTACCCTTATCAATCTTATAGCCTGATGTTCACGTTTCTCTTGTTAATCACTTCTGCTATGATCAGACCATTTTTTTTTAAGGATTTTAATTATCTATTCATGAGAGACACACAGAGAGAGGCAGAGAGACACAGGCAGAGGGAGAAGCAGGCTCCACCCAGGGAGCCCGATGTGGGACTCGATCCCGGGACTCCAGGATCACACCCCGGGCCAAAGGCAGACGCTCGACCACTGAGCCACTCAGGCATCCCCAGACCATGTTTTGATTCAGAGGGCCTTTCAAACATTTTTGGAAGTGGGTGGTATATATAAAATCCATAACATAAAATTAAAGTCTAATTTTTAGAAAAAGTCTTGTTCTGTATTTGTACAGCTAATACCTTTATTCGACCAGGCTGTCAAGAACCAGTGTTGAATGCCTTGCACTTCATCTCAGTGACCTCCTTTGCCATTATGCTGACCCTCTGCTCACACTTACTCTTCTGGTTACTTCCATGATGTATTCCCAACCCTCCTTAGAAAGCACTGGGGAAGGAGTGCTGGGTCAGCTCAGCTGGTTAAGCATCTGCCTTTGGCTCAGGTGTTGGGCTCCCTGCTCTGCAGGGAGTCTGCTTCTCCCTCTTCCCCTGCCCCTCCTCACCATGTTCTCTCTTGCTCTCTCTCTCTCTCTCTCTCAAATAAATAACATCTTTAAAAAAAAAAAAGAAAAAGAAAAAAGAAAGCACCTGGGGAATTTAAAAAAATGTCAATACCTGGCCCCACTCTGGACCAATCAAATCAGAGTCTCTAGGGGTGGGGCCCAAACATGTCATGTCTTAAAACTTCTTTAGCGATTCTGATTGCAACCAAACCAGGAATTACTTGTTTACTCCATTAGGTCCCTCCCAAATGACCACACATCTGAGCCTTCCAGGGAACCTATGAAAAATACAAGCCCCTAGACCCACCAGGGAACTTGGGTATGGAAAGAGAAATCTGTGTTTACTGTTGCTTTACTGCCCGACTTTCATGTTGCAGCCTCTGGCTTCTGGAGACACCATTTTCTTTACGTGAAAAGTTCTTCTCTCTTTCCTTTCTACTTTACCTTCTTAGAAGCCAGCTCAGGATTTTGTTGTTTTAAAGAAACCCCTTTCTGATGGACATGCACACTCCCCTGCATCCCCTGGGTTCTTGTGCCCTCTGTCTCGGTTCAGAGAATATGGATTTGCAGTATACCAGCTTTGCATGTGGTTAATTAGGTGTGACTACAGGCACACAAAGAAAAAACCCAAGTTTTTCCAAATAGCGGAGACTTAAATGGTTATTCTACTTTACTGTGAATGAAGCACCTGAGGTCATTATGGGATGGGCTGGGAAAGGGGACAGGACTGGTGAAGGTGCAGTGAGGAAAGCACACAGAATGGTAAAATGGAACGTCTGTGAGCCCTTCCTGTTTGGTGAGCAGCTACCTTGTGTCAGGCGCAGGACAAGAGAGGAAGGGCACGTTCCCAGCCTATAGTGAGCTTGCTCTCTGTGAGACGTACAGTCACTCAGCAGTTTCAGTACGTCCCTCACAGGGCTGTTGGGAGGATTGCATGACTTAATGTCTGCAAAGTGCTTAAAATGGTGCCTGGCATATAGTAAGAGCTCAGTAGATGTTGACTATTATTATTGGGCTTTGCACATGGCTATGCTGCTCTCACCCTGCTCTATGGCCTTAATTGTTTTTTTCTTTTTTTCTTAAAATATTTTATTTATTTATGAGAGACACACAGAGAGGCAGAGACATAGGCAGAAGGAGCAGCAGGCTTCCTGCAAGGAGCCCAACATGGGACTTGATCCTGGATCCCGGGATCACACCCTGAGCCGAAGGCAGACAGACGCTCAATTGCTGAGCCACCCAGGCGTCTCTAATTTTTTTTTTCTTATTGAGATATAATAGACATATAACATTAGTTTCAAGCGTATGATGTAATAATTCAATATTTGCATATATTGGGAAATGATCACCACAATAAGTCTTGTTAACACTCGTCAACATACATAGTTACATTTTTTTTCTTGTGATCAGAACTTTTAAGACTTTCTTGGCATTTCTTATTTAAAGCTTCTGGACTTAATTCCTTCAACAAACACTTAACCTTGGGATTTCATCATATATCAACAAAGGTTCACAGAGTCCTTCAAGTGTTCCATGTTGTGGCCAGGCTAGGGCTCAGAAATGACAAGAATGAGTCAGGGTGTCTGCCTTTGATGGGAGTGGAGGGGGAGGTACCACTTCTGTGCCTCCCTACCAGGGAGAGGGAGCCAGGGAGGAGCTGCAGTCAAGAGGAAGGCCCCTGGAGCCACTGCAAGGATTCAGAGGGGTCGCTGCTGTTTCAAGCTCAGGGGTGGAGGAAGGCTTCCTAGATGTCTGGCATTTGAGGAGGAGCCTGGAAAAGAGAAGGCCTGGTAATGCAAGTGGGCCACACTTTATGTCTTTGCACCTTGAAGTGTACTCGGACATCATCTGTGCTGCCATTTCATCCTTGCCTCATGGAGTAGGTCCCCTTAGAAGTGCCACTTTAAGGATGGGGCAACTGAGGCTTAGAAAGGTGGTCGCCAACTCTCCATATCTCAGAGCTAGTGGGAATGTGGTCAGGCAGAGAGCAGTGGGGAGGAGAGAAGACATTTCAGGTGGAAGGAGCAGTGGAAAATAAAACAGAGTGTGAGAGTTTAGGGCATGGGGTGGGGGTGGGGGTGTCCAGTGACAAACTGACTTTGGCTATCCCCAGGCAAGACTGAGAGTTACACGGGGAAGGTTGATTGTCCAGATGATAGTCACGTGATCTAAGGTTTGGCACCCATCCTAGTGCTGGGGCGAGGTCTGGAGGCTGCGTGTCTGCCTGCCATCAATCCATCAATGCTGGATGCTGGGGAAATCCACAGGGTCCCAGAAGGGGTGACTGGGATGATGGTGACCAACCAGTGCAGATATTTCAATATTTGAACAGCTGACACGGCCCGAATATCTGCTCTGTTTGTGATGGAATCATGAGAGCCTTTGCACATAAGGTAGAAGAGTTTGGGGCTTGTTCTGTAAGCATTGAGAGGCAGTTTTTATAGGTTTAGTTATTAAACTAAATAAGTTGAGTCATGATTGTTAAGTACTGTCGTTATGAGCAGGGCTGGTTTTGATTTTGAGTCCTCTTGAAACTCTTTGGCGGAAGCTGGTGGGTGGAATATATGAAATCAATAACACAAAATTAGGGCAGCCTGGGTGGTGCAGCAGTTTAGTGCTGCCTTCAGCCCAGGGCATGATCCTGGAGTCCCAGGATCAGGTCCCACGTTGGGCTCCCTACATGAAGCCTGCTTCTCAATCTCTCTCTCTCTCTCTCTCTCTCTCTCATGAATAAATAAATAAAATCTTTGAAAAAAATAACACGAAATTAAAAAGTAATTTTTAAAAACCTCCTTAAAAATGTATAGTTGCTCTCTCTATTTACCTTTGAGTTACCGAGACCTCGGAGCTAGTGCACCTGATGCTCTTCTACATGTGAGAGCAATTGCTGCTTCCAGATGGCATTTGATGCCTTCCTTTAAGGGGCCAGAAATTGTCCCTCTGCCCCCACTCTTCAGTAGAAGAGCCATTGACGTTCTTTTTGATTTTAACTTTTAAAAACCTATTTCCACAGTGATTACTTTGTTATCCTCATGACATCCTTCTGAGCTGAGTGAATCTCATATGATAATACCTTTTTTGCAGATGTGGAAACTAAGACACCCCACCACGCATACACACGCACAGATGAAAATAAGAGATTAGCCTAACTGTATAGAGTGGGTCAGCAAGCCAGAGCCAGCTAGCCCTTGCATAGCCTCATGGAGACCTGGCTGTGACCAGTGTGGCGAGGCTCAGGGGAGGTTCCAGAGCACTCCTGCTGCATCAGAACAGGTGTGTGTAGGGAAGCTTCTTTTTCTTTCTCTCATCCCTACATCCAAGAGTTCAACAGATGGAGTAATGATAGACCCTATCTTTCCTCAATCCAACCCTATCTATAGGAAGTGACTTCCAGCAGCAGCGGTACATTTGCTTCCCTTTGCTATATAACAGTTACTACAAATCTGGTGTTTTAAAACCAATGTATTTATTATCGAAGGGTTTCTATGGGTCAGGAGTGTGATGTCCACTTAGAGGGGTTCTCTGCTCAACATCTCCTCCGGAGCTGAAAGTTCTTTCCAAGCCCTCGTGGTTGTTAGCAGAAATGGGACTGAGGCCCCGAAGCCCTGAGGCCCCTGCCAGTTGTCTGCCAAGGGACTCTCTACATAGACACTTCCCATCCTAGCAGCTTGCTTCTTTAAGACCGTCTTTGCCATGCTTTCTCCTGATTAAGTCAGGCCCACTCAAGAGTTTCCTTTTGATTAAATTAAAATCAACTGATTTGGGGCTGCAATTATTTCTGAAAAATTACTGCACCTTTACTATATTCTCTTGGCTAGAAACAAGTCATAGATCCCATCCACACTCAAGGGGGGGTATTATGCAACAGCATAAATGCCAGCAGACAGGAGTTATGGTCAAGGGAGGGTGCGGGGTGGGGGTCACCTTAGGGTGTATCTGTCATAGGCAGGTGAACTAACTTTTCTCTACACGTATTAACATTAGCCAAGCACTCCATATATACCATAAGGAATTGATATGGACCCATTTCATAGTAAGGGTTGTTGAGGTTTGAGACCCAGTCCTTTTCTCAAGTTCTCACAGCTAATAAGGGCAGAAGTTGGTCTTGAATTTGGGTGTGTCTGGCATCAAACCAGCCAACCAAAACTCTATGTGCCACTTAAGTGAGTTGCCAGTCTTAAGTCCATCGAGGACACCATTATATTGGGAACTAAAGTTTTATTCTGACCTTCCTGGGTGCTTACTGACTTTATATTTCTTCCCAAGCTTAGATTATGAGCATAATCTGTGACCTTGGATTTGGCATCATTGGGTTTTCTGAGGGAAGAAGAACACTCCTACTATGCAAGAGGGGATTTTGTGTATATTCCCTTATAACCATCCTGCAGTGTGAATGCCATCATGCAAATTTTTGCTATGAGGAAACTCAGCTGCTGGCTCAGGGAGGCTATGTGACATTGAACTTCTTTTTTTTTTTTTAATTTTTATTTATTTATGATAGCCAGAGAGAGAGAGAGAGAGAGGCTCAGAGACACAGGCAGAGGGAGAAGCAGGCTCCATGCACCGGGAGCCCGATGTGGGATTCGATCCCGGGTCTCCAGGATCGCGCCCTGGGCCAAAGGCAGGCGCCAAACCGCTGCGCCACCCAGGGATCCCCATTGAACTTCTTATAGTTAGTTGTCCAGAGTCAGATGTTAAACCCACCATCTTTCTATCACACTTTATTCCATCCAGTACCCATGGACCAGCCCAAATCATTTTCTAAAACAAAAAGGAAACAAACATAAAAGTCAAGATGGAGGGTTTCCTCTGTTTATTTGCTTTAGGCAGTTACGTGTATAGCTGCCTCTTTACCTCCTTGCCCTGTGGCTGGAATGGAAACTAGTGACTTAAACATGAATGGAAACCACTTTAAAAAATAATAGCACAAGGCTGGTACTGCCTACAGAGGGGCAGAGGGTGAGGTTTACAGAGGAGCTCAGAGAATCTATCTTATTTTGCTTGATCTTTTTTTTTTTTTTTTTTTTAATGATAGGCACACACAGTGAGAGAGAGAGAGAGAGAGGCAGAGACATAGGCAGAGGGAGAAGCAGGCTCCATGCACCGGGAGCCCGACGTGGGATTCGATCCCAGGTCTCCAGGATCACGCCCTGGGTCAAAGGCAGGCGCTAAACCACTGTGCCACTCAGGGATCCCTTTGCTTGATCTTTATAACACCTTTCCTTTGTAAAACAGATTACAGCCTAAAGCATATCTGTATAATTATATAGTCAAATTGTCTTAACAACTCTGTTCACCTGTCGCTACTTTATGGACAAGGGAAAGTTTCACAGAGAGACTTAGTGTCTTGCCCAAGGTCACATAGTCATATGAGGAAGAGCTGGGTGTACTGCGCAGGCTGTACCACCAAGCTCTCCATCTGGATTCCCCTCTCATGAGCAAAGATGGATATATGCGTGGGGATGTCACTGAAGCAAGCTTATGGATGGGAGATGAATTCAATCATGGAGCCAAAGAGTTGGCCCCCCAATTTAGCCATCGACACCCTGTTGGTAAAAATCCTCAAACCACTATCTCAGGGCTGGTACTTTTACTGTCATTTCCCATCCTGGAGAGCAATGTGACTTGCCCTGCTCTCTGCCCGTGGGGGGATTTTGGTACATTTAATGGGATGCCTAGCTTTTTCAAGCTAATTTTTTGTGTACTTAAATATTTACGAAACAGAGCCAGGCAGAGAATCCTTGTAAAGAGCAAGCTAGGCCATTTCTCTTTTCCTACTTGGATTAAATTGTACTACCCGGTTTATGTATTTACATGTTACATGTTTCATGATGCCACAAAAGCAGCACTCAAGATAATGTTCAAACAGTGATATTAGGCACAGAAAGGTGGTGATTCTAGAAACTTACTTCTGTTGATCTTAATTTTGGTTTGGGGATTTCCCTTAATACTTTTTCCAAAATTTCAAGGCAGCTTTGACTTTTGCCAGCCAAAATGATTTCTTTTTACAGAGGTAATATCAGCAGTTAGGATGTTTACAGAACAATACTACTTCAAGGGGATGCTGGGGATACTTGTAGGAGAAGTTGGACAGGAGGTCTGTGAGGTCCCAGTGATGACGATCATGAAAGGGGACATGGTTCATACAGAATGATACCTGGAAAGTGTCACCGAGGACTGTGAGAGTGTTCAGTTAGAGCAAATCATGCCATGTGTTTCCTCAACATTTTGACAAGTATGAAATAAGATTCGAATGGTCATCAACTACTGCAGACCAAGTCCTGTATGTCAGCGCTTCTAGTCTACAGAGCAGTTTCACCCATGTGGGCAGGAGATTCATGGGCTACCTGGGATGGAGAGAGCCTCAGCCCTGGGTAGTGGGCCACCGAATTCATAGGATCCCTTAGACTGAGATTGGTCTTCGGTTTCTTTCCAGGACATTGCCCCCTGCCTGTGGCTTTAGGTATGTACAACATGTTCCTTTCTCCAGTGGAGACCACAGTTTAGCAGAAGAGATAAAGCTTGGACGTCCATAGCAACCCGTATCTAACTTCAAAGGTCAGCAGAAGATAGTGCTAAATGTTGAGTGTGGAAAAACAGCAATGACTTCTGGCAAGGGAGTTAACAAGAAAGGTTTTGTAGAGTGAGACAGGATGTTAATACATGTCTGTAGGAAGCAAACATTTGCAGAGCTTCCCACATACCAGCTAAGTTAATGGGGTCAAATGCTTGGATTAAGTCCATAGTACCACTCATGTTGCTATTCTCAGCATCTTCCACTGGCTGCCAGTGGAAGAGCATCAGGTCTCCATTTCATGAGCAACACAGGGGCCACACTGACTTTCAAGTGAGACACACTGCTACTGATACATATGAAAGTTCATGGAAGATGACTCAGGTAAATGCTGTTCTGGAATTGTCCACAAGAAATATGGCTCCAGGTCGTCTGTCCCTGAACAAGCCTTTTTATGGTGGGCAAAGTCACAATCACTGTGACTGCCTATTTGTAATCTAAGCATTTATGATGCCATGAATCCTTAGGTTACTGGCCACCATACTTGTGGATTGTAGTGGAGATTACATCCTTATCAGGTTCTCTCTACTCCATGAATGGGGAGATGAGAAATCTCAGTCCTAAAAATCAGGAAAGACCTCATGCTTCATCGAGCCCAGTAATTTCCAAGTATTTCCAAGGATTTTTTTTTTTTTTTGGTCATTTTTGTTAAACTAAATCGTATATAGAACCTCACTCTATGAAGAAAGTTAGGAGAGGGGATACTCTGGTCCACCTCCCCTTCCCCTGAAGTGGCCCTGAGGTGCCTCTGAACAACACTGGAGTTCCAGGGACCATGGTCCCCAAACCTCAGATCATGCCTTCCACTGCCCTCCATTCTTAGGCAACAAAGTCCTTTGTTTTAAATTAACGCCCAGAAGGTTTTTTACCTGCCTGAGGTAACATAGCTGTTCATGGACCAAGATGGGACTAGAACCTGGGTTTTCTGACTTAAGCCAGAACTCCTTACCCTCAGGGTGGTCTTGTCTAATAACGCTAAGGATTATGACAAACCTCCATTCCCCTTACACCAGAGAACCCGTGATACAGGAAGATAATGATAGTGTATCAGTCAGGAGCTCAATGGAAACTATTGACAATCCTCAGAAATAGCACTTGGAAGAGAGTTTAGTAAAGAGGCTATTTACAAAAGTATGACCAGGGCTTAGAGGCACTATCAGGAGAGGGTAGAGAAATATACCTGGGAAAGCAACAGGAAGGACCCTTTACCACTCTGAGGCCTGAACCTTTACCTAGACACAGGAGAGTCACTGGAAGGTGTGTGCCCTTCAGTAAAGGGATGCAGCCAACTCAAAGCAGCCCGATAAGGGTGGAGCCAGGGCAGTAAATACCCTGACTTTATGTTCCTTCGGACCTTGTGTCTTCCTTGGCCTCACTGGTCAACGACATCCTCAGCAGCCAGAGGGTAAGGAGCCCCTTGATAGTTTCCCCCATGTCAGCCTCCCAGGGTGCATGCAGGCCAGGTGGAATAGGTGGAGAGGGGGTCTGGAGGGACAAACAGAGATTTCCAACACAGCTGGTTAGGAAGTTATCACTTCACTGTGGCACTTCCTGGTCAAACATTGTTTTGAGAGGAGCTTGCTTTTTACAGAAAGGTAACTATGGGAGGAAGTTTATGAGGAGGTTAAATACGCATATTTCCTGTTCTTGAACAAATAGCTCAAGGCTCCCAGAGGAGCCAGAGCACAAGCTTCTCTCTCTACCTTGGAGGTTCTTTTTCATCCTTTTTGCCTGGATTTAGCCATTGGAAGCCTTTTCAGCCTCTCCCTCCCACCCACCCTGGCTTAAGTCTCTTGGGTGTTTCTCCAACACGGTGTGCATGGCTTTGTTACTGCTCCCATCCCATTACCTTCTAAGAGCATGTTGAATGTTCTGCGTCTGCCCTTGAGACAGTCACAGGGTCAAGGCTGGCAATTGTTGACCTTATCTCCCTGGTATGGAGCTGCTCAATGGATGCTTTGTGGAGGGAAAGAGGATTTCTTGCCCACCAGTCTGCTCATCTTTGGAAACGAAATATCACGGAAAACTCAATGAATTCTTCATGAGTGATTTTGATTGATAGGCTGTAAACAAAGTCACTTGCCTAATGATTTATATTTTTCCTTTAAAATCCATTCTTAGCAATCCATTTTGTGAGTAACCAGTTGTGGTGAAGGCCACAAACCCATGAAGGCCTCCCCCTGAAGTGAGTCCTAGGAGGAGGCCCCCTGGTGACAGTCAAATGGCAAACATCTGCATGTGGATTCATGGCTTACAGAGTCCGTGCACTACATTTTCAGCTTAGATCTCAAAACAAAGCTATGGCAATGGGAACAGTTAGCTCAAATGTCATTATCACCACCTTACGGATAGGAGAAACGCGTAGCTCTCAAAGTTATGCGTCTTGTCTCAAAGTCATGCGTCTTGTCCCAAAGTCATTCATCTTGTCTCAAAGTCACACAGCCAGTGACACATCGGTGTGGGGCTGGGCCTTCTGACCTCCTGCTGGTGTCTTTGCCATGCTAGCACAGCGCATCTAAGGACAACAGGAAAGAGCATTGGCATCATCTAGCTAAAGACAGTAGATCATGGACCAGAAAGTACTTAAGAATTAATATTGCTCAACCTTCTCATCTTGAAACAGGGAGCTGATACATTGACAGCTCCTCTGATTTTTTTTTTTTTTTTTTTGATGCCAAGTGTCTAGTTAAATTTTAGAGGGTGGGCAATTCAGTCTTTGTACTGGTTTCTCCTTTCCTTTACTGTTCCAGTAAGTACTTTTCCACACTCTCTTAAAATGTCTTTCCCAAGGACCCAGGTTCCATTTATCTCTTTGAGCTATTCATTCGAACAACAGTTGAGGGCTTACTGTGTCCTAGGCACTATTCTAGGTGCTGGAGTACAGTAGTGAAAAAAGTAGACATGATCCCTGTCTTCACAAGGCTTATATCCTAATGGATGAGACAATACATAAATAAGTAATGTAATTTCAGATTATCCATAGCATTATTAAGGAAATAAGTAAGGGGCTGATTTAGATGGAAGGGGAGAATAAAAGAATTATCTGAGAAAGGCACTGTATTATGGCCCTAAATAGGTACTGAGGAAATATTCGGTGAATGAATGTATGTGTGTGTAAGTTAAAATGAATGAGTGAATGGTTATTTTTACTTTCTTTTTAACCAGACATCTCCTTACCCCTCACAATCCACTCTGACCTACCCACTTCCTCTTTGTGCCACCTGGTCCATACTTAATTCCATGTGACTCTTCATCCTCCTCCCGATACACCTGCTACTCCCTGAGGTAAGCCTGATGTACCAGAGCAGTGTAGGCTTGAGCTGAGCTCTGCAGAGTGCCACGTTCAGCGCTCCAGCAGGCTGTAATGACAGTCGCCCACGACAGTATGTGGTGGGCAAGCACTCCTCTTCCTGTGTTGATTTCATTTACCCAAACACAACCCCCACCCAGGAGTGCGGGGACATTGCTTTCAATGACACTTTGCTGGCTCTGGGCATGACTGAACACACCCCTTTCTCAGAAGGTATGGATTTGTATAGCTTCCCAGGAAGAATAGTAACAAAGCCTGTGGAGCTATTCACCCCCACTCTTCTCACGCTGCTGCATAAATCTCAGATCTGGTGGGGTCAGCCTGTGAAGAAGCCCCTGGGTGGATGTCTGAAGTTCTAACAGGTGTATGGGTGTATACTCAGAGAGTATATGCCACAAGGGTGCTCTGCTACTGTTGTGTGACTGTTTCTTATCCTTCCACTTCCTTGAACGTGCATGCTTTTCCCTGAACAGCCCATAAAATTAGGCCTATGCATTTTGCAGTGTGTTCTATTCACAACATGTTATCACTAGCATTTACTCTCTCGCTTTTTTTTTCATTTGAGAGAAAGTATATGAGTGGAGGAAGGGGCAGAGGCAGAGGGAGAAGCAGACTCCCTGCTGAGCGTGGAGGCTGATGCAGGGCTTCATCCCAGGACCCCAAGACCAAGACCTGAGCTGAAGTCAGACCTTTAACCAACTGAGCCACCCAGGTGTCCCCTCACTAGCATTTGCTCTTAATGTTAAGTATCCTTTTACCTGTGTCACTGGGTTCTAAAATCTTTTTTCACATAGTGTTTTTTGTGGAGTGTATAGAGAACATGGAGAAATATAAGGAACAATGCCTTCATCTTTTTTTTTTTTTAATAGCAAATACAGGGATCCCTGGGTGGCGCAGCGGTTTGGCGCCTGCCTTTGGCCCAGGGCGTGATCCTGGAGACCCGGGATCGAGTCCCACGTCGGGCTCCTGGTGCATGGAGCCTGCTTCTCCCTCTGCCTATGTCTCTGCCTCTCTCTCTGTGTGACTATCATAAATAAATAAAAATTTTAAAAAAAATAGCAAATACAGTAGAAACTTTGTATGAGGAGTTATTCTAGTGATCATTGGTGAACACGGAGGCCAGGACACTAAAAAGTAATTTAGTGAGGTGATTTTCACAGATGCTAATCTTAAAGGGTAGGAGGATTTCACTGTTGGCAGCCCAGCATGATTCAAGACCAAGCAAAAGGCTACAGGGTAGACAGAGGGCCTGGAGCCCTTAGTGGAACCTCCCTTTGTCACTTTTGAGAGAAGGGCTCTGGATTCAGAGCTGCTTTAAGGTGTTGAAGACTCTATTCAGGCAGTTGGGTTTTTAAGATAATAAATAATACTTTGGTGAGTTGGGAAAGAATGTGACTTGTTTAGAAATCTCTCTTCCATTCAAAGGGTCACTTTGAACTGGCAAAGGGAGGGTATGTCCCTGTACCTGACTCCTTAGTTTAGTATCCGGTCAGTACATATAATACTTCACCTTTGTCCCTGGTCCACACAGCACTATGAAATAGGAAGGGAATGTTCTATCTTCATTTGATGAATAGGGAAACCAAGGCTCAGAGGAAGTGAATGACCCATCTAAGGTCATATTCCAGTGAAGGGTGGATCCAGAACTAGGATTTGGGTAGTCTAACCAGACTCAGGGTTCATCCCACTCTGCTGTGTCTTTTCTTTAGACCCCAGTACTCAACTCTTTTGGAAAGCTGACCCACACCCCTGTCATAATTATTCTGTATCCCAGGCACCCAGTACAGAGGCTCTTAAACCTGTGGCTGCTAGACCAGAATCATCACCTGCGAACTTGTGAGAAATAGAATTTCTTGGGCTCTATGCAGACCTGCCATGTTTGAGCAAGCCTTTCAGATGGCTCTGAGGCATGCTAAAGTTTGAGAACCACTGTTCTAGAAGTTTTCAAAAAATACTATTGAATAAATATTTCCTAGAATTCCCGCAGACTTTCATTAACATATTTTAAATGTTCAAGAACTCCCATTTATATTTTTATTTTAAACATTCCAGTGACTTCCCAGGAACCACTCCTTATTAACCAATCCCCTACTGGAAAGGAGTATTTTATCACAGAGTAGCAAGGAGGCCCAATACGGTGTTCCTTGTACATGGAAAGCTCAGAGAGAAAAGAAGGCACCAGAGATGCAAACAGCAGACCAGGTATAAGATCATAATGTAGGGAATGTTAATTGAGCTCTCATTTTGTACCACAAGCTATCCTTAAGTATTTCACATGTACTATCTTCTTTAATCTTCACTGCAACCAGAAGAGGTATATACCACATTGCATCCCCACAAATGAACAAAACTAAGGCCAGGAAACTTGCCCACAATTACAAAACTAGTTAAGTGGTACAACCTGGTAAGATTCCAAAGCCCAGGGGCTTACATGCTCTTGCATTTTGCTTCTCGTGCTCTGCATCTTCCAGAGATGAGCATGAACACTGAGCAAGCCACAGGGGAAGATGTTGAGGGGAGATTCATCCGATGTCCCTTGCACCTAGAATAGCACTTAGCACATTGTTGATGCCTAATATTTGTGTAGCGAATGATGAAATGGACTATCTGCAAAATAATTCTAATAGGAGTGGGCGAAGAGGCTTGGCAGAGAGGGTGGGATCTGAGTTGGCATTGGAAAATAGAGATGTAGAGAAAAGGCACTCCAGATGAGAGGAAGGGTACAAAGTATACATGCAGCAAATGGAGCTCTAACAGATACGGTGGGCAAGCCATTGCCCTGGAGGCCTGGGGAGGGAAAAAGGTAGGTCCGCTGACAGGAACTATTGATAAAGCTGGAAAGAGAGGGTGGGAGGTTTGAAGGCAACCCAAGGAGGTTGAAGTTTATTCTGTTATCCGTGAAAGGTCGTTCTCAGGATGGTCTCCAAAGGGCCAAATAAATAGTTTAGGGTGTTCTAACATATCTGTTTATTATTTTTAATCTTACAAATGACAGAAGAAGGTTGGATTATAGATCTGGGACACTTTGCTAGGATGGCAACACGAAACTCATCGTTGCCTATTTTGATTCATTACCATTTGCATGCAGTCATAGTAACTACAATATGCCTGTTACTAAAGCTTGCAGTGGCATGTGATAAAAATGAGGTGTAAAGTTGATTATAAAGAAGCCTGACATATTGTCATAGGAAAGAGGGAGGCAAAATCCAAAAGACCATGGGGCCCTAAACAAAGATCTCTGTTACGATGATCTCTGTTATTCCAGGATAGGATGAAAGCAGCTACCTAGTATATTTATTTAAAACAAATATTTATCACAAATATTTATTATAAATCCTCATAGAGCTTAAACAGGGCTTCTTTCAAAGGCAAAGCCCTAAAAGGAAGTAATTTCCTCTTTTGATATGCAGGCAGGTCAGTCTGAATGACACTCCCATTCAGCAGTGAAAAATGAGACCAATATGGCAATAACAATATGCACCTTGTAGGCACACAGCACACGTGAGATCCACCTCTAGAGAGAATCAACAATACTCCTTTGTTATTGTTGTTTTTCTGACTGCCTGTTCTTGTTCTAGTTATTTTAAGAAAATTCCTAGGTCTGAGCCATTACAGTGTCCATCCCCCATTCCAAAAGAGTCTAGAGTGATTATTAACACTGAGAACCATTGGATTTGATCCAACGAAGAATACAATTGTCATGTTTTTATTTATTTATTTATTTTTAATAGGATTTCTATTTTTTTAAAGATTTATTTATTCAGAGAGAGAGAGAGAGAGAGAGGCAGAGACACAGGCAGAGGGAGAAGAAGCAGGCTCCATGCAGGGAGCCCGACGTGGGACTCGATCCCGGGACACCAAGATCACACCCCGGGCTGCAGGCGGCGCTAAACCGCTGTGCCACCGGGGCTGCCCAATTGTCATGTTTTTAAAGAAAAAAGCCATCACACACTCCCTCCAGGAAAATACATAAGAATCCAACAAACTCACTCTTTTAAAATAGCTGTGTACTATTCCATAACTTAGCCACATTATAATCAACCAGTCTGCTACTGGTAGACATGTATACAATATTTCGCTTTTGAGTATCACATGTTCGTGATTTTGAAAGGACAACTTATCTATGGAGTTTAATTCACTTTATATATATTCACATGTTGGTTAGCAAAGAAACCTTTTCTCTGCATTTTACAGGTAGAAACCGTGAGGCAGATACTGTTTCTGTTTGTTGTCTTTTTTAAAGAGTTAGCTGCAACATACTTTCTTGTATTTTTGCAACTTTCTAAAAGATTAATTTATTTGAGAAAGAGAGAAAAAAGAGAGCAGGGCAGGGGGAGAGAGAGAGAAAAAAACTCAAGCAGATTTGGCACTGAGTGCAGAGCCCAATGCAGGACTGGCTCTCACAACCCGGAGATCAGACTTGAGCCAAAACCAAGATTCAGAAGTTTTAACTGACTACACCACCCAGGCCTCCGTATTTTTGCAACTTTCTATGCTGGCTTTCTATATACTGGGGGTTACAGGCAGGTAGCCTGCCAAGCCAGTGCATTGCACCCTGATGCGTACTGGGAACACGCAGTGTAGAGCCTTCAAGAAGCCCCATTCACTGACCACAGCGTGTCAGGTTCCCATAACTTAACCTCTGAGGCAAGAGTCCAACATCTGACTGGTCCCACAGGCAAAGAGGCAGGTGACTTCAGGGGGCCGAGGATGGGTCCTACACAGGGTGGCTCTGTTTGATGATTCTAGGCTCTGTGGGCTCCTCATGGACAAGCTACATCATGGAATTTCAATAAATAATGTAAACCTGGCTCTGGTTTCAGCCCCGGTGTTCACTTTCAGCACCAGGCTGCCATTGTTATTTGCAAGCAGGGCCCTCCTCTGCACGAGGTATGGAAATTTGGCTGAGATTCACTGACATTTTGAGAGCATGGGAGGGCTAGATTACTGTGTGCAAAAATAGAGATTTTTTTTTTTTCTAAATAGGAGCAATGTGAAATCCAGATGTGCAAGGATGTACTTTTTAAAATAAAAAAGAAAAGCTGGTTATCACTGACCTAGTATGTTTGCTTTGTTGCTCTACGAGGCCCTTGTCTTCCAAGGCTGAAGGCCTTCTCAAATACCAATAGGGATAAATCACCTAGAGATCTTGTTAAAAATGCAGACTCTGATTCAGTAGGGCTGAGGTAGAGCCTGAGGATCTCCATTTCTACTAAGGATCTGCATTCCTGAGGAATGCTGATATTGCTGGGTTGTGGACCCACTTTGAGTAGCAAGGCTATAGACAACCTACGAATTTGCTCCTATCAAGAAAATTGTTTCTTTTAGGGACATTGTTGGGGATTCTCAGGGGAGAGATAAAACACTCTTTTTTCTTTTTAAGATTTATTTATTTGGGGTGGAGAAGGGACAAAAGGAAAGAAAGATTCTCCAGTAGACTCTACACTAGATATGGGTCTCCATCTCATGACACTGAGACATGACCAGAGCTGAAACCAAGAGTCTGAAGCTCAACCAACTGAGCCACCCAGGCACCCTACAGAGATAAAACATTCTCAATGGGACTTGATTGAGGAATGAGCTCATGTTCTCTTTCTTAGGATGTGGTATTCTAGCTATAATGTCAATCTATTCATAAAGAAAGAAGGGATCTGGGCTTGCAGTGTTATTGGGCCACATCCTTCCAGGGTACTGGCATGTGCTGTACCCCATTTGAACCTCACAGAGAATTTGAGAAGCACCTGGGCAGCTGTGGTTATTCCCAGTTACAGATGAGGGACAGAGCTTTGGGGCCAATACAAGCCACCTCTCTCTCCTCCACTATCCCCCCACGGGTGACAGGATTGAGAGAAGAACCACCTTGCTCACAGCTAGTTACATAACTGCAGGTGCTCTAGACTAAAGTCCCAGATGTTCAACATTCCACTTCTAGTAAATTTGTTCAGAAAGCCTTGTTCCTCCTCAACCCCAAAGTCTTTCCCTGAGGCTGTGGTATTTGCATGCAAACTATATTTTGAACAATGAGAATGAATATGTCTGGCCCTGAACTTATCACAAGACTGAGAAGAGAACAATGAAACAGGGTCTGTTTTATGACTTGGTAGAAAGAGTCCCATGAAAAAAAGATCTGATAAGAGCTAATTGGGAGAACACAGGGGGAAATTAAGCTTCTCGTTTTAGCTGTGCCCTATTTTTTCTGCTTTTTCTGCTTTTTCTGCAGTCCTCTGCTCTCTGGGGAGAAGTGTCTGCAGAGTCCCATCTGAGGTCGCCATTATAAATAAAACATGTAATCACCAAATGACACTGACACTCCGTCCCACTGATCCTCATTGAGGCCTCAGAATTTTCTACATCATGCTTCTGGCAGCCTCTTCCAGTAATTGAGAGATGAAGCACACGTTGAAACGTCTTTGCCATTCCTGAGCCTCCACAGAAAGATAATTTGAAGGGGGCTGATCCTAAACATCTTGATAGAATTCAGAAATCTGTCTGCTATTCTTGAAGGCCAACGCTTGGCATCACCCATCCTAAACATAGCCAAACAATAGCGAGCTTCCTTAGGTAGAGCTTGCAAGTGAAGCTACTGTGACTAGCTCATTCGGCTTAAATTGGTTCACATGGTTGAGAGTTGGTCTAGAGGGCAGGACCATAGTATGATTTTTAGCAACCACATGCAGCTACTTTAATTGGTGCCTTCAAACTAAACAGAAATAAAAATTATATGCTTTGCTGAGTATTGACATAAATTGACGTTACATAAATTTCTACTCCAAACTTATTTTTTTTAAAGATTTTATTTATTTATTCATGATAGACACACACACACACACACACAGAGAGAGAGAGAGAGAGAGAGAGAGGCAGAGACACAGGCAGAGGGAGAAACAGGTTCCACACCAGAAGCCCGATGCGGGACTCGATCCCGGGACTCCAGGATCGCGCCCTGGGCCAAAGACAGGCGCCAAACCGCTGAGCCACCCAGGGATCCCCCTACTCCAAAACTATTGACGGGACAATTTCTGTTAGAGCTGGAAACACACCTTCACATCATGTGATGATACCAAGTGGCTGATTTGAGGGCTCCTTTCTATGGATCCCAGTATTAGGATGCAAGAGCAAAAGTAGGGTTTTTTGGTGCTTGTGAATTTGAGTAGCCCAAGAGCATCATGCCAAATTCTGAGACTTACAGAAAGGATCCAGTAGAGGAGAACCATTCCTGCACCTCACTTATTTTGGAGTCACTTGGAGGTAGTTTTGTATCTTTATAAAGACCACTTTCTGTTTTTCCTCCGAGGCACAAAGTGGAGAATTTATATGACCGTTCTTCACAAGGAAAGGCCATTTCCAACTTCTAAAAAAAACTTTATTTATTCATGAGAGAGAGGCAGAGACATAAGCAGAGGGAGAAGCAAGCTCCCTGCGGGTAGCCCGATACAGGACTCGATCCCAGGACCCCGGGATCATGACCCGAGCCGAAGGCAGACTCTCAACCACTGAGCCACGCAGGTGCCCCAATGTCCAACTTTTTTGGAGCCCAAATAGTATTGCTTAGTGAGTACCTGGGAGCAGAGTTGGACATTATGCAGTCATCCCTTCATTTCACAGGCAAGGATGCAGAAGGCGACATTGATACAATCACTCGCTCAAGGGCACATTTATCTTGCAGGACATCTGGGACCAGCACACAGGTCTTCCAGCTGCCACTGGCCAGACAGAAAGCAGGGTGGGCAATCTGTCTTTTGTAACGGTAGAACTTGTGAAAGAAAATATATTAAGTCTTGGAAAAATTCCCTTTCTGAATAGAAACACAGATTTCATCTCAGGTTATGGCTTCCTGGGAGATGGCCTGGACCGTTGTGTGTGTGGTATAATCACTGGAGTGAGTTTATTTATTTTTTTTATGGGAGTACAATAAATAGAACATTTCCTGTCTCGGTCTGCCATTTGGAAAAGCTTTTCATTTCCCCCCTGGGCCTAGAGGATTACAAAAGACAGACTCCTTTTCAATTATAGCTCAGCCTGAGCTTGAACACACAACTCAGCCAGGATCGAGCTCAGATTGAGTTGTCTCAAGGCAGAGAAAACGAAATTGCATCTCCTTGACACAAAACCTGGCTCAGCTTCTATGTCTGTAGCTGTGAGGCCGTTTTTAAAAAGTGGAAGACGGAATCATTGAGGACTGCAATCATCACAGCACATTCTGTAAGATCTTGAAAAGAATTAGTTGGGTGGACTTATGTGATAGGAGGCACTGGCTGGTGGGGATCTTTCCATATTGCACGGTGGTGCGGAAGCCTTTCCAGACTATGTCTTTTAGTATACTGATTGGGGGTGGTGGGCAGGGACCAGAGGGCAGAGGGACGATTAGGGGAGTGATGTGTTGAGGGCTTGCTCTCTGCTAGGTTCTGTGCTCCCATTTCACGTGTGTGATCTCCCTGGATCCTCCTAGTCATCCCATGGGGGAGAAGGGGTGAGTGAAGGTGGGGATCTAGCAATACCATTTCTCTCCTGTACTTCCCCTGGGGGCTCAGCGCCTTCAGTATGAGTCTGACTTGTCTTTACCCTCAGTGAATCCTTCATATTAAAGGGAATAAAGCTTGGTTAGAGTCTGTATACTACAATGATCAGAATTTTTCCTCCTATGACTTTAGTATTTTACTCTTTTAAGAGAGTAAAAGGACAGGTAAGCAGAGGTTAGCAGGAACTTCACCTCTAGAGATGAATTTTGGAAGGATTCAGTTCTCACAGATCCTGTGATTATGTCTGAATCACGTACATTGATGACTTTGAGATTTCAATCCTCTCCGCTCTCCTGCAGACTCCACCCCACCAGTTGTATCCTGGACAAGTCATCTGTGCTTTGTGGAGCTCTGTTGGCCTCATCTGAGACATGAAGGAGTTGCATGAGGCCTGAAGAGTCTAGGCTGGGGTGAGGGTGGGGCAGCCTTCCAACAGGAAAGCTTCAATAGCTTTTTGAGGGAACGTGCTGAGAATACCATGGAAAGGTGTTTGAGGAAAATTGTGGGAAGGCAAAGGCTTGAAGGGGCCTGTGAAGGTGGTTAGAGGTGGTTCTTGCTGTATGTCTCATTTCTCCTGGTGCTGCAGTGGTGGCTGCTGCCCTGGAGCTCTAGCTGCCTGCCTGTCAGGGTGGAGGGTCAGCCCCCAAGCTCCATCTCCTCAACGAACACTTCCCCGCAGGAGCCAGTGTGGTTCTGGGATCTGGGAGGCCGTTGCTGGCTCATAGGATTTCTATTCAGCCAGTAGAATCCTTAACTGCAGATATAAGGCTCAGGGATATTTACCTTTTCTGAGCCATGTTTTGGCCATATTTTAGAGTGCCTTTTAAGAGCATCTTTTTTAATCGACCCACTTTATGAATAACAAAACTAAAGCTGGGCATGGGGGCTGGAAATTATTTGCACAAGATCGCACAGTTATTTGAGCCCAAACTAGATCTGGAACATAGGACTTCTAATCTCTGCTTTTTATTGCCCTCCCTTCTTTTGATTAAAGGGCTACCCCAGGAACTCCATTTAGCCAGACACCCTCCAAACATTCTGGCCAGGGTCTTACCACAAGCAAGGATCCCAAATTCATAGCACTCCTATCAAAGCAAAGTTAAACATTCCTGTAGTCTCCACCTCCAGATTAATTAAAAAGGAATGTGTTTTGTTTTTAAGTCTTGCCTTTCTGACCAGCCCTGAAGTAATTTTAAATAGAGTATTTTAAATGGAAATTAAAGCAGCTTTGTGACAAGAAGTGCTTCCCATTGGCCCCAGCACTCTACTCATTATAGAAGCTCCAGCCTTATAAGTTGAAAAGATAAGAATTGACTGGATCTCACATAGGATTTAAAAGGGAAAAGCCCTTTTAAAGTCTGGTCTCCAGACTCTGGGATGCTACTGTTAACCATTCTTCCTTCTTTCCCAGCTCCTCACCTACCTGGCAGATGCCTGAAACCCCAGAACTAGAGCTCTATCCCTTCTGCTTATATCTGGCCCATAATCAATGCCAAACAATTATCCAGGATTCATTCTTTAATTTGAGTGCTTTCAGAGTTGGCTTTGAGAAATGGGGAAGACACCATGTTGGGGATGGATGGCTAAAGGGGTAAGAGACCAGTGATGGCAGGAAAAGCAGACCTAGGGGACATAGGGACTCCCAGAAGATAGGCTTTTGACTGCTTTGTGGCCTCGCCTTTGATTGAGCCAACATTCTCAGACTGCAGGAAGAAAGAGAACTAGAGAATCCCTGGCTGAGTTTCCTGAATACAGCACAAAGGACAAGACCACCTGCTTATAAACACCCCACTCTGTAACCAAGCCTCCAGACCTGCACATATGCAGTCACTTCTCTCCCAGGTCCTCACCCACTGTTTTGCTTGAATAAATCCTCTTACCCTTAGACTCATATCATTGGTTGGCCCCAAGACCTTCCCTGAACTCTCAGATGGGCTCCTTTGTGTTCCTACTCTACCCATGCTCTGTCACTATTGCTCTTCACTTATGATCTGGACATCATCTCCTTACCTTTTGCTGCCTTCATGTGGGCCAGCTTTTTAAGGAAAGGGACTGGTTCTTATTCATCATTGAACTCCCAGGCTCTGCACCCAGCAGGCCCTCAGTGAAGGTACTTGTCTGACTACGTGGACCACCCCCTGCTTAAGTGGTCAGGTGACTGCATATGGTTCAAGGTGGGGCTAAAGCCTCCTAGTGCTCCACACAGCCAGGAAAGCTGAAATAGGACTTGATGGGATCCTGCCTATAGAAGAGAGTCTCTGTAGCCATTGGTGGCTAGAGGTTAGTGCATGGGAAGAGGAAATGTGGTTGAGCCCATATGACCACGTGAGAGCCTGGACCTGGTCACAGTGTTGTCTGTCACCCTCACGGAGGACCCATCTGCAGAGATCAAGAGCAATCTTGTGTGGAGGTGCAACCATGAAGATATGAGCTGGCAAGTGAGGTTCCTGGCACTGTGGCTGCACTGATTTAAGGTTCTCCAGATATCTTCCATCCAAAATGTGCTTTCCATTTCCTGAACAGCTCAAAATGGTGCCTTTCTTTCAGGGCCTATGGAAGGACTGGCAGTGGGGGAGCATTAGTAGAGGTGCAGGGTGGGGAAGAGGGGGAGAAGGAGGGCTGTGGTCTGATGGCATCTCCAGGACAGGAGTGTAAGGAAATAGGGAACAAAAAGAGTAAGGAGGGCCCCTGAAATTTTCCTGAGATTCTGACTGTGTGTTTGGAGGGGGCCTGGGGACCTCATTTGTCTGTTTTTTTGTTTAACACATCCTTTAGGTGGTTCTATTATATATATCCCTAACTGTGAGCACCACTAGGTCAGACGTGGCCAAATCCGGTCCAACATTGGAATCCTTTTGAGAGTTTTGAGGAAAAAAAAAAAAGTTCTGAGCCCTACCCCAGATAAATTAAATCCAGATATCTGAGAGCAGGTCCTGGGCATGGCATTTTTAAGTGAATATTAGCCTTTTCAAGTTCTATAAACCTACTTCACCAACATATTATAAAATACTCATTTTTGCCAGAAAATTTTCCAAAGGGTCCCAGATATTTAAGTGAACCTATTTAATAAATCTCATGACTCAGATGTAATGTTAGTTGGCATAAGCTTTTAATCTGTCATATTTGGGAGTTTGGGGTAGCTGAGAGTTTCTGAACCCAAGTGAGATGCCAGATGGCAGATTTTGTGATTTGAAATCTAAAGTCTTTCCAGACCAGCTTGTGATATTAAGATGCCATATCCCAAACTCCACATTCAGACAACTAAAGCAGAGGGTGGGATGAATAGTAATTGAAGGATCTTTGCTATCACAGGATCCCAAATGCTAACTTTTGTGGGAGATGCGGAGTTCAGTGTCAAGATATTCTTGTCTGCTGTGAAGATTATAGGAGTTGCAGGTTCATTCCGTGAACGTAAGAGAAATGGATTCATGATCAAAAGTTGGAACTAGTATCTCTAGTATCTCAAATAATAAATATGAAATAGGTCAAGGAAGGAAAGCAACACTTTTGACAGTGGCCTGATTAAATGGAAAACATGTTTTCTTCATTAAGACTGCTATTCTTCTGGGGCAGGCTTAGGTGAGAAGATGTCTTCAAATGAAACCCATGTGAGACAGAGTTCCATTTATTTGAGGCTGTAGATTTATATCGCTCTTTGGCTTCCTGTGCTTTGGTATATTTCTGATGTGGGAGACTTCCAGCTTTTAGCTTTCCTGATTCAAGCATTGAGAGCCATAGTCAAGCCTGAAAGAACAGCATGATGATCCCATAAATATGTGTAGCAGAGGTTCCTGGTGATGAGAGGACATACAGGCTTCCACCAGGCTTCAGTAGAAAATCACCAGGGATTGGCCACAACCTGAGTCTCACCTTCATCGATCTATCTTCCTTGAGTTCTTGTCTTTGGCACCTGAGCCCCTTGAAAACAGTGGCTAAAGAATGTAACTCAGCACAGAAACTCAATGACATTACAGAACACAGACATACATGTGCCCGTGATCATACCTACAAGTCACCCAACATATGTCCCTTTCCCTGTCTCCCTTATGGTCCATGTGACACTGTCCTCATTTAGGAACACTTCTCTAGCCAGTGGACAGTGACCATAGTTCTTCCTGTGTTTGCTTTCTCTCCTGAATGCATTGCTTGGCACACAAAACCCTGAGCACCAAGGTATTGTTGAGTTTTTGTGCCATCAAAGAGAGGTCTACTGGCCCTTGACCAAGGCATAGCATTTCATAAAGAGGGATGTTTAATTAGCTCTTCCTAAGTATTTGTCTTCTGTAGTCATAATGACTATAACTATAAATTTATAAAGTGAAAACCATGTGTTTTATGCCTACTACCATTCAGTGGTGTAACAACCCTGTGAGGTAAATATTTCTGCCCCCAATTTGCAGATAAGATACCTGAGGTTAAGTGGGTACGTGTTACTTGCTGGATAACATACCACCCCAAACATTAGTGGCTTTAAATGATGAAAACATTAATTTTGCTCATGAACCTGCAGTTCAATCAGGCTTCGTGACGTCACTAGGTGTCATTTGGGACAACTCGAAAGCTGGGGCCTGGAATCATCTGAAGTCACATTCATTCACATGTCTGGTCAGTGATGCCACCTGTCAGCTGAGCACTCAGCTGGAACTGTCAATTGGAACACTGCACAATGACTCTTGTGCTCTGGATTGCTCATGACATGGTTTCCAAGGGCAGGCATCAGAAAGGAGAGAGTATGCCAGGCTCAATCTGTTCTTTTCATGACCTGGTTTCAGAAGTCATACATTTGACATTCTACTACTCATCCAGACAGCCATAAAGGCCCACCCAATTTCAAGAAGAAGGCAAATATGGACTCCACCTCTTGAGAGTATATGAAATGGACATAGTGCTGTAGCCACTTTGGGAAATAAAACTTGCCACATTCAGCTGCTTGATATCAGGGCTGGAATTTGAACCCATGTCTGCCTGACTCTATACCATGCCCTTTACACTGTACTCCAGAACTCTGTGGAGTCAAGGACACAAGCCTGCCTCTAGTGCAATGGACTTTAGTTGTTAAATATTATACCTGGGGCTAGTAGATCAGAAAAAGCCTAACCCAGAAACAGAGGTTTGGATGTTGGGACCTCCCGGGCTTTGTGCAAATTCATGATAGGAGAGCCATTCTGCCTCCTGAAACCCTATAGGGTAACTTGGAAGACATAACAGGACTGTCAAACTTATACTTCTTGAGACACCTGGATGGCTCAGCGGTTGAGCATCTGCCTTTGGCTCAGGGTGTGCAAGGGGCCTGCTTCTCCCTCTGCCTATGTCTCTGCCTCTCTCTGTGTCTCTCATGAATAAATAAATAAAATCTTTAAACATATATTTAAATGTATACTTCTTGAACATTTCTTGGGCTCCCAGGGTTTCATTAAGTCAATCAATCACCAGTTGCCTTATGCTAACAAAAGACTTCTCAACTATCTTATTAGAAAGAGAGATTGTTTGGTATGGAAAATAGTAATAACAAAGAATACTACCTGACTTTTACTAATAAGGAAATGTCAGGTGTCTAATAACTGGCAAACTATTCAATTGAAATGAGGCAAAGTCTAGAATAATGTAGAAGGGAGTGAGAGAATGGGAGGTGGAAGTCACAAGAAAGGATGGAGCCAAGTGAACCCTATAGCATTTCAACATTTTCTCTTTTTCTTCTTCCTCTTTCTTCCTTTTCCTTCTTTTCTTTTTTTAAGCTTGGGGGTTGAATAGCATGTGTTTAGTTCTAAGAGCCAGTGTTACTGCTGACTTAGGAAGGATAATCATGTTCTTGGGGGTGGAGGAGTTCTCCAGAGGGCATCAAGCATGGAGCAAGGGGGGTGCCGGGAGGTGCGGGGGGAGGTTAACCGAGAGGCCAAGGTCAGGAAGAGGAGGATGTCAGCCAAAGAACAGGAGGGTCAAATGTGGGACCAATAGCAACAGTGGAGCACTAAGCCAACTGTGGGCCCTTCTGAGCCCAGGGCCTCATGCGGCCACACAGATGGCCTGCCCATGGAACCAGCCCAGTAGGCAGGGGGCACCAGGTGACAGGGACACTTTAAGAAGTAGGGAAAGTCAAAAGTTCTAACTGCAAGAAAAAAGTCAAGTAGGAGTAAATTACAAAGAAAGGGAGAGAGAGAGAGAAAAAAAAAAGAATTGCTGAGGCCCAGAAAGGGATTGAGAATCATTTTAAAAGAGGGCGTGAAGTAGAAGCAGGACTGGCAAGAGGTTTAAAAGAGACCCATTCATTTAATCAAACAGTATGGACATGAAAGAATAAAAATAAAAAGCCATGTGGGAGTGAAAAAAGGGGCTAGGAGAAGGGGCATTAGTGTTGGGTTGGAAAGGGCAGCTCTTTCTCAGAGTGTGCGGAAGAATAGGCGGTGAATACAGACTCAGGGCAGATTGACATAGCACTCAGGGTAGGCTGAAGGCCACTGCCAAGAGGCCTCAAGCACAGCAATATTACACAACACAAAGAGTTGTAGGTGTCCTTGGCCCCAAAGCCACTCTCAGACCAGAGCAGTAACTACTAAGGGTCAAAGGCACCACTGGACCCTGCTCTCTTAGTCAGACCCTTAACAGAGTAGCCTTCTAGGAATGGCACCCACAAGTTCCTTTGAGAGGGGATATTTACGTAACTCTATTGAGTTGTTTCTAAAACCATCTGGGGAGCTAAGGTGTTGATGACAGACACTGGATTGATAGGTTACCTGTCATAGGCAATACTTTTAAATTTACTTTGTGTGATGTTTAG
The DNA here is from genome assembly GCF_053574225.1 of Canis aureus. Lineage (NCBI taxonomy): Eukaryota > Metazoa > Chordata > Mammalia > Carnivora > Canidae > Canis > Canis aureus. The sequence continues at coordinate 58,392,252 of NC_135617.1, forward strand.
TTTTGTATGTCAGCTTGGCTGGGCTGTGGTGCTCAGATATGTAGTCAAGCATTGTTCTAGATATTTATGTGCTACAAGTGTTTTTTGGGTGAGACTAACATTTAAATGAATAGACTTTGAGTAGAGCAGATTACCTACTCTAACATGTGTGGGCCTCATTCAGTTAGTGGAACATCAGAACAGAAAGACTGACCCCCTCTGAGGAAGAGGAAGTTCTATCAGCAGACTGCCTTTGGAGTCAACCTGCTGCTCTTCCCTGAGTCTCCAACCTGATGACCTATTCCATCAGGTTATGGACTTACCAAACCTCTATGGTCATGGGAACCAATCTCTTAAAATAATTATTTCTACTTTTAAAAATTATTTCTATTTTTAAAAAAGATTTTATCTATTTATTTGACAGAGAAAGAGAATGCAAGTATGGGGAGCAGCAGACAGAGGGAGAGGGAGAAGCAGGCTCCCTGTGGAGCAGGGAACCCCATGGGGGCTCATCCTAGGACCCCAGGATCGTAACCCGAGCTGAAGGCAGATGCTGAACCAACTGAGTCACCCAGGTGTCCCTAATTATCTCTATCTATCATGCACACACATGTATCCTGTTGGTTCTACTTCTAGAGAACCCTGACTAACGCACTTGAAATTCTTCATGTCACACTGCATAGGCTGATTCAGGCTTTATAATCCACTTTACATAAATGCTGACAGTATCTGAAGCCTCCAGTGTGTACTTGTTACCTATTTATTGAATGAAAAATGCCCGGATGCCCGTGAGTGAAGATTCACGTGGCAGCCGAGGAAAGAGCTGTTGTTCCTTCAAGGATAAAACTCCCCGTCCTCAAGTGAACCACAAACAACCAAGACCTATCCCTGCTAATGGAAGCCTTACCAACCAAATTATTATAGACCATTCAGTTTTTAAAAAATCATCGTTGGGATGCCTGGGTGGCTCAGGGGTTGAGCATCTGCCTTCGGCTCAGGGTGTGATCCCAGGATCCAGGATCGAGTCTCGCATCAGGCTCCCTGCATGGAGCCTCCTTCTTCCTCTGCCTAAGTCTCTGCCTCTCTCTCTCTCTCTCTCTCTCTCTCTCTCTGTGTGTGTGTGTGTCTCTCATGAATAAATAAATCTTAAAAAAATAAAAATAAAAAATCATCATAAGGAATACTCTATGAGTTATACTAATAAGGAAAAAATGGGCAGCTCTAAATATTGTTATCGTATAGAAAAATTCTTTCTCTTTCATGTAATGGGAATCAATTTATTGCTCTATATATGAGTCATTTTATATCCAAAGAAAGTTCTCTTTCTGTGGCCTTTGTCACCTTGATACTCTTTCCCATAAGATAACAACCAGCCTAGTGTGGCAGAAAGCTACAAATCAGGAATCAGGAATTCTATCCCTGATTCTGTCATGGCACCAGGCTGTGCAACCATAGACAAGTCGTTTAACCTTTCTGGGCTTGTTTGCTGACCAGTAAAATGAAAGAGCTAGACTATATCATCCCTGAGTTCAGTTCTAACGTCATTACTATAGAATTTTTATTTCTAAACTTGAAAAACTTGCCTAATCACCTGAGTCTGGGGATAGTTTTCATGGGCCAAAGCAACAAAAAGTTGAAATGTGCCATAAAATAATTTTCTGGACAAAATTGGGGTTTCTTCATCTAGGACTTATCTTTGCTAGGTTTTTAAATGAATCAAACCAAGAGCCTAAAAATACTGCATTTTGAAATATCAGACATGTAAACATCTATAGTACTCTGGGCCCCACCAAGAGAGAGAAACCATGCAGTGGTTTAAACAGGAGAAGTTTAACATAAAGTATAACTATGATAAATAGTAACTATGACATCTATGAGAATTCTGAAGCTATAGGAAAATAGCCAAGGAAGGGGTTCAACTCTCATTTGGGGAGCAATTGGGTGGCTCAGTGGTTGAGTGCCTTCCTTTGGCTCGGGGCATGATCCTAGGGTCCTGAGATCGAGTACTGCACCAGCACACAGGGAGCCTGCTTCTCCCTCTGCCTATGTTTCTGCCTCTCTCTGTGTGTCTGTCATGAATAAGTAAATAAAATCTTTCAAAAAGCTCACTGAAGAAGTACTGGTCAGCCCAGTAAAAAAGCACAGAAGCTCTCTGGTTTGGCCAGGCCAGAGCTGGCCCAGAATTGTTAGGGCAAGTAATAGGCTACTGTCCAGAGCTCAGCTGGGGAACAGGTGGTCAGCAATGGTGTCATAGGCATAAGTGGGAACCAGGTGGTAGCAGGAGGAGGAGGCCTTCAGGCCACATGAGGCTTGCAAAGTAAGCATCACATCTGTGTGGCCATCCTGAGCAGAAGCATGCTCTGTACAGGCTCCGTGGAGGCTCCTCTGGCCACAAAGTGCCAGAGGGATCACATTCTGGGCTGTGGCTAGGGCAGGCTCTGCTGGATGTCATCACACCCACACAGCTGCCCCCCAGCCTTCACCAGAGACAGGAGAAGAGCCTCTTCCTTCTGCAGGGTCCCTCCCGTGCTTTCTCCTAAGAAAGACACCATTACGCTCACTGTAGAAATGCTGAAAGGAATTTCCCCCTAATCTCATAAAACATTTCCTACAGTGTGCATTCAGAGCTGAGAGACAATAAATTGATAAACAACATATAGCTGTCAAGTCCAAATGCCATCTGACCATTGTCTGCTATTCCCTCTTGGGAATATATTCCTCTCCAAAAATTCCTCCCTCTTCCAGACCCTGGTGCCCCCAAGTGACTTGTTTTTAAAAAAGGTTTATTTATTTATGATAGACCTAGAGAGGCAAGAGACACAGGGAGAAGGAGAAGCAGGCTCCCTGAGGAGCCGGAAGTGGGACTCCATCCAGGATCACGCCCTGAGCCAAAAGCAGATGTTCAACCACTGAGCCACCCAGGAGTCCCCCCAAGTGACTTTTGGACAGTTATCAGCTTCTTCTTGTGCGGAGACAAAGCTCTGTGTACCTGGTCCTTTCGTGGGGTGTCTTTAATCAACAGTTCTCAAATGTCGCTCATGACCTCTTGGGGTCCCCAAGGCCCTTTCAGGAATTCTGGGAGGTCATACCCATTTTCAAAGAAATGTAATTTCTCCCTGGGGTTGAAATTTCATGCGTACAGCTACCTGTGTTTTAGCACAAATCAAGGCTGTGGTATAAACAGTACTAGGAGTCACGTGCATGCAGCAAAAAAAGAAGCCAGTCTTATTTATGAATGTCCTTGATGAAGCAGTAAAAAGTATATAATGTAATAAAATATCAACCCTTGGGTATATGTCTTTTAAACATTCTGGCTGATGAAATGGGAAATCCACATAAAGCTGTTGGGCTGCATTCTGAGTACAACGGTTGTCGGAAGATCAGCCCTTGCTTGATTGAGTGGTGAGCTGAACCAGCCACTTCTCTCACGGAACAGGGTTTTTACTTGAAAGAGCAAGTGGCAGACAAACTGTGGCTTTTCAGGCTTGGTATTTGCCAGACATTTTCTGGAAAATCAGTGAAAGAGCTTGTTGGTTCCAGGATACCAACTGACAGTATTTATTGCCTATGATAAAACGCAAGCTTTCAAGAGAAAATTAGAATATTGGGAAACACATCCCTGCCACCGTGCATTTGACGGCCTCTCTGAAACTTCTCGGATGAGCTTAGTGATGATATTAATGAATGAAATATTTTGACATTGTACGATGACATGTATCAGCATTGGGAAGATCTGCATAGCTCAGTGAAATGCTATTTTCCAAATGACGAATTTGTGATGTAAAACAAATCATTCATGGGTGAAAGATCCATTCATAGTGCGAGATAGATGAATGGGTTTTAGTGGAACAGAAGAACTTCACTGATAGGGTTTCAAATTCCATCTACCAACGAGGTTTTAAGAAACTACCACTTGAGTTTCGGTATGGTATTAAAGAAAAATGCCCAGGATTATCTGAAAAAGCTATTAAATTACTCCTCCTTTTTCCAACTACATATCTGAGTGACGGCAGATTTTCTTTTTATACTTCAACCAAAAAGCAAAAGATTGAACGCAGAAGCCAGCTTTGATTAAGTCAGACATTAAAGATTTTGCAAAATATAAAACAATACTGCTCCTCACTCAATTTCTTTTCTTAAAAAATACATTTCCTTTATTTCAAAGTATTACTTATGTTAATGTACAATATGTTTATTATCATTGCTATCATTATATTTAAAAGAATAAGTAGGGATCCCTGGGTGGCGCAGCGGTTTGGCGCCTGCCTTTGGCCCAGGGCACGATCCTGGAGACCCGGGATCGAATCCCACATCGGGCTCCCTGCATGGAGCCTGCATCTCCCTCTGCCTATGTCTCTGCCTCTCTCTCTCTCTCTGTGTGACTATCATGAATAAATAAATAAAATCTTTAAAATAAAATAAAATAAAATAAAAGAATAAGTAAATGACTGTTTAAAATATTTTTTAGCTTTCAGTTATAATACAGTAAATACAAAAGCTCTTTGGGATTCTCAATGATCTTTAAAAGTGTGTAAAAGTTTTAAGACCAAAATGTTTAAGGATTGCTGTCTTAAATAAATCCCCATTAGTCACTTAAATTCACAAAATTTATAAATGCAATGAAGGAGGTCAAGAGAGGAAGGTGACTTTATTACTCAAGGTCACACAGTGAATTAGAGGCAGAGATACGTCTAGATCCACGATCTCCTACTACAGTGTGTTATACAATCCAAACTTTCTCCCCAGGACCCTCTTCAGAGTGCAAACATCACAATTTTGAGATACTCAAGCCCTAAATAGGGAGCAATACCATCCTCCCCTCCACATGCATCAGCTCAGGCACGGACAGGCACCAGCTAAATTTCAGGCACCTGTACTTGTTGCTGCTGAGGGCAAAGTAAATAAAACATGGCCCATGTTTTGAAGGTAACCAAGCTCACCCTTTAGAGGGAGGATGATATGAAAGGCAATATCTCATAGCAGATAACCTGACCTACCTGCCATATAACATGATGTATATTCATACTACCTACATAATTACATCATGCCATTATTTTTTTTTAAAGATTTTAATTTATTTACTCATGAGAGACATACACACACAGAGAGAGGGAGAGACACGGGCAGAGGGAGAAGCAGGCCTCATGCAGGGAGCCGGACGGGGGACTCGATCCCGGGTCCCCATGGTCACGCCCTGGGCTGAAGGCAGCGCTAAACCACTGAGCCACCCGAGCTGCCCACAACAAGCCATTATTATATCAATATTGCATATCATATAAGTTTTATTATATACATAGCATATAATATAGTAGAATAGAACTCATAGTAAATACATTTACTTTATCTAGGAAACAGGCAGTACCTTGGGGTCACAATTTTGTGCATGTACCCTAGGCCCACGGCAGAGCAGAATTGTGAGCTTGGGAAGTTTTGCCACCAGCTGTATACCATTCTCCTTCTGACACTTTCTGACTTGCATTAGTTTTCTAGGGCTGTCATAACAAATCACCATAAACTGGTTGGCTTCTCTCACACACGACACACATTTATTCTGGAGGCTAAAAGTTTGAAATCAAGGTGTCAGCAAGGCCATGATCTCTTCAAAGGCTCTAGGGAAGGATTCTCTTCCTCATCTCTTCTTGTTTCTGGTGTGTCTGGCAATACTTGGTGTTCCTTAGCTTATAGATGCAGGACTCCTAATTTCTGCCTCTGTCTTCACATGAACTTCTCTCCTGCAGGTCTGTGTTCAAATTGCTCTATTCTTATAAGGGCATCAGTCATATTTAGGGCCTGTCCTAATCCAATATGACCTCATCTTAACTCGATTACATCGGCAGAGACCCCAAATAAGGTCATACATGTTCTGGAAAGACATGAATTTAGTGTGAATTGGGGGCATTATTTAACCAAGTACACTGTGTGCTTGCCCAGCCTTCATTGTTCACCGCCTCTTTGGAGCATCCCTCACATTTTCCCTCACACATTTCAGGACCCAGCATCCCGTTGAGCCTCACCTGGCCATTCTCTGTTGGTGTGTTGAGTGGTTGCCACAAGCTCCCATCGTTTAACTTATGAGTCTAACACAGGATTTACCCGGGCCATGTAACTGGTAACTTGTGAAGGAGGAAAGAAAGAAGGTAAACAACTCAATAGTAAAAAAACAAATACCCTGATTAAAAAAAAACAGGCTAAGGACTTGAATAGACATTTCTCCAAAGGGGACGTAAAAAGCCAAAGGTATATGAAAAAATCTCAACGTCACTTATCATCAGGCAAATGCAGATCAAAACCACAATGAGATACTACCTCACACCTGTCAGGATGGCCACCATCAAAAAACCCAATGTCAACAAGCAGTGCTGAGGAGGCAGAGACATTGGGACCTGTGTGCACTGTTAGTGGGAATGCAATTGGAGTAGCTGCTATGGAGAACAGTATGGAGGTTCCTCAGAAACAAAAAACTAGAACTACTCTATGATGGAACAATCTTACTTCTGGGTATTTATCCAAAATAATTGAAATCAGGATCTTTTTTTTTTAATTAAGATTTTATTTATCTGTTTGACAGAGACAGAGAACACAAGTAGGCAGAGTGGCAGGCAGAGGCAGAGGCAGAGAGAGAAGCAGAAGCAGGCTCCCCACTGAACAGCGAGACCTATGTGGGGCTCAATCCCAGGACTCTGGGGTCATGATTTGAGCCTAAGGCAGACGCTTAACTGACTGAGCCACCCAGGCGCCCCTGAAATCAGGATCTTGAAGAGATACTAGCACCTCCCTCATGCAGCACTATTAGCCATAGCCAAGATGTGGGAGGAGCCTGAGTGTCCACGGACAGATGAATGGATAAAGAAACTACCTGTGGTGTACGCACGCAGTGGAATACTGTTGAGCCTTAATACGGAAGGAAGTTCTGAAAATGCTACACCATGGATGAACCTCGAGGACATGATGCTAAATGAGTTGAGTTAATCTCAGAAAGACAAACATTGCTCGATTTCATTCATATAAGGTCACTAAACTAGTCAACATCATAGAATCAAAGAGTGGAGCAGTGGTTGCCAGGGCTGGGTGGAGGGGAAATGAGGAGCTGCTATTCAGTGGGAATAAAATTTCAGGTAAGCAAGGTGAATCAGCTCTAGAGCTCCGCTGTACAACGCTCTGCCTGTGACCAACAGTAATGTATTGTCCCCTTGGAATGTCTTAGGGAGTAGATCTCATGTTAAATGTTTTGGCCACAAGAAAGGAGAAGAAAAGAGAAAAGAGAAAAAAAGAAGAAGAAGAAAAAAGAAGAAGCTGAGAATCCTTACATGTTATTTCTGTTGCTCCTTTGGCAATTTTCGTTTCCTGGGCCTTGCATCACAATTTACAACGTGATAGCCAGTTTCCTGGTCTAGCGTAATTTATGACAATAGGGAAAGTGTGGGAATCTGTGAAAGCCTGAATCCTCTGCCTCTCTGGCACAGCTGTGTGCACATGGGCTGAAGGGTGCGGTGTGCACACCACTCCCAGCATTGTCACCTTCAGCTCTGTGACCTGTGGCCACTGGGTTACCTGTTTGGGGCTTCAGATTGGACTCCGGGCATGGTGGCAGGAGCTCTACATCTAGAACCAGATCACCTGGGTTCAATCCAGGGACGCTTAGGCTGGTCATTTCCTTTCTCTGGACCTCAGTCTCCACATCGTGCAAAAGGGTGATGATATGCCACTGCATAGGCTTCTCGTGAGGAATAAATGAGTTAATATTATATATGAAGCATTTCCAACAGTGCCCGAAAATGTAGACGTGGTTGTTATTATTACATGATTTCCTGTCCAGCTAGTAAGATTTCCAGTATTTTACTAGTTCCTCCTTCAATTCTCTTATCACTGCCGACCCACCCCTGTACCCCTACCAGAGGTAAAACAGGTGACAGTATGTGGATGTGGCTTTTGGTTTTGGTTTTTAATTCTCTGCTTATCACTTTTAACTGGCCCTGGGGAAGATTTCCTTTGTCAGGAAGTCTTGAAGGACCAGGAACCAGGTGCCTGTCGAGTGAGTACTTCTTGGGAAGAAGGTCTTAGATAGCTGACATCATAAACTCCAGTTAGCACCAAGCTATTATTAAATTAATAGCTGCCTGTCTGAGTGTGGCTTTATCAGTAACTTAAGCTCTGTGGGTAGGTGTGGAACCCACAATGTGGCCTCCCACCTTTCAGATTTTATATAACGGAGCCCATGGTGTCTCAGCTACTCAAGAGTGGGTCTGTTTCCAGCACGGAGGAAAAGCGAGACCTGAATAAGGATGGGGCTTTTGGCGTAGTTAAGAGAGAGGTAAAATAACTGTAATTTCATAGCAATTACCTACAACCAACACCGCCAAAGGCGCCAGTTTTCCGTGATAAACCTGAGCCTCTGCTGGGAGCAATTTGCAAGGTAGAAATAAGCGCACAATTAGGCTCTCCTGTATGAAGGGGGACATCGGCCCCTCCCCATCCAAATGCCACAGCAAAACAAACCATAGAGGGGAAAATATTGTGTTGCATTTTGGAAGTGCATTTTTCCCCTCCTTCTCTTAAAAAAAATCTTTATAAGCCCCCATTCCAGGATGTTGTTTGGATTGTTTGCAACTTTGCCAGGAATCCCCAGGGACCTTCACTCTCCTGGTGCTCCCTGTTGGTTGGAGAAAGGGGCCACCCATTCTGGGGGATCCACCAGCAAACTAGAGTCAATGGGTGATTTCTCCCTCTAAATGCCATGTCACGAGCCCTTACACCACTCAGTGGAAATGAATTATACAGAGATCAATTTCCCAACCTTTCTGTTTGCTTATGTGTTTGCTGAAAATGAATTCCTTATAAAATTCATGTCTCTGCAGCCCACTCAGAAGTAAAGCTAGACTTGTCTTTCAGATGATAAAAACAAACAAACAAACAAACCAGAAACAAAAAAAATGTAATGTAATTTTGAGAGAGGGAAATCTAGCCAGCAGAAGTATGCAAGCCCTCAACCGTGCCATCTGTTATTGTTATGTATTTGTTCCCACCTTATCCGCCAGCCAACCCCACAGAAGGCCACCAGCTCCTTAGCTAAATGCATTTTTGAATGCCCTGTGTAAATTTCCTCCAGTGCCTTGTACATAATTGAGAACTAATATGCCTTTATCAAGGAAAAGGATAGTTTAACAAGTGATGGCTTATTGACACTGAGGTCAAGGATGAGTCATAGCTCAGGGAGCTATTGATTCAAATATTGAGTCTGCTATCTAGACATAGATGAGGTCAGAGTCTGAGGTATTTGTACTCTGATATATCATGGAGCAAGGGCTAAAGGGTAGAACAGAGTAAACTAGAGAGGAACATAGTTTGGCTAGGTATAGCCAAAGGAAAGCATTTCTAATTGTTAGAACTACCCTCAGAATGGACGGTGCATGGAGATATTAAAGCATAAACTCAATGATGACTTGGAGGTATAGAAGTTGGTGGTCCAACATCGTTTATTTGGACTGTGTGATGTTGCAGGTCTCCCTGTACCCTGAGATGCTAGGGTTCTATGGTTTCAGAAAGCTTTGATACATAATCACCATGCTGGGAACTCAGATTCAGTTCAGCACATATTTATTGCGTCCTTGCTGTGTCTCAGGCATTGCCCTGCATAGACATGAGGAAGACAACAATAAGATAGGGCAACTGCCCTTCGAAGTTAGGCTGGGTCATGGCTTTAGTCAGTTCTCCGACGGGGGTATATTCCCTCTTGCTAATATGCACATGCTGACGTAGGACTCTGGTTCTCTTCTTTCTAGGCTGGAATTGATGGGGAAAGCATTGGCAACTGTCCCTTCTCTCAGCGTCTCTTTATGATCCTCTGGCTGAAAGGCGTTGTGTTCAATGTCACCACTGTGGATCTGAAAAGGTAAACGATGCTGTGTTAATGAGGGATGTTCTGGCTGCAGGAACAGAGAACTTTCTATGAGGGAAGGTGAAAACCTGCCCATGTCTTCCAGCAGCCTCCTGCTCACACCTCATTGGCCAGACTGTGTCTCAGACCCCCCCTCCCACCTCCCCCTTACAAGAGAGGCACCTGGGACTGAACATTTCTCTGCCCCAATTAACAAGGTTTGATTAGGAAGAAAGAGGGAAGGAATGGATATTGGATATGCAACTAAGAGTGGCCAGAGGTGGACATGCATATGTTAAAATCCAGGAGTCAGCCCCTCTGGCAGTACTAGCGTCCCATCCTGGGGACCCTGGCAGGACTTCAGGTCTAAGAGTCTGAGTTTCCAGGGCATTGGCATCCAACCATTTCCCCTGCTTTGCTCTCATTTTTAGAATTCCTTAGTGTGAAAGTTCTGGATAATAGGCTGGGATGGAGAGTTGCTCACGCAGTTTTAATGGCTGTTAAAAATGCCAGGCATCATTCACTATCAAGAACCACTCATCTCAGGCTTGTATCCTGTTTCCTGTCCTTTCAATCCAGGCTCCAGGCTCACTCCCTGAGCCTTTATGGCTGCTTGTAGCCTCTTCCCTGGTGAGTTTAGCATATTCTCCATGTCACCTTTACGTAAATTATTCTATACCCGTGACCCTACCACCTAGAAATCTCTAGATATTTCCACTTGCATTTTCTATTACCACTTTAAAACCCAAATGTCAAAGATTCCATCTGTCATTTCTCCTTTAAATTGGGCTCCCCTCCTGAATTCCTGTGTTCTTCCATTTTTCTAAGCACTGGAGATTTTCCAGGTCCCTTCTCTTGCTCCCTTCCTTGTCAACCAGTCCCCAAAGGCAGGGCACTGTCCCACTGTGCTACCTGTGAGCCCTCTCATCCGTTCTCAAAGCCCACACTGGGGTAAAGTCCCATCACTGCCAGCCAGAGACTGTCTCTTTGTTTTTCCAACTGGGTGTCTTCCTTCCCGGTTCTCTTGCTCTTTCTCTGATCCTAGGGTTATTATTATTATTATTATATTGTCCTAAGGTTATTCTTCCTAAAATAGTCCTTTAATCATGTGCCCCTCCACCCCTCTCAGAAAAGCTCCTGATACTTCCATTACCTGTGGAATCGTGCCTGTGTCATCTGTAGCTCTTTGATCTTAAGCTTTGCCAACATTGTCTCCCAATGCTTCTCACCAGGGCCTAGCTACCTCTCTATCAGCTCCCCCTCGTCCCATCCCTTTTAGCTTCCAGCCCCTGGCTAGGATGCTCCCTCTGCCTCACATATGCTCTCCTGCCTTCCTGAATGGACAGACCTTGCTCAGCCCCCAGGTGCAGCTTCGGCTCCCTCCGCTAGATCATCATCTCTGAGAGCAAGCTTGCATGTTTGCTGAGGATCAGAATGGGAAAGGAAGCCACCTCAGCATTCCTCAGATGCTTATATTGCTCTTTCATACCTGTTAACTGACCCTGCCAATGCCCATTGAGGCAGGCCGGGCAATATCCCAACTCCAGTTGAATAGATAAGGAAACTTTCTTACTGCAAAATAATAATAATAATAATATTTTTTAAAAAAGGACAGAAAAGGAAAGAAAGAAAAACAGAAAAAACATAGGTATAATAAAGAGTTAAGGACTTTTAAAAATGTGTGATACGGTGACGATTAGCAATTTCAAAGAAATTTCATAAGAAGTTAATTTCTTATCCTGGCACCACACCATTTATTGACTGAGTGACCTTGAACAAGGTCCTGCCTTTGTCTGGGCCTCCATTTCCTCGTCTGTACAATGGAGTTACAAGCACTGCCTCCTTTCAGAGTGTGAGGAGGTGGTGAGGCAGGCCACAGAGGCATTTACATTCAGTACTGTGCCTGGCTCACAGCAGGAACACAAGCTGACTATCCTTAGCACCCTCCCTTCCCTCACTGAGCAGGTGATGCAGTCAGGGAAAGAGGACTGATATGGATGAGATAGTCCATAAATTCGACTTGACAATATGGAATTAAATGCAAATTGTATCATCTCAACCATAAATGCTGGAGAAGGTCAACAAAGAGAAAGGTCTGCAACTGGCCAGCATCCCATTGGCTAAGTCCAACTGAGTAGCTACCACCATAGGCAGTCCTCCCCAGAGATTCCAGACTCCAGAGGCCACTGTTCTCTTGAGTCACGGCAGGGGCGGGAGGTGGGGGTGGGGGGAGGAACAAAATAATTTCTGTTTCTTTAAGCCACAGAGAGGTGATGGGTGAAAAATATAATCAGTATAGATTTCCCCTCCCAGCTGCAAACCCAAACATTCTTGCCTTGTGTCAGCTCTGAAAAACAGGAGGAGAAGGTAGAGAATGTCCTCTCATTGTCCAAAGGAGGGACGCATGCTGAGCAAACAAAGGGACCAGGCGAATGAGACTTTAAAACTCCTCAGTCCCAGCTGTCTTGGGAGTTCCAAGTGCTGCACACAATGCAGCTGGAGAGGATGTGTGTTTGGGGAGCGATATGGGAGGAGCACCGTAATTGAAATTCTTCCCTTCCCCTCCCAAACTGGTGACGCCAGGAATTTGTTTCATTACAGACTCCTCTTCCCCCTTGTTTACTTTTCTTTGGTTACTCCATCTAATGTTTTCCACTTGATCAAGACTCCCACAAGTGTTGAGTTCTCTGCGAGAGCATTTGGGGGGAGTCTTCCCTTAGCAGGGAAGCGTGTCCTCTGTTGCTCCTCCTGTTCCTTACTGTTTCCTTCCTCACTGCTCTCACCCCACGCCCCCTCCTCACCACCCCCCTCCGCCAACCTTCCAACTTTCCCTTTGCTCCAGGCTTGGGCTTGCATTTCCACCAGCTGGTGGAAGCCTGGAAGCATGCCCTTGGACACTATCTGGGCCTCGGTGAACACAAGGCCACTTTCTCTCCTGTTGCGCATCCCCTTGACAATGCAGAAGACATTTCTTAGTATGAAAGTATGATTGAATTAATCGATTTGTAAAGTTTGGCATTCTGTATAGTGCATTTTTGTTAAGCTAAGTGGTGAAGGAATGTTGGAAAGCAAAGCCCATCCTCTGCCCTGGGTGTTAAAAGCCTGGCACTCCTTTAGATAGCCACCTGCCATTTCTCTCTGCTTTTCCAGATTTGACTATTCCTCTTAACTTACTCTCATGACTCCCACTGGACAGACTTCCTGTGTCACACCACATCCCATCAGAACTTTCTCCAATCTCCCCTGCTCTACTCACTGTCCCACCACCATCACCATAAGTCTGATTTTGCTGACAGGAGTGCTGGACAGCCCAGGGAGTCTAATTTACAAGCTGAAGGTTCCCTGAAATTGAGGTGCCCTGGTGTAAGCCACTTCCTGAATCTTGTTCTCTTCACAGAAAGCCAGCTGACCTGCACAACCTTGCACCTGGCACCCATCCGCCCTTCCTGACCTTCAACGGGGATGTGAAGACGGATGTCAATAAGATCGAAGAGTTCCTGGAGGAGGCTCTGGCTCCTGAAAAGTAATGAGCTGCTTATTTCTGAAGCTAATGGCAGGGTTGGGTCTGTGTTGGAACTAGAGAAGGATAGCGTTAGATTCGAGGAGGCAGATTTCCAAAGGAGCCTCATCAATCCAGAGAGCTGCCCAACCTTAAAACGTCTCCACAAAGTCTAACTCCAAGAGTGGATACCCCTCTGAACAGGATATGCCTCCTAAACAGAGCACCAGGAAGGGTGCCACCCCTCTGTCCCCCTATGTGAGTCCTCTTCAGGTCATTTTGCTGGAAAGACCCTAAATGAGGGTCAGGACTCCCCAGTTTTAGAACGAGACCTAGAAGGCTACAAAATGAGAATAAGCCAGGAGAGAGCTAACCCCATAACTTAAAGCCACATCTAGGTATGAATAGGAGTCACGAATCTGACCATGTCTGGTTGGAGCCCATAATCAAAGATGAAAAGACTGACTCTTCTTCTAACGTGAGCCTGGGGGTTGGGGGTAGAAGAGAGACCAGAGAGCTGTAGGTTCTTGGGTGGACCAGCTGTTCCTGTTGGAAAAATGGAAGGAAAGGGAAAGAAGATGAATTCTGGAAGTTACTGGAAACTAAACTTGTTCATTATACTCTATATTGTAATCAGGGATTAAAACAACCACGTTGTTTTGTTTTAACCAGGAAAAGATTTCATATAGGTAAGGCATATATAGACTCCATCCTGTAGGACAGCCACTGAAAAATTTAAACCGAAAGTGTTTAGAGTCAGTTTTCAAGCTTACTTCAGGGGGGTGAGAGGATGAAGATGGCAGAGGGTAAAAAAGCTGGAAGTGGAGTAATCAGTAAGCAGGAGCCAATTGGTGACAGGCCATGTGGCTGAACTAAGGCAACGACAGTGACCTGGGGGCAGAGAGGTAGGAAGGACTCAGAATCTCTAGTTAGCTCATAAAATAAACAGAATTTGACCACTGGAAACCACTATATTGCATTTATTTTGAAGTTGTATTTATTTATTTATCAATACTTATATAGATAGCCCTTGCCAAGCGCCCTAGGAGATAGATGGTATGCAGCCTCATTTTACAGCTGGGGAAACTGAGCCATTGAGAGGTTGAGTAACTTTCCCAAAGTCACACATCCAACAAATCAGTGTTAAATTAAAACTCCCGGTCATGCTGTGATTAAGCCTTAACATTTATACATTCTTCCTAAAAATTATTCTTTGTCATTCACCTTAAGACAGTTTATTTTCACACTGAGTGTAAAGCTGCCTCAAGCCCATTGGAAGCAGCTGAGTGTAGACTTGAAATGAGTGCATTGATCAAATCAGCCATCACCTCCATCTCAGCCACCACCAGAAGCCACAGCATCTCTGAATAGGACACCAGTCAGCCACTTTGCTGAAAGGATCCTGAGGGGGTCCAGGTGCCATCTCCCTCCCTTAGGACTCAGCCTCAGGGCTGCTGGTTGGAAATCCCATATGCAAAAATACTGTTTGCAGTAACTGAACAGAGTTTAGATTTTGCGTGGAAGACCCAGAAGAGAAGGTCCAGGGTGAAGCTATTTTCCTTGAAGTAAGATTTGTACTCAGGAGTGACCACTTCTGTCTAGGCCAGTGGGAGATGTGAAACAGAAGCAGCAGGGAGCAGACTGTCCCATCCAGTCCTTTCCCAGGCCAATAGTTGGAGGTATTCAGGGCTGGGTTGAGGCTTGCTCTCCTAATCCTGCCAGTGGTGTGCTGTGACCCTCGAATGTTCCTTCTCTGCTCTCTCCCTCCATTCCCTCCTGTTCTTCATGCCCACTTTAGCCAGGCTCCCACCACCCCAACTGGCTGTGCTTTTCCTGGACTGATTCTCTTACTCAGGGCTCTCCAGTCCTATATCCACAGTGGGGCCAAGGGGGCTCATGAGACCCCTGGAGTTTCATGCCCCCAGTACACGTGTACATTCTTCCAGAGGAGGACCATCATCAGATCCATCATCATTTCACCAGATTCCAAAAATTTGCCATGATCCAACCAATGTTGGACATTGACACTCCCTCCTCTCTTCCCTGTCCATGCATATTCCCTGTCCTGAGTTCTGCTTCCTCTGGTCCATGTCTTTTTCTGGACTGCATTTGTATGTGGGAGGTTTTCCTCAGTGCATTCCTAATGTGTCAGTGATGCAACAATCCACCACACCCAAGGAGCAGAACCTCAAAACCATTAAATGCATGTCTGGATAATGCCATCGAGATGGAGGCCCTACTGAATAGACTGGCAACCATTCAAGAGCCCCCGGAGTGTGCTTTAGAGGCCTTTGGATGGGTCATCCTGGGGCAGATGCTGCAATTACCAATCAGTAAATGCCCTCAAGCCAGTGCCTTCGCCCCGCAGAGGGAGACCTGCTGTCCAGCCCTGGCCGGTTGCCCACTGATTGGAGCAGCAAGGCCCAGGTGGCTCGCAGCTGAAGGCCCCTGGAGGAGTGCAGCTTGACCTTCTGGTTCTCTAGGGGGCAGCAAAACCCCCATAACTGTTCACTGAACACAGCTCTGCCATGTGTTTCTCATCACACCACTGTTTGTGAAAGTTGCCAGAGAGCCAAGAAATTGTGGTAGCCTTTTTCCCCTTAGCTTTATTTTTTTAAAGGAAAAAACCTCATGCGAACACTCCAACCATTTTTTTTTTAAGTCACATTTGGTCCCACAAAGAATTTCGTGTCAAATGGAATTCAGGAAGTCTCAAGTAGTTTCTAAATGGGACTAACTTCCATTTCTTTCCTAAGACTGGCCCAGTTAACACTCAATAGGGAAGCACTGGGATCAACGTCTCGATTACTG
The DNA here is from genome assembly GCF_053574225.1 of Canis aureus. Classification (NCBI taxonomy): domain Eukaryota; kingdom Metazoa; phylum Chordata; class Mammalia; order Carnivora; family Canidae; genus Canis; species Canis aureus. Next base: position 58,408,415 of record NC_135617.1, read on the forward strand.
TTGAGGCATGCTGGGTCTCATCTTTCACCTCCATAGAATGGCCAGAGTTCCAAGGATCCAGAGCCGAGAGGCCAGAGACCAGACTCTAGCCACCTTTCTGCAGATTTTGCTGTATGGCCTTGGGCAAACCTCTCTCTCATTTCCTCATGAGGGGGTGAAACTGCATAGTCCCTAAGATGCCTTTCAACAGAAGCTCTATGATCCCATGAAGGGCTCAAAGCACTTTTCTAAAGCTGGATATTATTTAAAATACCCCTCATGCGTAGATGATGCTATGATAAGAAGTCAGGAGGGTAAACTGATAATGTAACATGGCACAGCATATATAGTCAGTCAACTAGCAAGCATATACTGAGTGTCAACAGGGTCCAGAACATTGTAAGAATTGGAAGACACTTTGAATTCATTATTTTGAGAAGTGTTTATAGATATCACACAGTAGTGGAAACCATGAATGCTTCTTCTAACTCTCTGGGAAGTAGAGAAGCCTCCTTGGTACCAAGGACAGGATTGCCTGGTGGCTGAGAAGGTAGACTTTTGGGGTCAGAACGGCATTTATTCTAATCCACACCTGGAGATTGTGCCACAAAAATTAGCCACAAAATCTCAGTGGCTTAACAGAATAACAGTTTATTGTTCACTATGGCAAAATCTAAGTGAGCAGTATGACTGTATTGTAGCCTTTGGAAATGTGACTCCCAAGGCTCCTTCACCGGAGATAAAGTAAGAAGGTTCATGCCAAATGTTTTAAGGGCCAGGGCTGTGAGTAGTTACATCACTTCCCCTCTCATCCTATGGCCAGAATCCAGTGGCATGACCCCAATCTAACTGAGAGGTAGAAGCTGGGAAATGCAGGGAAGCACATGGATATTTAATCTTTAATTCTCACAATGTTGATCTCGTGGGACTATCATAGAAGATAATACTACTTAGCCTTGTGCCAGACATTGAGTAAAAGCTCATTAAGTGGCACCCTGAAGCATTAGGAAGAGAAGTCACTACCTTTTTTTGTGACTGTCTTCCAGATGTAATCATAAGGACCTCAATCTTAAACCCACAGATCCCAAGGGATGTCTTTTAATGGCTAAGCCTGACCTTTTCTACCTCTAAGGATCATTTGCTTAATTAACAGAGACAAGACAAGCAAGGACACAGTCAAGGATCAATAGAGTCAGAAGCATTGACCTGTTTTTCAAGTGAAGGTTTGTTGAGATGAGGAAGCAGGAATAAAGGAAAAGGGAGAGAGCTTTTCAGTTCATTAGAAAAAGGGTGATAAACACTAAAGCTGCCAGGGGAGCCCTTAAGATCAGCAAAGGCCCCTCCATCAGGGCAGGAGAATTGTCTCTCTTTCTCCAAAGCATCTCCAATGCCAGGGACAGGACTTGGCCATGGTGGATGCTTAATGCATGCTGGTTTTATTGCATGGGACCCTTTTGTTCAATGGCATGGTGGCCTGTGGCTAGTCAGTGAGAAGTCAGTGGGAACCCTAAGCAAGTCAGAGCACTTCCATCTGCATATAATATATATGTATATATAATAATACGTATCTATATAATACATATATTTCACTATTGTTTACAAAAATTTTTTAATGAGAAGCCAACTATTTTGCATCCTGGAATGAAGGAATGAGGCTTGAGTGCATGTCTAAGATGAATGCATTTGAAATAAGATATCTTAAAAACTAGAATGGAGAGAAACTATCATCCAGTTAGAGCAGGATTCAGCAAACTTTTCAGTAAGGGGCTAGATAGTAAGTATTTGACTTTGGGGGCCATAGAGTCTGTGTCACAACTCTGCTGTTATAGAGTGAAAACAGCCATATGCAACACAAAAACAAATGGAAGTGGCTGTGTTCTAATAAAATTTATGACTACTGAAATATGAATTTCATATTTTTACATGTCATAAACAAAACACTAACCTCCTTTTGATTTTTTCAATCATTTAAAAATGTTAAAAAAAAAACTATTCTTCGCTCATGAGAGGTATAGAAACAGATATTGGGCTGAATTTGGTCCATGGTTGTAGGCTATTAACTCCTGAGTTAGGTTCACCATCTCTTTGATGGTCATCAGACCACATCACAATCTTACTTCAAAGATGTTGTCATGAATGAAACATTATTTTTTAGCCTTCAAGAGAAGCAGAATGTACTTGTATCCCAGTTATTTGGATATACAAAATATGGTGTAAATGTGGAGCTAAAATGAATGCCCTTAGCATCCTCAAGATATTAGAGGAGAGTAGTCTCCTCAAGTCTAGTTACCAAAATCAGTGAGATTAGTATTTGGATACACATTCCCCACAAAGACAAACTTCAAATGGGACATTAAGCTGTACAATAAAGTCTCAGTAAATCATAGTGCTTAGGAAACAGGACAGCACTGGCATGGTTTCCCTGAACACATGGCCCTTTGTTCTCCCATCTTAGATTTGGTTCTACTTACTCATGTTGGGCCCACATCAATTGTGAAGATATGGTCAGATTATCGCAAGCCTAATCAAATGATGGCATAAAGCAAAACCAAAACAATAAACCCAAACAAAAAGCTTATTTAAAATGCCTTTTCTAGGCCCTTCTCTTTTTACCTTTTCAAGCAAAAATCAAGGGCCCTCGGTATCTATTAATAATAATAATTTAAGGCAATCAGTTCTGAGGGCCTGCCAGATTCTAGGTGCGAAGTTCAAAATAGGGAAGGATGATCCTCAATTGCCATAATCTTGGATTAACTAGCATCTTGCCAATAACTTGCCTGCTGCCCCCCAATTGCAGCAGATGAATCCGTTAACTCCCAGTTTATTCCGGAAGACCTGTGTCTTCCTGTGAGCGCCCTCTGCAGGTGAATGGAGAGAGTTCATCCATGGTGCTCAGCAGAGCTGGAGGGAGGACTTGAGCTTTTAGAGTAAATAGCAGAGCTCAGGAGAGGCCACACGACACAGAAGTGGAGAACTGGTCTTTCAGAGTGAACCTCTCTAGTGATCTTAGGCTCTAGCCATGTGACCTTAAACAAATAGCTTAACTTCTCTGGGCCTCATTTTTCTCATGTGGAAAGTGAACCCAATCAAAGTACCAATAGAACTGTGAAGAATAAATGATGAATACATGTAAAGGGGCTAGAGGAGTGCCTGGCACACAGCAGGCACTCGATACGATTTAGCTTTTGCTGGTATCAGAGAAGTGGTGAGATGAAATAGGAAGAACGCTGCTCCAGGGGGTAGGCCGGGTTCTCAGGGTCCCCCAACTATTTATTATCCGTGGGTCTGTAAAAAGCCATCTTACCTCTCTGGTCTCTAGTTGTCTTTCCTGTAAAGTGAGGACCATAATGCCTTCTGTATCTGCCTTATTGCAGAGGGCTGGGTCCTGTGACTTTCTGAAGACTCTTCTGATGGCAACATCTGAAATTAAACAGTTACCTAGCATGGCTCAAGAGTGGACAGTCCTAGCTAGATAATGGGCCAATCGAGGAGCAGCAACTAAAGAGAGAGAGAGAGAAAGAGAGAGGGAGAAAGGACAGGAAAGGAGGGAGAAAGGAAAAGAACAGAACCAAAAAGAAAAAAGAAAAGAAGAAAGAAAGAAAGAAAAAGAAAGAAAGGAAGGAAGAGAAAATAATTTTTAAAGATTCTTTGGTTCACATTATTTACAACATTAAAGGAAATTTACAAAGCATTTTGCTTTTCAACATAAAGCAGTCAAACAGTGGGCAGTAGACAACTATTCACGCAGAGATCACAAAGGTCCACATAATTGATAATGATGGTAAGTAAGCAACCGTTCCCCATCTCCTTCCACCGCTGCAAGGCCATACACATAAAATGTTTGTGAAATAACATTTCTAGAAAATTCGATGTTGCTAAGGGGCTTTAAGCCGTGGACTCCCACACAAGTTTATCTCATTCAATTTTAGAGCCAATAGAAACCAGTCCTAACTCCAGTCTGCCTCTTATATTCTTCTGGCTTCAAATGAAAGACTGTGCCAAGGTGAGAGGCTGGATCATTGCAAATCTAGCTCCACACCTGGAAATGAAGCAATCAGAAACACTTGTCCTGCTGTTAGAGGCAGGTAGATTTCATATCTCATTATGCACACAAATAAGACGTGTGCGAAGATATTTCAGAAGAGGACCAAGGGTACCTTTTCTTTTGAGAAACAGTTTCAAAACCTCAGTGGCAAGGTGCCTACTATCTCCTGGCTTCCAGAATTAGTTCTGTACAGTTAGGATTATCATCACAGGCCTGGCAGTGGATATTATTTTAATGTGGGTTGGGGAAATGTCAGGGACCCCACCCAATGTTGAGGCACACTCCTCCAGAATTTTGATTAGCCCTTTCTTTGGTGTAGCACTGTATGGTGGTCTCAGAAGAGGACATGATTCAGGCCCCCTGAAGGGTTTTCTGGTTTCCTGCCCACAGATTGTGTCCCCCACAGGCAGCACTCCTTACCTCACTGGCCTCTATTTTCTCTGTCACTTAATTGGGACAGAGAGTACCCACCCTCTCTATAGGATTTACATAAGATCCCTGAAAGATTTGTAGATGACACTAGAAAGGGGAATGTTGCTCATCGTGTTGGGCACAGTCTCTCCCTTAAAGGAGCTCCAGGTTCTCACTGATTGTAGAAAACCATGCTTTCCATTCCAGATACCCCAAACTGGCTGCAAAACACCGGGAATCCAACACGGCAGGCATCGACATCTTCTCCAAGTTCTCTGCCTACATCAAAAACACAAAGCAGCAAAACAATGCTGGTGAGTGGCCCCCTTCCATCCAGAGCTCCTGGCAGTAGTGTCTGCTACCCAGGACATCTCAGGTACTCAGGTCAGAGAAGCGCCTGGAACCAGTGCTGTTCACTGTTTGCCCACACCCGAGTCCTCTCTGACACAGGGAGGGGTGGTAGATCCTTCTTTTTGTCTAGTGCAAAAGTAAAGACCAATGGGCCTTTGTGCTGAGTTTGGAGGGAGGGATGCACGTGGTGTTCCGGCCTGCCTTACTGCACAGCATAATGGTTGACGCAGAGGTTTCCTGCTTTGGCCATATGCTGTTCATTTGTCCCAAATTTACAACCCTGCCTGTGTTCTTGGGAGGCTCTGACCAGAACCACATATCCCAGCTTCCTTCCCGTCCCTGAAAGCCTCCTCAAGAAGTTGTGCAGAGGCCATGGTGGGACAGCATGGTCACCATGTTGGTGAATGCTGCAGGCAGAGCCTGGCCCTTTGCATTCTCCCCTACTGCAAGTGCAGAGGGTACTGGGGAACCCACATCTCAACACCTGGCTCATCTTCCATCTGGCCTTGGCTACAGAGCCCAAGACTAGTTCTCCCATGAGGCCTTCTCAGAGGGGTCTCAATGCCTCATTTAAGCTTATAGCACTTTAAGTATCTCATTTGGCCTTTCCTTTAAGAATGAGACAAAGCAATGTGAATAGAACCATCAAATTGAGTATGTATAACATCTGAAGAACTGTGTCAGGCCCTGGGAGGAAAAAGAAGAAGGATGAGAAAATTTGCTTGACTCTCAGTGGGAGAATGAGACTGCCCTATGGGTGGGAGCCTGGGGCCCAGCACAGAGCCAAACAGAGCAAGGGCTTCATGGATCTTTGTGAACAAATGAGTGAATGAATGACCATCAGATGAATACACAATGGACCCAAAGAAGGTGGGATATGCTACATGCTCCAGGAGCTTGGAGGAGAAAGGCATCTTTTTGGACAAGGTGACCAGGAAGGGTAGAGGAGTGTCCCCCACAAAGCCATGTTTGCTTGGGACTTGAGAGTGAGGCCTTATTTAGAAATAGGGTCTTTGCAGATGTAAGTAGTTAAGGGTCTTGAGATGAGATCATCCTGGATTTGGTGTAGTCCCTAAATCCAACACTGGTGTCTTTGTAAGAAAGGGAGACGGGAATAAAAGGGGTTGGGGGAAGGCACACAGAGACCAGGGGAGTGGTTCATGTGAAGGTGGAGCAGAGTTTGTAGTGCTATGACCAAAAGCTAAGGAACTCCTTGAGCTTCCAGAAGCTGGAAAAGGCAAGGAAGGACCCCCTCCCCACCAGAGCCTTGGGGAGGGAGTGTGGCCCTGCTGACACATTGATTTTGGACTTCTGGCCTCTAATACTGGGAGAAGTGATTTCTGGTGTGTGAAGCCACCCATCTGTGGTGCTTTGTTGTGCTGGTGCTGGGACATTGAGGCAGCCCCTCATTGCGCATGAGCGAGGGCCTGCCACTGCTCAGCAGCCGAGGACCCGGAGAAGAATGAGAAGCTCCTGCCTGCCAGCAGGCCAAAACTGGCTGTCAACTCTAGTTTGCAGATTCCACATCCAAAGCCCTTTCCTCTCAGCCACAAATCCCTTCCCTCAGACTTGTCAAAGCACCCTCAGAAGGATTATCTCCTCTGAGCGTTCCAGAGTTTTCAAGTTACAAATGGCATTTAGATATCATCCATATTTACAGTTCTTCTTTCCCCAAACCCAAAGCAGCAGTTTCCACTGAACATCACGTATCAGTTTCTCATAAACTCAAAGCTCTCCAATTTGTACTGTTTCCACTTCTTCTCTTTCACCCTTTTTGACTCTGGGATGCGATCTGCCCTCGTGCCTCCTTCACCCGCTAGCTCATCCGTGCATGTCAGAGTACAGGCATTTCTGTTCTCCTGGAGAGTCTATCCCCATCACAGTCCTTTGCGCCATTCTTCTGTCTTGCCTGTAACTCCATACTAGTAACCATAGCCTGGGTACCCTCCCACAGCCCTCCTCCTTCACTGTTCTTTCCCTCGACCCTTACCCCCAGTTATGGTCTACTGGGTCCAACGGTTCTAAGGCTCAGCAAACCAGAAGCCAAGACAGAGAGTAGCACCGTGGTCCACTCCCACACCCACTTGCCCCGTTGATGGTTCCCACCCCTCTCTGCTTTCTGCCAGCGCTGTAGTTGGCAACCCCTCATGGCAGCTGCAGAAAGACACCCTAGGCTTCCTTGGACATGCCTCCCTACACTACTTTCCCATTTTTCCCTGGGGATCTACAGCTCTGCCACTATTTCTTCAATGTCCCTTCTTCAGATTGTCTCTTGTGTTTTCAGCTTCTTTTTCTCTTGAAAAGAGCTCTCCCTCCCTTCCACCTTGCCACCTAATGCCTCCCAGATCCCATATATAGCTGGCCATGGTGGTGTTCCTTTCCTGGCCTCTTGACATCAAAGTATGAAAAAAACCCAACAAAATGATATGGTCCTGCCTAGTGGGTCATTTCTTCACTCCCATGGTGAGTGCAGGGACTGCCATTCAAAAGGTCCTTGTTTTCACAAAACCTCAAAAATCCCTAGTTATTGGGGCACATGAGTGGCTAAGTGGTTGAGTGCCTTGCCTTTGGCTCAAGGTGTGATCCTGTATCCTGGGCCCAGGGGTCAAGCTCCACATTGCAGGCCCTGCAAGGAGTCTGCTTCTCCCTCTGTCTATGTCTCTGCCTCTCTCTCTGTGTCTCTCATGAATAAGTAAATAAAATCTTTAAAAAAAAGTCCCCAGCTACTGAAATCTAGAGGGCATCAAGGGGAGCCATCCGCAGCTAGCACCACACAAGAGAACTGTTCATGGGTTTGTACATTCGGCCATTCATTTATTCATTCAACCAACACAGATTGCATGGGGTGGCTACAAGTCTGAACTAATGCTTAAAGGGCATTTCTTGTGTGCTAGCTTCTAGAGTTGTTGAGACAAATGAGACCAAGTCATTGCCCTCAATGAGCTAACTGGAGACTATAAAACATAAACAGGAGATTACCGTCCTGGGTTGGAACTCTGCATCTGCTACTTCTAGCTTTAGTAGAGAGACTCTCTCTGAGCCACTGTTTCTGCATCTGTAAAACATACTAATATTCTCAGTTTCTGCATCTGCCAAAGAAGGCAATTAAGAGCACAGCCAGGTTTGTAATGCGATTCATTGCCTTTATAAGTCAGTGCCTATCCTTTAGCACAGTACCCAACACATGGTAAATGTTCATTTACAGTTAACTTTGATTATAGTTGTTACTGCAAAAATGAGGCAAACTTGAATATTGGCATCAGAAACTACTGCTTCAGCTCATATTCCCTCTGCTCCCAACCAGCCCTTCTGAATGTCCCACTCATGTCATCTCATTTGCTTTTTTCCCCACTTTCTTTGTGCCTTACCTCCTCTCCTCACATCAAAGAGGCTCTGTGGCCTGGCCCTGCCTGTCACACCTTCAGGATTGTTGCACTTGACCTGGAAGTCATGGTTTTGTTCTTTATATTGGTGTCTATCACTGTCCTACCTCCTCCTTTGGTAAACTGCTGGATCCGGGTCCCCTCGGCCTGAGGAGACCAGATCCCACCTCCATACCCTGCCACACCACCTTTTCAGACTTGCTCTTCACTTTACTTAAAGATAGCATGGGCTTTCTCATGAAATTCTCTCCATCCCCCTCTTCTCACACTCTCTAAATAAATACGTAAGTTAGTAAATAAATTAATTAGTTAACAAATACATAACTAGAAGAAAGTCTTAAGACCTCATACTTAGTAGGATGGTACATGGGCTTACTTTCTTTTCTTTTTTTTTTTAATTTTTATTTATTTATGATAGTCACAGAGAGAGAGAGAGAAGCAGAGACACAGGCAGAGGGAGAAGCAGGCTCCATGCACCGGGAGCCCGACGTGGGATTCGATCCCGGGTCTCCAGGATCGCACCCTGGGCCAAAGGCAGGCGCCAAACCGCTGAGCCACCCAGGGATCCCCATGGGCTTACTTTCTTGTTGCTTGGGATCCCCCACCACAGTCCTGGTTTGCAGGGAGAAACAGGACTTTGTTTCTGGATGTGCTGTGTTCTCTATAGCTCAGAGACAGGCAACTGTGTGGTGGTTCAACTTGCAGACTCTGAAACCCACTGCCTGGGTTCAGACTCCAGCTTCCCTCCCTCCTACTGGCCTCCTGATACCAGGCAAGTTACATCGACTCTGTGAGCTTCAGTATCTTCATCTGTAAAATAGGTGCAGTAACTGTACATCCCTCCTAGGTGGGCTGAGAACAATGCCACCACTGGGTTCAAATGTCAGCCCTTACTCTGAGCTGTTATCCAGGGGCAAAGAGTGACACCTCAGCAGAGACATCTGGGAGAAAGGCAGAGTTTGAGGGTGTATACAAATATATGATTAAGTCCATGAGTGAGAAGAAAGGAGCACTAGGGACAACATGAAGGACCACCCACACTTATGGGAGGGCAGCGAGACAGGAGTCAGGGAGGGAGGTTAAGAAGGATTAGCCAGGGAGTAAAGAAGAAAGTTGGGAAGGGCAGAGGGCAGGGAAGATCCTGAAGATGAGGAAGGAAGGTTTTGTTGTTGCTTTTTTTTTTTTTAAGAGTGATCTGTGATACCAAATGCTGTGCAGAGGATCCTAGGAGGCATCGTATTGTGCACAGCTCCCTGGAAGAGTCCTCAGGCATTCTTCTCTGACTGCATTCCCCTCTCCTGCAACTGTGCATTACTCAGATCCTACACAGCAAGAGGCAGTCCAGTCTGGTTGGAGAAGCAGGGCCCTTCTCCCTTGGAGGCAGGAGGGGGTATAGGCACGGGAGGATACCACTTGGAGTGCGATCAAGAGCCCATCGGAAGGGATTGCTTGTGGCTCTGAGAAGGAACATTTTTGAGCATGGAGAGAGCAGCACCGGGTTTAGATCTGGCTGTAAGGAGTCTCTGCTCTGAGCCCCCAGGACAGTACTTTGCAGCAGAAGGATCAAGGGAGGGCTCCAGCTTTGGCCATCCCCCTGTGGCACATCTGGTAACACCCTGGCAGTAACCAGCAGTCAGCTCTGTCTCCCCTGCCCCCCAGTCCTGTGTCTGCCTTGCTGCTTGGCCAAGAGGCAGTGCGTGGGCCTCCACCTCTCACAGCCTCCACCTCTCTCTGCAAGTGTGACCTCCTGGTTCTGCTGTTTTCATCTTCTTCTGAGAGGCCATCACGGCACATGGAGCCCCCATGACCCAGACCAGGCAGCAGCCTGTCTCCGGGGCTCTGTCTCTCCTGGCTCCGGTAAGGGGACACCCTTGCTCTGCCACTGGGACACCACTGCTCCTCTTCTGTTAGCTTGAGGGGTTGCTTTTACTCCCTCCTTAAACAAGTCCTCTCTAAGAGGACCTGGGCTTTCCTCTCTGAATATCCATCTTACTTTGTGCATTTCTAACCCCCAAACTGCCATTTGAACAGACTCTAAAAATCTCTGCCAGGCGTCTTGGCTTTCAAGAAATTCATTTAGCTACTTACCCTACTCTGGCTTTAAAATACTATCTTTGACTTTACTTTTCACAATCTCCTTTTTCCTTATGCTTCAATCCTACTAAGTCTACAGATTTATTTTAGTTTTTGAACATATTGTGTGTTCCGGGTGCTTAACAGAAGGGTCTAATGTGTGTCTTTAATTCTCTGTTACTATTTTTAAAGCCCTCTTTACGTTTCTTCCAGCCCTATCACATTTCCCCAGGTACCATTCATATTCCCGCCCGGTATCATTACCATGTCGTTGTTGGCTCATGTTGTATTTTTATGTACTTTCCCTATTTTCTTTTTTTTTTGGAGAGGGAGTGGACATACATGCATGTCGACTAAGGCAAGACCCCGGTGTTTCTTCTGATCCATTCCCACCCGCACCTGCTGTGTCCATCCTCGAGCACACTTCCGCTTCCCTCTCCCCGACTAAGAGGTATAAAAGTCCCACCCCCAGTCTCTTTTATCTCATCATGTAAAGCTTTATGACTTTGCCTAGCCACATTTGCATACTTTTAAAATTTTTAAATATTAAAAAAAAAAAGATTTTATTTACTTATTCATGAGAGACCCACAGAGAGAGAGAGGCAAAGACACAGGCAGAGGGAGAAGCAGACTCCATGCAGGGAGTCAGATGTGGGACTGGATCCCCCCGGGTCTCCAGGATCACGCCCTGGGCTGAAGGCAGGCGCTTAACCACTGAGTCACCCAGGTGTCCCTCTTTTTTTTTTTTTTTTTTTTTTTAACGCATCACACATATACATGTCAGGTTGCTGGTACCTCATATATCTGAGCTGAATGATTACTTTCTCACTTTGGATGATTTCCATCTTAACAGGCTTCCTTGGAATTCCCTTGTGTCTTCCTCCTTCAAGAGTAGCATTCTCTTGTATTTTTGCCTCTATGTTCTTCTGTCTGAGGGGCCTGCTTTTTATTTTCAAATGTATTTTCACTCCACTTGCTCCAGAAAGACTTTATAACTGCTCGCAGGGGTGCATAATGCACGGCAAAGCAGCATACAGGAGAACGAGGTGAGAAAGAACAAGGCACAAGCACAAAACAGAACTCAGGGTTTGCTGAAAAAGCAGAAGCCGCTCTGCAGAGCCCTGATGCTGCACGTAGACGCAGACCACAAATTGGATGCCAAACCTTCTAGCACACAGAGCCAGGAGCGACCTCCTGGTCAGCTACAGTTGGTTCTCCCTGTAAGACAAAAACATAACAACCTCCCAAAAGTATGGGAAACGTTATCGATCTGGGGGCTGGAGTCCTGGTGTGGGGGACCTGCTTCTTTGCTTTGGCCTATGTGTTGTGGGATTTCCCTTCTGTTCATCTGCTGCCTCCCCGCTCCTTTGATTTCTGTAATCTTTCTCCTGCAGGCACCCTGCCCCTCTCCCCATCCTACTGGTCTTCACTTGGGCCCTCTTTCCCCCAGAAATGCATTTTCTTCTTTTTTTTCTCCATGTACCTGAAGGGCCATAAGAGCCCCCTGCAACTTCTGGCCTTGTCACCAAGTCATTGCTGGACTCGGATCAGCCTGCCCATGCCTGTCTGTTTTTATCACGACTCTCATGCTCCTGTGTTTGCAAAGATGTGCCCCTTGCTGCTTATGGAAGGCACTGTGCTCTCCTACCATACTCTTCCTGAAGTCTTTGTCCTAATACAATACTTCTGACCTCCTAAATAAAGTCTTAAAAGCCTTCCGTGGCTGCCTGTGATATGCTAGACGCAGTGCTGTGTTTAGAGTAAGGTCCCATACCAGAGACTGAGTTGTGTCTCTAGCTTTTGCCCCTCCTTAGTTCGAAGTGTAGTAGCCGTATTTTCTGCGCTGAAGATCATATGTCTAACAAATTGCCTTCATTGAAAAGAATCAAATTATAAGAAATTGGTACTGTCCCAGAAAATCCAGGACACATGTCCCCAAATGAAAAGCACCTGGTTGGGGCTTAGCCCTCTGCTTCCTCTTCTCCCCAACCCAAAGCCAAACCTAGCTGCCACCATGAACAAAAGGAGAGCATATCACAGCTCCTACCATCTCCTGGCCTCAGATCCTTTGCTGAAACACAGGAGTTGCCGTTAGCCTTGAAGGTCTCTGAGCAATCGTGCTGGTGTTTACAAATGAGGGCAGAGGTTTCCTCCTTCCTGAGGCTCGCATCAGCGGCTTCACTTCCTGAAACCTGGAAGCAAGCAGTGGGCCTTCTGGATTTATTCTGAGAAAATGGGCTATCATAGCCACCTATCAGGAAGACGACTCTTGGAATGTTCTGGAAACCTCAGCCAGCTCATCTCATCATTGGGGTGATCATTCCCACTAGATGAAAATGTGACTGAAGGATTATACTCCAGATATTATCATATCAGTTACTCCCATCCTGCCTCTTTCTCTTCCTTTCATCTTCCCCCAGAGCCCTCACGAATGGTAGCAAGATCAAGCCAGATGCACTTGCTTTCCTTGTTCCTTCCTCTGGTCAGACCTGAATCTTCAAGTTGTCCTGTCTTCTCTCTTTTTTTTTTTTCTTCTCTTTTTCTAAAAGGTTGGCCATAGCCTCTGGGTTGGCCATGCTCCTGCCTGATGCTAGTGGAAAAAGAATTTATCTGTAGCACTGGCAATCTTTCTTTCTCTGCCAGATTCCCAGTGGTTTGTGTCCACACAAGCTCATGTCCTCGCAGCCTGGCTGGCTGGCTGATAGCACCAAGAGACCGGCTCCTCCTGCAGCCTGTTCTCTGTGTGCTCCTTGTCCCATTGCCAACTACCTGCTTCCTAGCCATACCCCTTGCTCCCTTTTAATAAAATCTCTGATTAAACAAGACCATCATTTGATGTATGGGGGTTGAGGCTCACAGGCTTCATCCCAGTATTAAGAAGTTTACAACTCAATCTGTAGAATGGGCTGCCAACAAAAGTGAGTGTCCCATCATTGGAAGGGCATGGAAAGATGCTGGACCTTTGAAGATAAGAACTGCCGGATCCGAGGTATCATCTTAGATGAGACCTTATTATTTTAACTACCAGTAAGAAACAAAATATGCTTTCAAATAAACAAAAACCCTTTCATTTAAACTATAACATTTTGATTGTAAAAAAGATTCTGATTTCAGAGACGGTCAAGTGTGAAAAAATGAAATATGAAAAGTAGATTATTCTCATAAACTTTCCCAAATGGAACATTCTATAACTTCCTAGAGGCTCTGCAGTGAAGCATCAGATCCTCCTTATGCTTGACCTTGAACTACACCTTTGGAAAGAAAGTGAATTGAGGTCAGTATTACTTCCAGATCCCTCTAGGCTAGCTGTCCTAACTCCATATCTGCCGAGTGTCTGTTGTGTCCCTGTTTCTTGTGTCTGGAAACAGGTAGAACTTCTATCTTAGGTTCAGGATCAGCAAACATTTTCCTTCTTTCTTTTTTTCTTTTCTTGCATTCTTTCTTTCAAGATTTTATTTATTTATATGAGGGAGAGAGAGAGTGTGTGTGGGCAGGGGGAGGAGCATTGAGAGAGGGACAAGCAGACTCCTCGCTGAGCACAGAGCCCTATGAAGGCTCAATGTAGGGCTCCATGGGGGTGGGAGGCTCAATATGGGAGGCTCCATCCCAGGACCCCGAGACCATGATCTGAGCCAAAGTCAGACACTTAATCAATTGAGCCATTCAGATGCCCCCAAATATTCCCTGTAAAGGGTCAGATGATAATTATTTCAGACTTTTTGGGCTACCTAGGCTGTCACAACTGCCCAACTTTGCTATTAGAATGATAAAGTAGCCACGGCAACATGTGAACAAGTGACTGTGGCTGTGTTCTGATACATACAGCTTCACTTATGGACACATGACAATTGAATTTCTCATCATTTCCAGGGGTCATGAAATGTTATTCTTCTTTTTAATTTTTCCAGCCATCCCAAAATGTAAAAACCATCCTGAGCGCAAAAATACACAGTGGGCTGCATTTGGTCCTTGGACTATAATTTGTTGACCTCTGTCTCAGGCAGGCTCCGAGTATAATAGCAAGTTCTTTTCATTTCTCTACCTCTGAGACTCTCCCTTTGTAACAGGGGAGATTATAATACTGTTCTTTCTTGTAGCGTTGTCATGTCAATGAAATGAATTAATGCAGTAAAGCCCTGAGGAAAGTTCCTGGCACACTGTAGGCACACAATATGCAATAGCTGTTGCTGCTTTGCTACTGCTAATTTCACAAATCCTCCCCCAAATTGCCTGGTGTCCACCCTCGGGCCTGGGTGGCTCAGCTCTTGCTGTCATATGGCGGCATGTGCTGCCCTCTTCTGGCAGTTGGAGAAATCAGCCTAGAAGAGGCTAATCATGTTCAGCATGAGGAGGCCTGGGGATGTTCAAGCATCCTCTGCAAAGGAGAACCCACTTATGCCCAAGCCTTGGCCGGGGGTTCAAGAAGAGGCCAGGTCTCCCCTTGGGGGCTCGAACCTGTCTTCCATTATCTGTCCCCCACACCCAGGATGGGGCATGTCCAGCAGGCCAGAGGGTCCTCCAGAGAGGTCGTTGGCTACCTGCTAACTAACTAGCTGCCCTCAATGCTTCTCTCTCCCCGCCTCTTCCCCTCCCGCTACCTCCAGTCTTTAGTTTTTTTCAACTTCCTTGACCTAAAATAGGAAAGTGTATGAAAGGATTCAAAAGCAGCCGGGGAGGGCTGTTCTGTTAGCTTAGAACTAACAAGCCCCTTCCTATCACAGCCCCAGGACTTCTCCCAAAGCATCCTGAAAGCCGACTGCTGTTGGGGGTGAGGGTGGGGAGGCGTGAGGTGGAGCGTTTTTCCAGACTCCCCAGGATGTGGCAAGCCATGTTGAAAAGAGAGTGTATGTTTATTATTTCCAGCCACTTCAATCACAAGGTGGTGATTTCCTCCTCCTCTTCCTCCCTCCCAGGCCTCAGCCCCACGTCAGGGTGGGCCCAGTCTGGAGGCCTTGGCCTTTCCAGGGGGATGGGCACGGGCCGCCTCCCATTCAGCCTCATGCTCTGAGGGAGCTAAGGGAATATGAAAAAGGTAGGAATGTGAGTTGTAATGACTCTGCTGAGAAACAGAAGCCAGCAAGGGGGCAGTGGGGTTCCAGGTCTATCCTGTCAGACACACCGACCTGTTCTTCGGAGAAAGACAGCTGTGTCCCCACTCAGGACAACTGGTTCCCTGGACGAAGTCCTCAGCCCAGGCTGTTATCATGGTGGAGCTCCTGGGTGGTCCCCGGACCACCACAGTGGTGAGGATAACGAGGTGACTGTCTTGCCACTTCCTCATAAAGCAGCCATTGCTGTCTCGTTTCAAAAACGCCTCTGGTCATAAAGGAACCCTTCAGGCCGCCTTCCTTGGCCACCCCTGCGTGCAAACTCAGGATATTTTGTTTGTTTGTTTGTTGGGTTAAGCTTTGCTTTGATTAGCATTCTTACAAGGAAAAACAAATAGCCTGGGCTCAGTGGGACCCACGTCCCAGGCTTGGCAAGTCCTGCGTAGAGGTGCCCCCCCCCCCCAAGGCGGCAGGTCCTTGAAGCCGGGCGCAAGACCGAGGGCAGGGAGTGAGTATTTCCTTCTGGCACCTCCCAGGAGTTGCCCAGGGGATTCCTCCACAGGGTCTTTGATTTGGTTCATTATTGAGGCGGATGCCGGCAATTTATAATCTAACAAATTTTGCTTCTGAACCGAATCTTTGGAGGGCGGTTGGTGGTGGCATGGCATGAGGACGGGGAGCAAGGGGGAGGCAATGAGGGGGAAGGTCCAGCGTGGGTGGGCGCATTCATTAGTGGAAGGAGCCGGCGATCGCTGTGTGGGCTCCCCGGCTGGAGTGGAGCGGAGACCACCAACACCATTCCATGTGGTGGAATTTCCCGCCGTCTGACCAGAACCAGTTTGCCTGGCCTGGCCTGGCCTCAGATCAAGGCCTGGGGAATAAAGGAACATTAAATGACTAATTTGAACACCAGTTAAATCCTCTTTCACCTCTGGCTACCGTTACCTCATCCTGTGCAACCGACACCTCTTGTCTTTGTGCAGTCTACACGTGGGCGCTAAGTGTGTCTCTCTCTGTCTCTCCCCACACGCGTGCACACGCGTGCACACACACACACACACACACACACAGCTCTTGTGTGTTCTGGTATTTCCAGGTACCAGCAGAGGCCAGTAAGTACCTCCTTAAATAAATGGCATGTATCAATTCATCTGAAGACACGGGCTCGCAAGTACCGTTGTTTCAGTGATGACATATGACATGGGTCTCAGCTTCACTATGAAGCATAATGGTGTTTAGACCACAGAAGTGCAGTAGTGTGTGTGTGAACCTGTCTACACTTCGTCATGCACGTGTGGGTCAGGAGTATTACAGTTGGTGATGCGATGTCTGCACTTAGAACCTCTCATCTGTAATTAGCATATAGCTCTGAGGGAAAATTCTCTCTTCTCTGTTGACTCTCACTGGAGAATGGCTCTGGGTAAATGAGCATGTAGGATGGGTTTCCCCATTTGGGGGAATGACAAAATGCGAAGTCTAGGCGGTGACTTGAACCTTCTATTGAAAACTTCAAAACACCTCAATTATAAACTCTCTTTGTCAAATTCGTCACTGTCTTGTCCAGGCAGGTTGGATAATGTTCTCTCCATTTTGCACAGCAGAAGTCGGGGCATGGAGCAATTGCCCCAAAGACATGAGGGAGCCATGATGTGACAAATCAGGCATTTCTCAGCTTTTAAATTCCTTTGCCGTTGACTAAGTGATGCAGAAACATGGGAATTGAAACCAGGGGCTCAGTCCAGTCTGATATGATGAATTTATCAGCTATTTAGAATAATTTGTTGGGGAAAAAAAGTTATGACACATAACTTTGACTTTAAAACTCCTAACCTTCTTTAAAAATCTGCACTAGAGCTGTCTTTCTGGAGGGTACCCCATGCCACTTCAAGCCCATTCATGAGTTTAGTCTGAGTGCATTAGCTAGATTAGCTAAAGAGACACCTATTTAGGGCTTAAATATGTCAAGTAGCACTTCATTTTGTTTGCCATGTCATTCAGATCATTTTCTAACTTGAATGCACATTTGAGTCCCCCAGGCTTTTGTTAAAAATGCAGATATCGATGCAGTGGGTCTGAGGTGGGTCCTGAGGGATCCCAGATGATTCGATGCTGCTGGTTGAGGAGGGAGCTTTGAGAAGTAGAGTTCTGGGCAGCAGTCTCAATGAAGGCACTCTCAAGAGCCCAGCTCCACATCTGGCCCAGAGCAGGTCCCAATAAACATTTAGGAACTGAATGAATGAACCAGCTCCCAAATACTTCAAGACATGCCTATGCTATCTGCTCATTTCCCTAAAAAAAAAAAAAAAAAGGTTGGTAAAAGGGCCTGGCCTGCCTCTTCAGCGTTAATGCCATTTCCTCCACCTGCCTCCTGTTCTAGGCTCACCTTAAAGCCTGTCCCATATCACCCACCCTCTACTCTCTTGACTACCTTTGACACTTCCCAGCCTCCACTTCATTATGTTCTATGACTAGCACTGTCTCTCAGCTGAGACCATATAGTGCTTTCATAACCTCTGTTGTATTATGTGGAGCCTCATGGTGGAAAAAAAAAGAGGAAGTACCACATTTAAAACCATCAATAAGAACAATCTGAACAGTTACCTCATGAAGACCATCGGTTGGTGGAGGCGGTGATGGTGTTTGCTTAAGTGGTATTTTTCTTGTCATCCTTGTTTTTTTTTTATAAAATACATTCAAGGGACATTGTACTTGGGGTTAAAGGTGAAACTTCACCAAGAGTCAGGAGAGGAAACACAGGAGACTAAATTCCTGTGTTCTTCCAGCTAGAGGTCAGAGGTCAGATTATTCTTCTAGAAATCCCTGGTCGAAGAACCATTTAATGATCTGGGTCACAGTAAGAAATACATTTCTCTCTGCTCATGTCTCGAACCCCTTCCATTCCTAAATATTCTGGAGAAGAGGGTCGAACCACGTGATTCCTCTGTATGGCTCTCTGACTCTGATGGTCACTTGCCTGTTGATGTTTGCAATGACAATTACCCATATTTTGCATCTGTTTGGAGGACCTCAAAGACAGGTTTTGCTCAACACTTTGCCCACGTCCACGACCCCAGCTTTGGCCCTACTTGTGTCACCTGGCAGAGAGGAGCATGTTGGTGGTGACCTATACTCCTTTGGCTCTGATGAACCCCCAGAAGGGCATGGCAAGCCAAACAAATGAATTCCCTTCAACCATTCCCGACAGACCAAGTGCTATCATTACACAAAGAAAGGAAACCATTGTAGGACCTCTAATGAGATAAAGCCAGTTGCATAAGCATATAGAGACATATAGAATTACATTTTAGGGGCCCTCACCTTTCCTCAAACCCTACTGAATAGCTCATTCTTTCAACAAATACTTATTCAGTACCAGGCACTGCACAAGGTGCTAGAATAATATTGTAATAAAGAAATATTGACAATATCTATGTGAATTGGCAGAGATTGTGTTTCGCTGCATATAATAGAAACCTGATTACAGACACTAAACCAAATATTTGATTTATTTTACTTAGTGAAAACCTATAGAGCATTTTACTATGTGCCATGCCCTGCTCTAAGCACTCTTTATAAATGTTTACTTCTTAATAGGAGTTTGCTTTTCTCACATAAAAAGAAGTCCAGAGAGTAGAGAGGTCCAGGCAGTTGTAGTTGCTCAAAGAAGTCATGGATCTAGATCCTTAGAGCATAAATTGTCTATCTTTAATGTGTGACTTTCATTCTCATGTCACAAGATACTCCACTTCCAGACATTATGTCTGAGCTCCAGGCAAGGGCAGCTTTTCTCTCCCAGAGGTCCATCCATAAAATTCCACTTTTATCTCGTTGGTCATAACTTGGTCATTTGGCCTTCTCTAGTGAAAGTCTGGGAAGATAAATATTTTTGCCAGGGCACATTACCACTCTGAAAAAATCTGGGTTCTTTAAATAACAAAAAAGGCGAGAGTGAATTTTTGCATATAATTCACTTTCAACTTCAGATGACTTAAAAAAGCTGCAGTGAAAATATCTGATCTAGCCATGCCAAAATAGTATTTCAAATTCTCCTTTGGGGTTGACCAAATCTGAATCATTACCCCACTTAGATTTTTAAGAAATAGAAGTATAGGGGCTCCTGGGTGACTCAGTTGGTGGAGTATCCGACTCCTGGTTTCAGCCCAGGTCATGGTCTCTGGGTCCCAGGATCAAGCCCCATGTAGGGCTCTGCGCTCAGGGGGGAGTCTGCTCGAGATTCTCTCCCTCTGTCACTCCCCCCACCTGCTCTCTATCTTTCAAATAAATAAATCTTAAAAAAAAAAGAAATGGAAGTATAAAATTGTACATGTATTCTGCAACACTCTGACTTCAAACTTTAGAAGATGCATGACTCATGTAGTAAAAGCCATGCAACTAAAACACCTGGTGCATAGCTTCTCCCCTGAGACTGTAATCCTTGTGGAGGCAAGTGCGGGCAGCTGGAGGGCTGCTCTGAGCAAGGAGGGGTGGTGGAGGGTATAATTTTGGCGTATCAGGGGAATTCTGTAACAGTATCACTCGCCCCCAACTCCTGCAGAACTTACCCTCTAAGTTTGCCGCTTGCATGACTATGAGACACAAGGCTCACTCTGGGGAGACTGTGGTTACAACAGCCGACTCAGAGTGAAAGGACCAGCTGAGTACTCCAGAAAATGCTGCATAACTCATCTGGGGTGACTTCCTCAAGGTAGAGGGCGAGTGAAGCACAATGTTTATCAAGCAAACTTTTTTCCTGGTAACTCTAAGAATTTACTAGCTTTTTGTATGCTTGATTTTTTTATACATCAAGCATATCACACCTTGCACCTAAGAGCCACTCACTGCATGGTGGCCGTAGTTCTAAACCTCCTAGAGGGGCATCACTCGTTGCAGGCAACCCTACAAGGTGTGCTTTGTTAGGATCTCCGTTTTGCAGAAGAGGAAACTGAGGCACAAGATGTTAAGCAGCCCGCCCAAGCTAGTAAGTGGCTGAGCCAGGAACCCCACTCAGGCACCTGGTCCCATAGTCTGTGCACCTGACCTGTACACGTGATACATTTAAATAATCCATTATTTAAAATGTATGTGGTGCTGAGTTTTTGAACAAGAGTAGGGAGGTCATTTAGGAAACTGTGATCAAATCAGTCCATAAACCATGTGTGTTTCCCAAATGCACCACACAATCCCAGCCTCACTTGGGGAGTCCTGACACAATAGCCATGGGAGGCGAGGGGCACCGAACCTGGCCCACCCACAGTGGGCACTGGAGAGAAACGAGTTAACAAAAGAAAGAACGGGCAGCCAGGGGAGAGTTTACAGTATAGTCAGAATGTTGGAAACTGGTAATTATTTAAATGTAGAGCTGTGGTGGCAGTTTTAAATTTGTTAATGGCTCTTATATAAAAGATGTAGGCACTTGAAGATGAATAGGATAAAATGTGACTAACTCAGTTTGTTTGTTTGTTTGTTTATTTATTTATTTATTCATGAGAGACACATGGAGAGAGGGGAAGAAACAGAGGCAGAGGGAGAAGCAGGCTCCCTGCGGAGAGCCTGATGCAGGACTCGATCGCAGGACCCTGGGATCAGGCCCTGAGCCGAAGGCAGACTCTCGCCAACCGCTGAGCCACCCAGGCATCCCAGGGACTAACTCACTGTAGCCTGAGTGTTTGGAGGGAGGGAGCGTTGAGGAAGAAAGTCTCTAGGTCCAAACACTGGACAGAAGACCAAGAACGTATCTCCCTTGACATCCTGAGTCTTTGAACATGAGGACTGAGCCTAATCTATGGCCTGATACTTAAAAATAACCTGTTACAAAGTAACCATAAAAATCTCAAGTTTTCAGCCCGATTCAGTCTGCTACATAAACTACAACCAGCATTAATAGCTCCAGTCGGCATTTATGTCGCTCTTTCTATTAGCACAATGGTTTTTACAGCCATTTATGAGTTTCTGGAAAGCCTAATAGAAAACACACATACATGTTACACACGTTGGCTGTGGAGGATGCGGTTTCCGTCGGGTAAGGACAGGCCAGGAGGGGTCGCCACCGCCCCGCGGCTGGAGTCTGGGCAGGGCTCCCCAAGGGAACAGCTCTCTGCGGGTCGCTCCAACTGAGCTACACCCTCCCCAGCGAGGTTCTGCTGCTTCCTCTTTCCACTGGCTGGCTCCTTCTCAGTCTCTCTCCCTCTCTCTCTCTTCCTGCTGATAAGCGATCACTGGGGGAGTTTACAGGGTACAGGCTGTGTACACCAAAGGAGACCTGAGTCTGAAGACCTATGTGGTCATCTTTCTTTTCAAATTCATGGTGGCTTTTAGATTTAGAAAATTATCTGAATCGGGAAGTGTCTACGTTATGCATATGTCCCTTCTTCATACTTAAAAAAAAAAAAATCTTATGAAAGCCATGCCAAGGTTGTCCTAAATTCTTTACCATGCTGGTATTTAAGCACAGCCAAATGATTGCCAAAGACACAACTATATATATATACACACACACGTATGTATTGCCACATATGGCATATAAATAAATATATGTACATATAAATATATATATGTATTGCCATATATACATATATATGATTGCCAAAGACATAACTACATATATACACATATGTAGTTTGTTGTTGGGAGTCATACATCTAAATGGGGCAAATATCAGGTGGATTTGTGGAATTGTATAAAAAAGATGATTCTTCTCAAGGATCCGCTATAGGGCTTGAGGAAGAAGCTCTTCAGAGGTCCTGTCTCTTCTTCAAGGAGGGAGCCCTGGCTACCTTAGAAATATCTCAAAGAAATATATATGCATTCACTTGGTGATCTCTCCACCAAAGGGGAGTGGGTAGGGGGCTTCCAACAATGTCCTGTATCCCAGTCCACCTTAGTCGTAAGACCTGAATCCTGCCTTGGGACTAAAGAATCATTTACTGACCCCTTACTGGAAAGAACTATGGGAGTTTGTCATTTAAGTCACCCTCCCATTCAAGGCTGAAATCTTTTCTAGAACAAACAAATAATACCCACGGCAGCAGGAGCTACAGACTCCTCTTGAGCTCAGCTGATGCTGCAAGAGGGACCAGTAGGGAATCTGTTGAAGTTGCCATTGCATTTTCCTTTCTCATAAACCACTGTTTGTCTTCCCACCTTTCCTGTTTTCACCAGTACCTAGAAATGAAGGCCTGGGAATGGCTTCCCACATGGGAACTCCTGGGTCTTTCACAGCTAGAGCCAATGGTCTCCAAACTATCAGACCAAGAAAGTTTGACTCATTCCTGTAGCCTGGAGAGAGCAAAGCCAGATCCAAAAGAGATGATTCCAGGCAACTTGGGATTGCAGACACATTGGAAATGCAAGTGTGAGCTCCATCCTCCGAGCTGGCCAGGATTCCCCTTGCACCTGGGAAGTTCCTGGATGCTCAAATAAGCTTCTCTTCAGACACCTGGCTTCAGTCTCTCCTTCTTTCACATCCTCTTATAAACTGAAGCTCTACAGCTGTAATAGTCATAGCTAATTTTTGTTAAGTCCCTCTATGCACCAGAGTCTGTAGAAGATGCTTTGAAGCAGCCTGTCAACAACCAGAACCAGTGCAGGATTCAAACTCAGATCTTTTGCAAAGCAAAGTGGACGTACCACCCTGTGATTGTGGTCACAAGACCTCTCAGGGAAGCCTAGTGCAGGGCTATATGACACCCCAACTCAGGATCTCTCCGTCCCTTCCCTGTTGATAGCCGTGACATGTGAACATACCCCAAGGGCCCAGGCACAGGAAAGTAGGGCTCACTAACCTGAAACAAAATTTAGTTCCCATCTTGTGCAATCCTGCTGCCATTTCTGCCTCTGTGGTTGAAGGACTGGGCATTGATAACGCTTTGAGAGATAAAATGACCATGCGGCTCAGCTATGCCTTACCTGCTGTGTGTTCTAGAAGGGTCACTGTGGGTCAGAGGGTATGAACCCCAGTTCCCACCTGCTTATAATTTTGCCTTTATGTGGTCATTCATATTAATGTAACTCAACTATCGCTGGGCTACGTTTTCTATCTTTAAGGGCTTTTGCAACAGAGAAAAGCCATGTGACTCCAATTCCCTAAACTTGAAAGACGAATGTAGATCTTTATGGAGGGATTCTTACTGAGGAGGGAACCACACTGCCCAGCACAAAGCCAAATGTTCCAACCTCACCTGACCCCCACCCCAGAACATCTCTGTCTCTCCTTAAAATTGTCCTCTTTATGACAACATTTATGTTCCTGCCCACCTGACCTGCACCTCCTCTTCTCCCACCCCTGTAACTCTCCTGAGCCTTACTGCTTCTCCAACCTCTTCCTCTTTCCTGGATCTTTGGCCCTTGGGCATCTTGTGTAAAGCAATATGACCTCCCTGTTTCAGAAGAAAGGCTTCTTCTTCCAGAAAGGTGAGATAGAGATGATATTACATTCTTACTATTTTATTTTTTTTGTTCCCATCACATTATCATTCATGTTTAAAACTATCAAATGTCAACAAGGCATGGCCACCTTTGTATTTTCTGTCCAAGAATACACGATGGCCAGAGAAATCTCCTTTGTGGTCTCCCTCAAACCACAGCTATGCTTTTTTTGTTATATTGACATATCGAAAGAGATGAAAAGGAAAAACTTCATCCAGTCCTCCAGGTATTTCTCATTATCTAGATACTTATTTCTTCATAAGAAAAACTCGTATGAATTCCTTTCTTTTCACCAAGATGTTCTGCTTGCACAGATGATGTGACACCATTGGCCTTGCATACAGGCTAAGTTAGTATTTGTTGCTGAGAAATGATGTTAAGGGTCCTGGTAGGCTCGCTCCTCAGAAATAACTCCTTCTAGACCCAATGATAGTCACTGAGAGGAGCACCAAGAATTCCAGCTAAAATCAGGCCATTAACAGAAGAACACAAATATTTTATCAAATTCACTATAAGTTAAGGCATAAGGAGTGGTGTCCTAATAGCCACACTCTTGTTAGGTAAATAAGGGCTTATGAGAAAAGTCTGTAGCATGAAAGGAAGATGGAAGGCTGAGTGGACTCCCAAAGAGCCATGGGTTAGTCCTTGGCACCCAGAGTGAAAGAAATTTAAGTTTTGGAATCCAGCAGTCCTGTTTGTTTTTTTTTTTAATTTTATTTATTTATGATAGTCACAGAGAGAGAGAGAGAGAGAGGCGGAGACACAGGCAGAGGGAGAAGCAGGCTCCATGCACCGGGAGCCCGACGTGGGATTCGATCCCGGGTCTCCAGGATCACGCCCTGGGCCAAAGGCAGGCGCTAAACCGCTGTGCCACCCAGGGATCCCGCAGTCCTGTTTTTAAATACTGGTTTTCCTCCTTACTTGGATAATAGGGCTAGTACTTTTTCTCTTTGTCTTTCTTGAGTACATGATTCTAATCTGCCCTGAGCATCCATTGGCCCCATGACAGATAAGAATTCTATAGAAGGAATTCTAAGATAGAAAAAAGTATTCAATATTTAGCTGCTGATTCAAAATAGCATTTTCAACAAGACAGTAGCCTTACAAGCCAAGCTCTTGTCTTAAAATGCTCTAAATCTCTTTATCTCTCAGTTTTAGCACATCAAGAACCATACCGAAAGGCCTCAGATCACAGAGAAGAAATGGCCCTTCAGTCCATGCAGTGGGCCAGGGAAGCTTGCTGTTCAGTGGTTGATGGACCATTTGACATAGGAAAATGTAAAGGAAAGCATACTCTTCCTGGACCATAGGATTTGGGGATGAAGGAGAAGAGACAGGTAGAAGGGTCAGGCAACTAGAGATGCATCTAGAAAGCTCTATGTGGCACTTTGCTTGGGAATCCTTCCAGGGCTTTGGAGGGAACCAAACAGCCAACCTCTGACCACCATCCTACCATCAATATCCCTGTGCTTACTCTGGAAGAAAGTGGAGGTTTCATTAAGAAAAAAGTAAAAACAAAGAAAAAGAAAAAAAAAGTAAAAAAAAAAAGAAAAAAGTAACTGGGACACCTGGGTGGCTCAGCGGTTAAAGCGTCTGCCTTCGGCTTAGGGCTTGATCCTGGAGTCCTGGGATAGAGTCACACATCGGGCTCCCTGCATGGAGCCTGCTTCTCCCTCTGCCTGTGTCTCTGCCTCTCTCTCTGTGTATCTCTCATGAATAAATAAATAAAATCTTAAAAAAATAAAAAAGTAAACACAAAGAGACACAGGACCTGTGGTAGTTTCCCAAAGCCTCCACCTGCTAGATCCCAGGACCTCTATCTCCCCAAGGCCATGAGCTCACAACAATCCCCTTGCCTTCATTTTACTTATCGAGGAAAGACAGAGCAGATGGAGACTTTCTGAGAAAAGGAGCATTTTCATGCAAAAAAAAAAAAAAAAAAAAACCCAAACAAACAAAAAGAAACCTGAGATTTCTCTAGAGGGACTATTTATTACATCAGACTGGATTGTAATTCAGAACGGACTAAAATAAAATTGTCATTCTCCCATTACCCAGGGGTTGGGGCTCGTAAGGAAGACAACAGTAGTTAAAAACCAAACAAGGTATAATTTCAGTGTGCCTCCTGGCCCCAGTTTGCTTGCACATGCATGTGTGCCTTGGGGAAGTCTAAGACTCAATTTCTTTATCTGTTAAATGGATATGAATAATAATTCCCATCAACATAGCTTCACTGTCTATTTAAATGATAGGTTGTGTAAACATCCCTGGTCTTACTTCAGAAATTCAGTTACTGTCTTTCTTGCTGGTGCTGGATCAGAGCCATGAGAGAAGCACAGTGGGACGGAGGGTCCTCGGCCTGGGGCCAGCTCCCAATAGCCCCGATCGTCTTCTCCATGGGAGAGCTGAACAGACGCCTGTCTGGGCTGCAGCCGGCAGTCAGAGGTGGCTCCCTGGCTCTTATCTCTCTGCAAGTTCACATGCCAGAGAGAAAACACACGTGAGGAGCTGAGAATATAGGACCCTGGGCCCACAGAGCAGCTCCTGTCCCTTCAAAGAGTACCTTTGACATGTGTTCCACCCTAAGTGAATTTGGAGCCCCAAAAAGTCTGCGTGGCTGCTTGCTGATACCCCTGCTGCACAAAGCATGCCAGCAAAGCAGGGTTGAGCTGTGCTTGCAAGAGCTAGTTGGAGGCTGAGCTAGAGTCTTGGCTCCCTGGTCCTCATTCAGCCTCCATGCCCTGGTAAGAGTATATTATTTTCTTAGCTCAAATTGCCGTTTCCAAGTCATTATTTCTCTACGACGAGAAAACAATATTGGTTCTTATGTAATATCAACCTCAATGAATCTGGAAGTGATCATGGAATGGGTGGATTTTTTTTCCTCCTTAAAAAGGAGAAAAATAAATTTGAGATTGTTTGCATATGGCTGAGAATATTTATGAACTATTCCCCTTGTTTCCTCATCACATATTTTACCCAGCGCGTTTGTGTGTGGTACAGAATAAATCTTTACGGAAAGGGCGGGTGCAGTGGGGTAGAAAGCAATCAAAGGACAGGGTATCTGTCAAGTGCCTGGGATGTTACTTCTCCTGGGTCTCAGGGTCCCCTGGCCCCAGGCTTGCTGTGGTCCGAGGGTTACCCCATCCTGCTACTCAGAGGAAGTCTTTGGGAGGGAGGGTTTCAAATGTGAGCACTGATAGAATTAACATCTACTTGTCACTCTGGTTTCTTTCACATCCCTTCACTCTTACCAGAGCAGAAAGTATCACCACCAGTGGCTTCATGACCTGGGTGCTATAAGCCAAAAGAGAGAATTAAATTCTATGGATGCCAGATTGAGCCAGGGTCAGAGGAAGAAGTTGGCAGATAGGAGGGAAAAGAACTGGCAGAAAATGTATTGGTGCTGGCATCTGGGTTATTCCATAATAATGGCAGTGTGTTAGCAGAGACACATTGTCTGTGTCCCTCTGGCCATGACTCTCACACAGCTTGTCACCAAGAAGGATCCCGATGGAGTGTGGCTGTACATTAAATCAAGAAGGGAAGTCAAGCTCTGGGCTGTTGATTGTCTTCTCCAGAGACTGAGCCTCAGAACTGGAGCTTCTGAGAATCTCTCCTTCTCTGCTGCACCTTGGATTTTTGAGGAATATAACTGACTGAGGGTATAGGGTCAGGGGCAGAGAGCGATGGTCACCGCATTTGGACCTGCACTGGCAAGGGTGATCACAAGGATGTCTTAGCATGGAGCAGGTGTCTGAGGCACTTTTCCCTGCATGATCCCAATCAGTCCTCACTATGGCCTTAGGAAGATTAGGGATCTTCATCTCACAGTTGAGATAAGAAAACTGAAACTCAGTGAAGTTGAGGAACTTACCCAAGGTCACACTTCTTCGTAAGTTCTGGGATCAGGGATGTTCCCAAGATTTGGCTGGGGAGCGGGGGATCTGAAGCCCATACAATAAATACAAATAAGGAATTTTTAAAAAATCAAGTTCAAGGCTTTAAAAGGGGCCCATAGGATTAAGGGAACTGAAGCTCCAACTTGAGAGCATCACAGTTATATCCACCCTGGGCAGGCTCAAAATTTTAAGGCAGGCTTAGCTCCAGGCCATGAGATCTCTTCCATGCTGCCTCACCTCTTCTCTCTCCATCATGATTACCACCAACTGCCCCCTTCACATTCCTGATCAAAAATACATGGACTCAGGCGATGACATTGACACGCAGAGGACATCCTTGGCACACACCTACTTGGATGTCGGAGTTATGGCATAAGGCAACAGCCATGCCCACTACCACACTTTATCCTTCCACCTCAAGAGTTCATGGAGACATCATTGAAATGTATTCAGAAATGTCCTCCCAAGGAGCTCCAGTTGCTGTTCTAGACCTCTTTTACCCAATATCAAGATAGTTCCCACACCGGGGCACTTGCACACAGCTTCATGCAGTGGCCTGCTTGGGATCTCCAGCGGGCGTTTTGGAATTACAATCTGCAACATTTCATTTCTCTTCATCTGTCTCTCTCCCTTGGATTGATATCAGTTGGTCAGGTTTCAACAGGCACTCTATTTGATATTTCCTTTCTCCGTTACAATCAAGATTTTGGCATAATCGCCATAACTGAAAGGGGTGGAGGGATTTAAGGAAGCAAACAAACCCAGTATAGATCACAAGTGCTTCGGTTGGGGATGGGGAGCATAATGGCTATTGTTTGGTACCCACCCTCTGCTATTGTCCTCGAATAGGCTTGCAGTCCCATCCTAGTCTAGACAATTCCTAAGGGGAACACAAGCATTTTTCCCAGCCCTGCTCCCTCTATTCTCCCAAACTGGAAAAACACAAAGCAGATGATGGAGTACAAGTTCAAATGCCACACCAGGGAGAAGGAAGTATTGAGAAACTACGTCCAACCTCCATCCTGTTTTCAAACATTCCAGTAAGTGTTCAATGGATTTATCTTGGGCTGGTGCTGTTTCATTGTCTCAAACAAAGGCCTTCTATGAAAAAACAAACTTGGGTTAGGGGAGGAGTGGCTAACAGAAGGCACATTTGGGATCAAGTAAATAAGAGTACAGTCCTTTGGGATCTCCCTCCAGGGGCAGCATAGCATCCCTCTTTCATCTGCTGGAATTAACATTGGACTGAGTCCTATTACCTCAGTGTCATACTCTACACCAGAGCCTGGGAAAAACAGCCTTGGGGAGGGGGCGATGACGCAGGTGCAGTGGCTGGGGCTCCAACCAGCCATCTTCCCCACCTCTGTCCTCGGAGCTCGGGTGGCCAGTCTTCTGTGCCTAGAATGGACTGTGAGATTCTGGATGGATTGGTTCTGAGTGATAGTGACTTCTAGCTGTTGTTCTTTTGAATATTTTGTTCTACTCCTGTGTCTGAAAGAATTATTGGATTGGAAATTATTGGAGCAAGACTGTAAAAGTCTTCTACTGCATTACTGTCCTTTGGATGTTCATTCTCTGAGCTGTGTCCATGACCGGCTTCCATAAAGCTGTGTTTGTAGATTTCTGGTGGAGCTCTCTGCCTGGTGCACTGGCCCTTCCATTTTGGACATCTCTAATTTGTAGAACAACCTTCTCTCGATTAAACTGAAATATGCCTTTCTGGGATCCATGAGTCCTATAGGGGGCAACACCAAAGAGGGTAACTTACTTTCCTGTGTCATGTCTTCCTGGAAGCTTTGTCCCTTTCCCTTCTCAGGTTGGGTCAGTTAGTGTTTCCATAGTTAATGCTTCCACAAAGTCTGGTGCATATCTCTGTCATAGGATTTTT
This sequence comes from Canis aureus, assembly GCF_053574225.1. Taxonomy (NCBI): domain Eukaryota; kingdom Metazoa; phylum Chordata; class Mammalia; order Carnivora; family Canidae; genus Canis; species Canis aureus. The sequence goes on from NC_135617.1 coordinate 58,437,919, forward strand.
AAGCACTTACATACTTAGTTAATAGCCCTTTCTTTCAACAAAATTATTATATGGGTTAATTGTGGAATATTAGCAAAATATGGAGAAGCAAAATAGAAAATCAAAGTCAAGTATTATTATTGTATCTACTGGAGATAAGCTCTCTAAAACTTTGAGCAACCATCCAAATGGTTGCATTTCTACATTTATGCTTTTTTCAAAAAAAAAATTAGCTAGTGTTTATTGTTTGGTTAAGGTTTGCTTGTTCAGGCCACGTAACACTCTTCTGCTGCATTGTATCCATGGCTGCCGGCTATCCTGTAGTGTGTGGGAGCTGGCACTGTGACACTGGGGACAGAATTCAGGATAGGCTACTCTAAACACCCTCTGGTTGTTTCCAGTGGCAGGAAGGTTGACTAAAGATTCTTCTTTTGCTGTTTCATGCTAGCCCTTGAGAGAGGCCTGACCAGGGCACTGAAGAAACTGGATGACTACCTGAACAACCCTCTTCCAGAAGAAATTGACGCCAACACTCACGGGGACGAAGACAAGAGGTCCCGGCGCAAATTCCTAGATGGGGATGAGCTGACTCTGGCTGACTGCAATCTGTTGCCCAAACTCCATGTGGTCAAGGTAAGACAGCTCAATCTGCAGGTTGCTTGCCATATCCAACTCCACCATAGGTCCCGGTCACCTGTGGAGGAGTCAAGGACAGTGCCACCTGCTGGTCCAGAGCCCAGGCTCTGAAGTCACATGAATAGGAACCCAGTCAGGAACCCTACTGCTTACTGGCTGTATAGACTCTCTGAGCTTCAGTAAAACAGGCATATATTACTTACTTATTCTTACTTCTTGGCTGGGAGAGTAAATATGGCATAACAGTGCCTGACATATTATAAAGGCTCAATACATAGCAGCTGCTATTGTCATAGCATGTATGGTTATACATACACACATATATATGTCTATGTATAAGTGGATGGATGTATACATGGATGTATGTATATGTATACATACAATTATACATACATATGTGTGTGTGTGTGTGTGTGTAGAGAGAGAGAGAGCGCACAAACGTACTTCTTCCTTGTCTCTGCCTTGTGGGTGTTCACTGTCCACACCCCCACATCTTTGTGAAGTTGCTTCATATACAAGCCTTCTCATTCCCTCTAGTAACTCCCTAGGGCAGCCGTGTATCATCTTCTTTATCTATCGGTTGAAGAGCAGGAGGCTACAAGAAGTGACATCATTTTCTTGCCATGGTTGCACTCACTGATCAACTTCGACATGCAGTTCAATCCTGTCCTAAAAGACTCCTAGGATCCAAGAGTTGGAAGGATGGGAATTCCTAGGTCATCCAAAACTATCTCCCACCCCAAACGGGACCACTTTCTGCCTGTCCGTGACAGGCTTCCTAGAGTTCTCACTGCACGGTTCTGATGATGAAGAGTTCCCTGCCTAACAAGTCAGTCCTACCATTTTGGATGGCTCTGATTATTAAAACATCCATCTTTTTTTTTTTTTTTTTTCAGGGGCGGGCAGGGGCAGAGGGAGAGGGAATGAGAGAATTTTAAGCAGGCTCCGGGCCCAGCACAGAGCCCAATGTGAGGCTCCATCCCACAACCCTGAGATCTTGACCTGGGCCCAAATCAAGAGTTGGATGCTTAACTGAGTCCCACAAGTGCTCCTGAAAACACCCTTCCTTATGTTGAGCCCAAACAGCTTCCCTGCTTCCCTCTGTTTCCTGGAACAGCATGGAACAGGGCTGTTCTGTTTCACCTCATTTGAAGACAATAATTGTGTGCCCTGATGTTCATTCTCTAAACTAATGCATCTTCTAACATCCTTTCCTGACCCTCACCAGCCTAGAGAAACACAAAGTGGGACCATATAGCTCATTTTGTACACATTTATATCATATGTCTTGGTAATACAATACACTCTGTGGGGATAGTGGCTTCTCCAAGCATGATGGTGGATATATGGTGGCCCTTTCATAAATACTCATTGATTGACCATTTGATCACCAAGCTTGTGTATCATACCATTTCCCTTCCACCCTTCACTAGAAAGAATCAGATTTAGTCATTTGTCAGCTGGATACCTGCCTATCATTTTCCAGCTGAAATCCTGAGCTAGAAATGTGGGCTTCTCTCCAATCAGAACACAACCATCTTGAAGTGAAATCTGAGCTGTGCAAGCACTGGTGTTCCCACAGGACTTGGGCAGAGCTGGAGACGGGGCGAGAATCACGAGTGCCATTACTAGGGGCTGGGAAAATGCAATCTATCAATATGAAGACACTTTGGGTTCAGGGCCAAGCCAGTGGTTACTTGTAAGTCCAGCCAAGCTCTATGTCTATGACATTATTAATTACTGCATGCCCCACCACACCCCCGGAAACATCTTGTATTCTCTTTTCCTGAAGAATAAGTGACACCAGGAGGGATGGTGTGATTCCAGTTCAGTCACACTGTGTCAGTGTGATGTAATGGCAAAGCCCCCCTTCAGAAAGTCTTGAGATCCACGTATCTGCCACCTGTATCTGCCACCCACTAACAGCAGGAGCTGGGGAGAGTCATTGACTCTTTCTGGAATCCATTTTTCTCATGTGTAAATGAAGAGATAGGAAATATATCCCTTCTTGCTTCTTTCTTCTCTCTTCCTTTACTCCTTCTTTCTTCTGTCTCACTCAAACATATATCGACTACCCAGTCAAGAAGTTCTTGTCGAATAAGGTAAAACAAATGGATTCTCCAAGGCCCCAGGCTTCATCCTACCACCCCTTCAGTTCCTCCCAGCCCTAAATAACCATGCTACGCCCGTGTTCTTGGATGGAGTTCAGTGAGCTGTTCACTTGGGGAAGCTGGGGATCAGAAGGAGGACGGCCTGCAAGGGGACAAGGGCTTGGGCCTCGCCTTCTGTCTCCTTGGATTTCTGCTGATCCAGCTTATCAGATCCCAGGGACCTGGCAAATCCCCGATGTGCAGAAAGAGTGAAGGGGGAGCCAAGTCAGGCCTCCAGTTTGGCTCCTGATGCCAAAACCTAATCTGGGCTGTGGGAGCTAACTGTTTTCATATGAAAGAGCAAATTCAGAACACGAGCATGGACGTTTTTGTGAACATCAGAGATTCATGTGCGCATCTGCGCCTGCTCTCTCCTGTGCCCTCACCCTCTCTCCCTCTCTTGCCTGGCTGTCATTCAGGTTCATCTTCATTTTCCCTGAGAGCCTGGTTTGAACTCTCGCTGTCTGGCTCCCTTCTAGTCCTCATCTCCCCAAGTCAAGCCAACATGTGAGGAAACAATGAGCAATGTGGCCAAGGCTCCGGGCGTGCAGATCCGGGCAGGGAGGGGCATGGCGGGCCTTCTGTAGCAGCCACTGGGACCCCAGCCTAGCACAGTGACCTGCTTCAGCCCCTGAAGCAAACAGGAACAAAGACATAAACACAAGATATATATATATCATAAATTGTCCTTCTGCTGTTTTTAAATCTCCTCTCTCATCCTTTAAAAGTGAAAATAAATCCCAGCATGGAGAGATTTGGGACCACTGTAATCAGTCTGTGACCCACCCACCACTCCTGCATGGACTTGCTCGTTAGCCAGGACACCTTCTTCTCAAAGGCTCTCCAGCAAACTCGAGCCCTGCAGTAAACAGGGAGGTCAAGGAGAACTGGCAATGGGAGAACTGGCAAACTGGCACTTGCTCATGGTGAGTGCTCTCCCAAGGACTCAGATCCCATCCCCTTGGCTTATTAGTTGCACTAAGCTGGACAGAACATTGTGGGGAGGGCTTCTTTGGTGACCACCCCAAACTGGTTGCCTTCACAGAGAGAATTTAAAGAAAGCAGCTGTAAGTACTGAAGAATTAGGAAGGCAAAATGTACCAGGAGGTTCCACCTTGACGAGGCCACCGCAACCCCTTAGGTCAGGGGACGCAAACAGAGGACGTCAGAGGTTGGAATTATTTAGACTTGGAAACTGAGATGAGGGGCCCCTGCAGAAGCGAACCTTGGAAGGGGCAGGGGGCACTGCTGAGCTGGTGCTGGGGGCTGGGACCCAACCCCTGCAGTGGGATCACTATTGAGTGCTGGCCTCTCAGCCAGGGTGAGGGCACTGATTCCACTAGTGGATGGGAACAGGATACCCAGGACAAAAAGGGGCCTCCCTTCTCCCTCCTCCAGCTTTGCAGGCTTGCTCTCTCTCTTTAGTACCCCCTCTTGGCAGAGCCCAGCAGAGACTCACTGGCAAAACAGGTGTGATTTGCAGAGTCCCCGCTACAGTGTCACAAAGACACAAACACTAGGGTGGTTTGCAGCTGAGCAACAATAGCTGGATGACTGGCACACAAGGGATTCTGACTCCAGCGGCTCTTTTCTCATTTGCATAGGGGCTGGGTGGCCACATGGAGAGAAAGGAAGGACTGTCCTGGAAATACCAGGCACAGCAGAAGGAATACAGTCAATGATGCTGTAATACGGTCCTAGGGTGACAGATGGGAACGACACTGCTGGTGAGCACAGCAGAGCATACAGACTTGCCCAATTACTACTTGTACACCTGAAACTAATGTGTGTCAGCTATACTGGAATAAAAAAAGAAAAGCAAGAACTGGAAGAAATACTAATGATTTTTAAAAAGATATTGGTTGAATGAACTCATTCCCTGTGCAACATTGTATAAGGCATTTACTCTCATGTGGCTTTAGTCTGCTCATTGCTAAGGATCTTCATTCTTTGAAATTAAGTGAGTTTCTTTCATTTGTCTCTAGATGTACTTTGATTTAGAATACCTGAAGACAGTAAAGATGCAATACTGCTATTTATTGAATCTTCACTTACTTAACTTCTCTTTGCCCTACTTTCCTCATTTGTAAAGTGGGGATATAATACACTCTTCCTTATAGAGTTGTTAGGGATTTAAGTAGCTTGCACAGTGCTTAAAACAGAGCCTAAAGCAGAGCACATAGTAACTAAATGCTGGCTAGTGTCACTATTCTTATAAACGTTATTGAGGGGCACCTGGGTGGCTGAGTCAGTTAAACATCTTCAGCTCAGATCATAATCTCAGGGTTCTGGAATCCAGCCCCGCGTCGGAGAGTCTGCTTCTCCCTCTGCCCTTCTCTCTCTCTCTCTCTCTCTCTCTCTCTTTCTCTCTCCCTCTCTCTCTCTCAAATAAATACTTAAAATCTTCAAAAAAAAAATAGTGTTACTGTGATTATCAGGCAGTATGGAAATGAAGAAGGTGGGGCTCCTGTCCTTAAACTGTTCACAAGCTAGGGAAGAGAGAAGAGACAGACAGTATTCAGAATAGAATAGTTCTTAGTATTGCAGTGAACACTCAAACTGATGCCGGAGAATGGAAGGGGAAAATGAATCCTCCTTGGGAATGTGGTCAGACTGATGAGGCTGGTCTTTTCATGCAATAGGTCATGTTGCCTTCACTCAGCACAGCTTTCCAGGGAACCCTGACCATCACTGGCACCAAAATGAAGATGAAAGCCCAGAGTAGCTGAACTTCAGAGTTCTCTGAGTGGGAGGATCCTGGGGTCAGCAGTCTGAAGACCTCTCTAAAAACAAAGCAAGGAAAGGAGTCAGAAGCCAATGTTTTAGGAGAGAGGCTACTCTTTGCTATTCCCACGCCAGCCCCAGAGGGCTAGAGGCAAGACCAGCTAATATGCAGACGCCAGTGCACAGTGACAATAAAGGGGTCCCCGTTAAAAAGTACTTAGAATTTCCAGATGGTGACAGTGAAGCATTCAACCAAGAGCAGGCCTTTCTGAGTTCCAGGCCCCATGTAACTACACAGGTCATCCTCTGTGAAGACCACCTTACCCTTACCTCTGAATGCATGCAAATGGACAAAAGATGGGTCTTAATGAATTATAATAGGAGATAATGTTTCTTGAGTGCTCAGTAGCAGCCAGCCACTCCTCTAAGCTTTTTATGTGTATGAACTAATCTGTTACTCCAATGAAGGTTCTATTATTATCTTCATTTTAGAGATAAAGAAATTGGGGCTCAGAGAGGCCAAGTAACTAGTCCAAGGTCACACAGCTGTTATAGTGGAGTAGAATTGCAGATCCAGTTCGTTGGGATCCAGAGCCCATGCTCTTAAGACCCTGCTACCGTTTCAGTACAAACATCACCTCCCCAGAATGCCCATCCACAGCCTACACATTTGGCAAACCAAGGAGAGATTAGAAATCATGATTTGTTCACTCCCACATCATACTTTGAGCCTGCATATACATTCCAACATCTAGCTCACTTTGTGTGTTTTTGATTCTCTCCTATAACTAAGGGTGCTTATGTAAAACAAAGTGGGTGAGGAGCAACAATGTAGAATTTTACCAATCAGACATAGCCACTGGGTGACATATTGGTATAGATACTTTCAGTTACCACACCTATTTCTCCAAATGCATTATACTGCACTTTGTAAAATTTTTATTTATTTCTCATTTTTTTTGTACTGCACTTGACACTTAACGATCCATCTTAAAGGGTTATCCAGATCCCAGGAACTCCTCAGCAGCATTTCTAATGGCTCTCCAGTATGGCATTGTATTTATGGATAATGATACATTTATCCATATATGCATATGCATTGTTGGACATTTCTGTTCTCTGCCATTTTTTTTTACTATTGCTTTTTTTTTTTTTATTTACTATTAGTCCCATGATCACAGATATGTAGCTATATCTTTGATATTATTTCCGAAGGAAAAAGCAGAATGGCTAAGTCAAAAGGGCAAATTATATTTACTTAAGAAATAAATAAGATAAGATGAAAAGAAGGCAGCACTGCCACCTTGCATGGCAAACATTTTGCTGCAAAGTGGCCCGCCGTGATGCAAGTGGGTCCTCCCTCCCTGCGCGCACATGCACACACACACACACACACACACACACACACACACACACCAGGTCACACCATTAAGTCTCCCTCGCTGATTTGTTTCGCGCTTTCATGCCATCTGTGTTGTAGATTGTTTCCAAGAAATACCGCAACTACGATTTCCCTGCTGAGATGACAGGCCTGTGGCGGTACCTGAAGAATGCCTACGCCCGGGATGAGTTCACCAACACCTGTGCAGCTGACAAGGAGATCGAGTCGGCCTACGCGGATGTCGCCAAGCGCCTCAGCCGCTCCTGAGCTCGGCCACCTTGCCCCACCACTGGCAGCAGAAGGACTCAGCTTCTCCCAAAGGAACTCCAGCCTCCCAGACTCCTCTTGCTCATGGCCTTGGGAAACATCTTTTTGTAGTAGGCCACGTCTCGCTGGCCTCGTGGGACTCCAGCCTGCTGTCTCTTCTGAAGGTCAGAACCGACCCGAGGTGATCGGACAGGGATCTGCAAGCAGAAATGATAGAAATAATCAAGCTCTCAGCCTTTGGGCCTGGTCTGGGTTCAGTGTGTTTGGGGTCAGTGTTGGAGAACCCACCTGGGGGACTGTCACTGGCCTCTCTGCCAATATCAAGATCTCTCCTCAGCTCCATTAGGAACATGGAACATGGTGTCCTCTTCCACCCACCTCTTTGTTGGTTAACTCGGCGGCCAAGGACAGATGGAATCATAGTTCTTACGAGAAAGAGAGCCATTGCATTTGGGGGTGGGGTGGGGCGATGAGGGAATGAATCGAGGACAGGCAGGCTGTGGATTTGGCACCTGGCAGACACACCTTCAGTCCCTCATTGCTTTCTGACGCTCCAGTCACATGGGGCATGGAAGACCAGGCTGGAAAAGCACTTCAGACCGTCTCCGTTTGCTGCGGTGCTGAGAACGTTGCAATGCCCTTATGCATCTGACTGACACCAACCTCTGTTTTCATGCGGTCCAGGCCTTTTGAGGAAGGAGAATTTGTAGTTGCAAACCCGGGATGACCAGGAAGGGGGTGAGGGAGCAGTGTTGATGCCAAAAGGCCCACAGGGCCTACCAGCCAGGGGGGTTGCTTGCTTAGGGGTAGTCTTGTTGGGGATTACATGCCTGGGTTTTGACTGCTTTGATCCACAAGTGAATTTTGGTCTGTGAAAAAGCAGATGTGAGGTGGGCGGGTGGGGGGTGTAGGTGACGATAAAGTCTTCTATGAGGCTCGATGTTCCCTGGGAATCTTTCACACAGGTCTTCTTTCTCATGGTCTCATTAAGTCTTGAACTGCTGATGTTATGTCACTACCAATCTTAGAGCAAAAACCCAAGAATTGGCCAAAATTGACTTTCCAATCTCTTTAAGCTCTTTCTGAATGTGGGTCGGCCAGCTGGGCCTCCTGGCTGAGAGGTAGAGAGGTGGCATGATCACAGAACACCAGAAGAAGAAAGTCCAGGGGCCTTTCCAACTGTGAAACCATAGGGTTTGAACTTGAAGAAATATATATGCACCATCTGGGTTCATTTTCCTGCCATCTGACTCACCTGCCACATGAAAATGGGCACTTTTTTAAGCTAATATTTCACTCTTTAGACATTCTCCTTGAATTTTACCTCCTTTAAAGCTTGCCTGGCTCAAGCCTGGGCACTGGTGCAGAGGAAGCTAAGAAAAATGAGCTGATCAGCAGCCCGTTGTCTGAGCGCATGCCTTTCGAGAAAAGCCACCTGCCACAGGCAGCCACCTTCACCAGTTCTCCTACCTGTGCTGCCCACTGGTAGAGTGAGGCTTCCCAGTGCCAGAAAGCCCCAAGGAAGGTCAGCAGGGCAGCAGGGCAGCACCGTCCTTTCCATAGAAACATCAGCACATCCTCACCCTGGCAATCCCTAGGCCAACCTGCTTCCAGGGATCTCTGAAGAAATCAAGTGGCCCGATGATCTGAACAGAGGGGAGGAAGCAGGAGGAGCCCCTTGAGCCCACCGAGGAAGAGGAAAGTTCTCAGTATGGCATTTTATTAGCCTGAGAGCTTTGCAAAGACAGGAGGACCTGATTAATTCCCACCCCTAAAGGAACCTTTCCAGGGACTCCCTGGGAACTTAATCCCTAGGCATGTTTAAAAAAGGAGAATGGTGAGAAAACTGTAAGGAAAAGCCCCGAACTGGCCTCTTGGGAGATGAAGTCTTGAATGATCCCAGAGGACTTTTAATTAGTGTAAATCTTGTTGTCCTCAGAAACCCTTCCCTGAGTTTAGCAATACAAGCACGATGACCTAAGAGGCAGCTTACTCTCCAGAGACCCACAGTGGTGCTGTTCTAGAAGCACACTGGTGTAGCAGAGCCAGCGGGACAGGGAAAACAGGCCGCCCAGGTGGCACAGCTCCCCCCATGGGGTTGTCTGATATTAATGACTGATTTGATAGTCAGAATCCAGCCGTTGGCAAGTCTTTAAAAACAGTCTTTAAAAACAAACAAGCCAAACTAAATCAATATTGTTGTTTCTAGATGTTCCTTCTGCAGTTGACTTAGTTTTACATAAATAACGATATTAAGGCACCAGTGGAGGGGGTCAGTGACATGATCAGTTATAACCATTTAAAACAGGGGATGGAGTTGTAGATGGAAAGCACTTCTGAGTACTTAATTCAGGAATATCTTTTTATTTCAATAGTAGATTATCGCATAATACAACCGTCTATTGGCTGAGAGCTTTAATGTCTTATGACCAGATTTGTCAGAATATTTTAAAATAACAATAATATTAACCTTCTGATTATGTTTTCCAAAATGGATTTTTCTCCAGATCCTCCAGCCTCCTTGGGCTTTGGCCACAACCCTATCACATACACAGCAAATCATCTTCAGGCATCGGTATGATGAGGTCCTTAGGTGTCTCCAGAACCAACTCAGGGAGTACTAAACGTTTTCAGTTTGGACTCCAGAGTTTTAAGACAGGAGGTCACCCTATCATTGGTCTTGAATGAATATTGATCCCTCAGAAAGCATTTCAGCAGCATTTGAAAGTGCTTGAGTTAAGATCCTATTTTATTTTGGATTTATTTTTCTCCTTTGACTTTCATGTCACTATTTTATTTTATTCTATTTTTGTGGGATAGCAGAGTGAGAGGCAGAGGCAGAAAGAAGAATCAAATTCAGAATAACTGTGTTGAATTTACCTGTCAGGTGGGGCTACCTCTCAGGTTGGCCCAGAGAGAAGGTATTGGGTAAGATTTTAATAACCTTATAAGATGAACTGGATAATAAAAGCTTGAGTGTTATAGAGCATAGTTGCATAGTTCCTTCTATTGTATGTCTTTATATCCCAATAAAGGAAGCCACATGCCTGACAATTCAGAATCACAGGCTATGAAAAGTGAAACACACTTTTATTTGGCCACACTATCTTAGACTGGTTTCAGCTTCCCAGGAAATGCCAGTCTTCAGTGTTCACATCTGCTGATGGGGCCAGCAAGGATCTTGGTCTTTTCATTAGAAAAAGGCTTCACCAAGAGTGAAGTTTCCTGAGCTGCATTTTCTGGCATTTGTCAAATGAAATAACAGAAGCTCTTCACAGCACCTGTACCTACTGGCCATTGTGCAGACAGACAACACCAAGCATCTTCACATTGTTGCAAAATGGATCAAGCCCCGAATAGACCCTGAATATCTAAGAATCTCAGGAATCAGTAAGGTCTAGATAAATAGAATTAAAAGAAGGGTGGAGTGAGGAAGGTACAGGTCTGTCTATTAAGACTTTTCCATTGTAAGAAACCAGCAAAGGGTCTGTGTCTAAAATTAAATTGGTCTAGAAGCAGCAGGAATCCAGTAGGTACTCCTGTGACTCACCAATATCCCCAGTGGCCAGGAACCATTTATATAGCAGTGAATCCAGATGTTGCTGTCTCTCTCCTTGGAAAGATAAAGTATTTAACTCATTAAGTGATTGCTAAGGGATCACTTCCTTATTTTTTTGACATGCCATTAAAGAGGATCATAAGCATTCGGGAAAAAATTGTGCACGTGAAGCATCCTGGTTCTGAAGTTAGGAGAACAGATGTCACATCTTTGGCTCTGGAGCCCTTTCTGCAAACAAGACCCATTGTCTTCTATCCAGTGCTTTTTAGCATTCAAACCAAGTAACGTGCCCCCTTCATGAATGCATATTCTTCTACCTTTGCCAATATTCTTCTCCCAGCTTTGTTTCGAGATGCTTTCCTTTCATCATGAGGTATGATCCAAAGTGTGCATAATTTTATTTAATGTTACTTGAGGAATTAGATCCAATGCTCCCCTCACCAACCAAAAATACAATGAAAGATTGCCTCATCTGGGGTTTGGGCCAATCAGTGTTTCTATAAAAGCAATCTGTTTTTTGGAAAAACATAGTTTTAAGGATCCAATTATCTAAAATATTTTATGTATAGTTAGAGATTTCACAATATTGATTATGCATATGCTTAAAAAATGAAATATCCAGCTGATGTTTGAATTTGTCTTACTTTCCTGACCTCCTGTTTGTCCCATTCTAGAAGCTGGGGGTTAACTAATTAGCAAAAGATGCCTTATAAAAGAACAAACATTTCATTCTATAAAGACACTCCAAATGATGGTTACTTGATTTTCTCAAGACCTTTAACTGTGGTGATAAAATAGCAGGACTTGCTTTCAAGCCTTAATAAATATAAGTTGCCTTTTAATGAAGATATTGCTGAATGTTTTCTTCATGAATCTGAACCAGTTATAAAGTTGTTTTCCAGTCTTGATTGGTATTGACTAATTCAATAAAGTTGGTTTATTTTCAAATATTACAAAAGCAATCATCAGACTGCTTATTTGAGGTGGGGATTTCCTGTGCTGTTTTAAATAAGTGTGAAACACCTTTTTTTCCCAAATAAAAGTTATTCTGTTTTCCCATGATAAAAGAGAATATGTTCATTATTCTTAAAAATCAAAAGCAAAGAAAAAGAAAAAGGAAGAAGAAAAGGAAAAGCAAGAAGCTTATAACCCAGTCATCCAAAAATCTATTTTTATTTTAGCAGGGCTGAATTTTATCATAGAACATGGGCTGGGTAAAACAAAACAAAACAAAAAACAAAACAAAAGCAAAAAAACAAAAAACAAAAAAACAGAAAAACCCCAACCCTGATGTTTCTTTATGTGTTTCACTTCAATTTCCTATCTGTATGGTCATACCTGGGCATAGGCCAATAGTGAAAGTCCAGGTATGATTTAAGGAGTACTTTAAAATACTGGTCTCCCTGCACCCAAAGCTCTCTCTTGGCCCACAGTGGCCTAGCCCTGTAAGTGTTCCTGACCTAATTTCCCACCCCTAGAACATCACTGACTCTAGGTTAAGGTCCCCAGAGCCTTCAGGAAGTTTTACATGAAGCCAACATTGACATCCGATGAAGACCTCTGTAAGCATTCACAGATACCTAGGTCCTCCCTGCTCTGTCAGAACAGCCTCTCCTCACCTTGGAAGGGATGAAACACCTGATTCAGGGAAGTCCTGGTGGGAGAGGTGGCCTGTAGCTCAGAACAGGTGTAGCAGATACTGTGGATGGTTTCCCTCCATCTTGACCACCCCTGTGTTCCTCTGGCAGAGCTCTGATTGAGTCAGGGGTCTTCCTCCTCACCCCTTTCTGGTCCCCACCCACACAGGACTCAGGGAAAAGTGGCTCCAACCACAGTCCCAGGGAGTGAATCATGAATGAGCTGAGCCTGTCCTCCTGGCTGTGATTGGTTTCAGAGCAGGTTCTTGACCAAGTTCCAACCAGTATCGAGGGAAGAGATTTGTTTAGGGGCTTCTGAGAAAGATCTCCTTGTTCTGAAGATGGGACTCCTCAAGTCACTGCCTCTGGATGTAGGTCTGAGGCTTGAAAATGCTGCCACCCCTGGAGACCATAAGGAGCAATACACTGCAATACACTGCAATAACTTCAGGCAATACACTGCAAAAGGCACCAGGAATGGAGGGAGTCTGCCTCCTGGATGGGACCACTGAGCTGCTGAATCAGCCCACCGTGTACTGCCTCTAACTCTGCATTCCCTGTTCTGTAATACATCCTAGATTGTTTGAGAGTGTTTGTTGGTTTGTTTTTATGAGCAGCCAAAGGCATCCTAAGTGGTGGATTGGCCAAGTTTGTTGTCATTATGGCTGCTGTTGTCTTTAATAGCCGGGTCAATCATCATCAGATTGTTCATCCAGGAGGTGTTCCACATTCCCATAGTTTGCTCTACAGGCTGACCTAGGGCTGGGGGCATGGGAGACTTCATCTCTCTGCATTTTGGTTTCCTTAATTGTGTTGTGATAAAACCAAGGGGCATGTGGATAGCAGTGCCTGTGTCTGACACTCAGAACTGAGTCCTGTTCCAGAGAACCTGCCAAGAGGTGAACCTGGAAGTAAGAGCATCTCATTATACTTACAAGTGTTGTGAGCCGTGTCTCTTTCATTTTTATGTCTAGTAGCTAAGATACCCAGAATCCTTGGTAAGTTTTATCTTGTAGGAAAAAGCCTGGGGTATCAGACTGGGAGAAGCTCAGGGTTGAAAACAGGAGATCTGACATCTAATTCTAAATCCATCACTATGTGTCTATTTGAACTTGAGTAAAGACCCTTCCTGGGCCCGTTTCCCCAACAACATTACTAAGGCCCCTTATCTGGAATGATGAGGTCCCTGATGAAGAGTACATGTAAGTAATAAAGGGTTATATAAAGGGAAATGACATTTCAACCAATTAGAACCATCAATCTATTGGAGTGTCTCACCGTGGTCCTTCCTAATGGAAAGAAGCTGATCATCAGAAAATACATAGGTGTTAGGAACTGTGGGTTTTTTTTTTTTTCTTTTAAAGTAAACTTCAGTTGATCTTGGGATCAATTCACATCTATGTCAGTCTCTTATCTTTTTAATCTCCAATCAAGGAAATCAATATCTACGTACAATGAAAATGGCCTTGGGGCCCTGCAATAAGGTTCATTAAGCTGCAGTTATAAACGGCAGAAAATAAAGAAGATCAAATTTCAGAAAAATTGTCAATAAAAATCATGGAAATTTAAAAAAGTTTGAGTTTAACCTCCTTTTACTAGGATATCCTGATGCCCTGAACCTTCTGTGTCCAAACATATATAGGACTCAAAGTCTAGACCACCCAAGATCCCGGCTACAAATACTGTAACTCAGGTCAGCCTAGAATCCACCTGTGGGGCAGTGCTTGGTTGCATGCTATTTTGTGTGTCTGGAATTGTGCCTATGTATTAGTCACTCCTTTCCACCCTTTCCCCAATTAAAAACTAAGCTCCTTTAAGGGATAAAGTGTAGATTATCCAAATTTTGTACCATGCCTCACCTTGTCTAGCACTCAGCAAATATTATGTACTGAAAAATAGTTATTAGTGGTTGACTAGAGAGGTCATGAGACAGTATTCTAGGCTTCTGGGTTCACCTCGACTCTCACCCTTCGTGTTCCTGGAGTCCCTGACTCCCACTGTACCATGATTCGGAAAATGGAGAGTTGACAGTGAGTCAAGGAGAAAAGCAGGCATCTGTGTCAGTTAAACACACCTCCACTATACTTCAGAACAATGGGTCCTTCTAAACAGTCTACACAGCATTTCTTTCCCTGTCTGAAAAGATGAAAAGCTGCCTGATGCTTACTGGACTGCACAGTTGTGATTCAGTAATGATTTAACTAGTTTTCCAAGTTGGCCACAAGATTCTGTGTAGATTGGGTGTTTTATTTAGAAATGGATTAGAAGCTTTGAGGTGAAAGTGACTCTGGGTACTATAGCTCTGGAATTATTTGGCTAAATATGAGTCAAACAAATACATCTTTTTTCTGAATATATGTTCATTAGATAAAAATTTAGAAAATACAGAGAAGCGAAAGTGAAGAAATGAAGGAATACCTATAATCTTTCCACCCAAAGATAACTACTTTTAATATGTAAATAATTCTCTTCCTAGAGTTTCTAGTGAGATAGAAATATAAACATGATTTTTTTTTTTTAACAAAAAGAGAGCAATGATTGAGAACAGAAACCAATGAACTTTCCTGTCTCTATGATGAACAGTTATGGCTAAAGCATGTTTTCCTGTTTCTCTGCCAAATAATACTGGGACTAGACACAAATAGTAACAAATTTGTTACTTGCTTACTTATTAGGATCAGCAGCTTGCTCAACAATATTTGCTTCAAGACCTTACTGTACTGTGGCCACCAACCCAGAGTTGTTATGTCATAAACCGCCCCATCCCAACCAGTTCCCTGACCGGTGAGACCCACCTTATGATCACTGGGTTCTGGCTCTAAAACCGTAAATACCCTCCCCGACTCCCTTCTTCTGAAATATTACTAAGACTCTATCAAAGAGGTATTCTTTTTTATTGAAATCAATCTAATTAGTGTAGTTTTTTAAATCAAGTTTTTTTCTGGTGATTTTTCTCGTTTGTTTAATTTTGCTTTGGTAATTGTCAACCAACATTCTATAAACTATTTTTCAATTTTTTAAAACTCATTGTGAACATCTTTCTCTGTCCTGTTTTATCTAATACATCATTTCTGTTTCGTAATCCATTTAACCAGCTGCCTATTATTTGGTCTTAGGATATTTCTAAGTTTTTACTCATAATTAATGCTATGATGAAGTTCTGATAAGCTAGATTCTTTGTTACCTCTATTTTCCCCTTCTGGAGGTAAAACTGCTAAATTAAAAGGCATGCAACTGGGTGACGGGCACTGAGGGAGGCACTTGATGGGATGAGCACTGGGTATTATGCTATATGTTGGCATATTGAACTCCAATTAAAAAATATACAAAAAAAACCCACATAAACAAAATAGGAATAATAGATCTATCTCACAAGTCTGTGGAGAGAATTAAATACAATGTGTGTAAACTACTCAATACAGTGTTAGGCAATTGGAAAGTATCCAACAAACAGTCACTATGATAAATGGTCACTAAAAATTGTATTATTTTTGCTCATCCTCTGCAGATATAGTAGAGGAGAACTTTGATACAAGTCAGTAAAATCAAAAAGATTCAAATAGAATATCCTAAAGACTTCTGTGTGGGAAGAGTCTGAAGACGTAATAACAAAAGAGTCAAGGATTAGATTGCTGGACATCAATATGTCCCAGCAATCTTGGGAAGGCTTATATTTTCAGAAACCTATCTGGCCAAAGAGCCAATAAAGAGAAACAAATATTCAGAGAAAAAAAAATTAAAAGGCATGCAGATTTTAAGGCTTCAGGTTTATATTACTAAATTTGCCTCCAGATTGTTCCAAACTCACTGTCTTATCAGAAGAATATGAATGCTTATTTTCTTACGTCATTGCCAGTATCAGGTTTTGTCATTTTTCACTTCTTTTCAATTTGAGAAGATTATCTATTTATCTGCTCTTTAAAAAAAATTTTTTTTAAATTTATTTACGATAGTCACAGAGAGAGAGAGAGAGAGAGAGGCAGAGACATAGAGGGAGAAGCAGGCTCCATGCACCGGGAGCCCAACCTGGGATTCGATCCCGGGTCTCCAGGATCGTGCCCTGAGCCAAAGGCAGGCGCCAAACCGCTGTGCCACCCAGGGATCCCTATTTATCTGCTCTTTATCTGTTTATCCATTTGTTGAGGATCTCTCTTCAGTTCTCAATTCTACTTTCCTTACTGTCTTTAGGTTTCCTTCCTCAGAAGAGAGTGTGCTGGTTTCCTCCTCTGCAGTTTAGCTCCTACATCTCCATGAAACTGCCACATCATGGAATGAGTTGAGTATAAACTGGTCCTTGTGGCAGTTGTTCCCCTTTGGAGAGAATGTTGTGGGGAAGGGCAGAGGGAGAGGGAGAGAGAAACGGAAGCAGACTCCCTGTTGAGCGTGGAGCCTGACATGGGGCTCCATCTCATGACTGTGAAACCATGACCTGGACCAAAACCAAGAGTTGGACACTTAACTGCAACACCCAGGCACCCCAAGGACTCCTTGGCATATGAAGAATTCCTTATTTAAATAAAACATGAGAAAATTTAAAAGGAAAAAATAAATCCTTACTTGTGGCAACATCAGGATTGTCATCCTAGACCAAACCCAGTTTATACCCTGCCGGTATAGCCTCAAGGATGTTAGGAACATTATAGGAAGCTGAGTATGTATGTATGTGAGAGGGTCCTGGGTCTTCTCTGACTTATAGCTTTGGGAACATTACCTTTGGACTTGTGAAGAGCTATTTTCTGCTAGAAATTTCTACCAGAAATTCATTGAACTTTTGGCCTTCAGAATAGGATTAGGCCTGTCCTTAGGGAAGATGGATGTGGATAAAGTGAAGAGAGAGGAAAGTGGTGAATTGGTAAGCTTTGTCATGGGATTTATGGAAGTGTGATAGAAAAGTGAAGCCAGAAAATCTGAAATTAAAGTCTGTATTTTCTAGGGTGATGGTCTCTAGAGTACTATGGCCTCTGAAATAACATCCAAGAGACAGGAAGATCTTTAGTCTTGAATCCTAGATTAATTAATGGGGAAAAGAGATTTTATCTTCACCTGGAACCAAAGGACTTTTGGAAAAAGTTGTCTTCATTCTTTCTTGTTGGCCTCACCCCGTTTTCATGCATCACACAACTCCTTGAGCATCATGTCTTATCACAGTACTAGCGATTCTCAGAGAGATTCTCAAAAAACCAGACCAAGATGGCGATAATTATCTGGCTCTTGATTTAGCAAGACGCCATATAACTTGAAAACAAATGTTGAAGAAAGGTGATGAATGTAAAAGAGCATGCGACTCCAACTGAACCATTGCACAATTAAGACCATAACGGGGCCAAGTTCAACAACCAAAAGAGACATGGAGCCCAAAAGCTATCATGTGGTTATTTAATTCTAGAAAGGGGAACTATATGAAGGTGTTGAGGGGGGTAATGAAAGGAGCAGTTAAAATGTAAATTGCCCACTAGAGACTATTTTAAAATGCTTTTTTGGAGTACCTTGCAAGGAGCTCCAAAGTCAATAATAAAAGATTCTATAAATGCATCAAGGCAAAAAGCCAACTAGATAATCAGTGAGACCACTTGACCTAGAGCTACACTGAGAGATAAAATGGAGAGGCAGTTGTTTTTCTTTTTAACTCTCTAAAAATAAAGACTACAAGGACATCTTCACTTCCTCTTTTGAAAGACATTCTCATAAATATGGACTCAAACAAATAGGACTGGGAGCAACAGATGGCAACAAGAGGCATCTTGAGGGGGAAGCTACTGGTTACTATTTATGTCCAAAAAAGTGAGAATAACCTTCCCTAAGAGGGGCTATAAAATACCCCATATAGGTAAATTATCCCATGTAGCCCCAACAGCATCTATAGATTGTTGATTCTCTGAGATACCAGCCCAAGGCTACTGTGGCCAAAAGACCAGCCAAATGCTGGAACAGCATTGGCCATGACACACAAAGCTTTGTATTTCCTAGTGCAAAAGCAGGGTATGGTCCCTCCTGTCTGCAGTTTCAATTGATATATTCCAGAGAATATTAATGGTGGCAATAGCCTACTTTTCATCCTCATGTGCTAAAAGTATGTATTACAAGTATCTCAAATTCTTTCAATATTCCCATAATGTATCCCATTTTTTGTTTACAGAAAGAAAGTAGGAGGTCCACAGCCATTAAGCAAGTTGCTAATGTTCACAAGCCATGAGGAGATAGGATTTCAACCCAAAAGACCAACAGTGAGTCTTCGAGGTGAGAAAGGTGAATTGAAACAAAAAATAGTCTTCAGTCTGAAAGGCAGAGCTGTAATATAATCAAACCCACAGTAATGAAAAGCTTTGTGACTGATCACCAGATAGAAATATGAACCAGGTACACATAGTATGGGAACTCCTGGAATATCTAAAATTAAAAATTCAAATTCTTTAATAATGTGTCTTGGAGATTGTTCTGTATAAGTAGATAAAGAACTTCCTCAGTTGTTTGTTTTATAGGTATATAATTTTCATTGTATGGATGTGCATTTATTGATGGATTGATTTGTAAATATTTTTGAAGTGGAAAAAAACCCCATGCACAATAAAACTCATGCAATTCAAAAGCCATTACAATGAGAAGTAGGTGATCTTCCTACTGTAAACACTCTCACCCACTTCCCAGAGGATAGTCCCGTTAACAATTTCTTATTTAACTTCTAGAAATTTTCAATGCATGCACACGCACTCATTACATTGCACATCATGCTGTTTTTGGAAGAATATAGGATATGTGTGTGCATATATATGCATCATATTTTATCAAAAAATGGGAATGATTTTTTATCCTGCATTTTTTTTACTAAATATATCTTAAAGGGTTTTCTATATCAATATATGTCACATTTTTTATACATCTGCATAGTGTTTCACTGTTTGAATGTAACGTAACCATTCTACGTTTAAATAGACAATAAGGCCATTTCCAGTCTTTTGCCATTTTAATAATACTGCAGCAAACATTCTTGGTGGTATTTTTTAACATACACGAGAAAACACTTGTAGGATTAATTCCTGGTGGTATAATTAGCAGATCCCGGGGATATGTATTTGATTAATTTATTCTCATTTTCATTTGTATTTTAAATAGAAAATGTATTTGTGTGGTTCAAAACTTAAAATAGTGTAACAAATATTGGAAAATCTCACCACCCCATTCCTCTTCGTTATACTTCCTTCATCATCTGTAAGTAAAGGTTTTATTAGTTTCTTGTGAATCCTTCCAGATTGTTCTTTATTCAGTTGCAAGAAAATGCAAATATATCTTATCCCCTCCATTCTTACTCCAAGAGCACATACTATATACATCCTCCTGTATCTTATATTTTTTACTTAATTTACCCTCCAGATCTCTTCATTTAAGTACATAGGGCTTAGCCTCATTATTTTATAGCTGAATACTATAGTGAGACATCCCATAATTTAATCAATCCCCTTTTGATGAGCACCAAAATTGCTTCTAATTTTGCTTCTAATTTTGCTTTGCTACTGCAAAAATGCTGTAATGAATAAATACCTCGTTTTACACTCACACGAACAAATATAGAAACATGAATATAGTGTGTTACCAGTTGAGTTAAAAAAAAAAAGGAAGGGTACCTGGGTGGCTCAGTTGGTTAAGCTATGGACTCTTTATTTCAGCTCAGATCATGATCTCAGGATTGCAAGAGTGAGTCCTGCATTGTGCTCCATGCTGGGTGTGGAGCCTGCCTAAGATTTTCTCTCCCTCTCCCGTTGCCCCTTCCCCTGCTTGTGCTCTCTCTATAAACAAACAAGGGAAAACAGAATTATTATGTATTATTATTATGTATTGACTGGTGAGGTTTTTTTTTTAAGATTTTTTTATTTATATTTGAGAGACAGAGCACAGTGGGAGAGGGAGAATGAGAGGGACAAGCAGACTCCTTGCTGAGCAGAAAGCCTGACACAGGGCTTGATCCCAGGACCCCAAGATCATGACCTGAGACAAAGGTTGACACTTAACTGACTGAGCTACCCAGGTGCTCCTGGCTGTCAAGTTTTTGACGATTCATTGAAAAGATGAACAAAAAACCAGTAATAATGTTCTTTACTGGGAAGGATGGAAACTGGATGAAGGGAACAAGGTAGGAAAGAGATTTTCCTCTATACATCTTTTTATATATTTTATTATTTAAGTCATGTGAAGATGCTATAGTGTTATATTCTGTACCTATTTTGGAAAGTATGTAATACACATCAAAATCTGTTTATAAGAAGTTCCAATAAAATTTTGGAGTTATTTTTTAAAATAGGCCAATCAGGGCATCCATAGGCTCTTGAAACAAAGTTATAAATGTCCATAATACTTCTTTTCCAAATTCAACTGGTCTGTGTTCCACCTGGCTTTTGGCATAACCATCAGTATCATTTTTCATGAATTTTCTTCCTAGTTGGTTAATTTAATATTGCTAGCATTATCATTTTTCTGAAACCTGAGGAATTATAGAAATATCAGTTAACAAATCCTTCCTGCAGAATTAAATTAAGAAATGTAATTGATAGAAAATACTCATACCAACACATAGATCCAGTTGGGTGAAGAGACAACGTGTGGCTGTGGAGAATCCCCAGCAGCCTAGGTTTGCCAAGCCCAGGTGAGGGCCCACGGGTGAGATGGAGCTTCATACTGCCTTGAGCTTCAAGGCCTGGGGGGTCCCCCAGTGGTGAACCCTCTGGAGCTACTCTCACTTCAGTATGCTTCTCTGAACTGCTACTTCTGTAAACACCCAGCAGTGTCACCCACCAACACCCATCATTTGGACCTTCTGGGAATTTTAGGACCACACGTGACATTTTGGTGCTGCTTTGTTAGTTTTCCTTAATCACAACCTTCAAGTCATGCTATCATCAGCAGAAGGTACCGGGGAAAATCTATCCATTAATCAGTGAATCATTTTCCTCCCTCATCCCAATATTTTTTTACCCCTCTCTCCTAAAGCCTTCCTGTAACATGTAGGTCCCCAGTGGCTTCCCTTCCCCTCAGCCTTGGAACTACCTTATAAATTTATAATTTTATTACGTGTGAATTCATTATACATCACATTATATATTACCAGATCATCTCTCTTTAGCATTAGAACAAAATAGTAAAAAGCCATTGCCTCTTTTAGAAGGTGAACCCAAAGTTGAAATGACAGTAGGTCCAAGACTCCACAGTATTCCAGGTATTGTAGGTATTCCAGGTATTGTAAGTTATATCAATTGTAACTTTGCTTTTTCATATATCTATGTGTTATGGGTTGGATTATGTTCCCCCAAAAGATAGGTTGGAGTCCTAACCCCCAGAATCTGTGAATATAACCTTATTTGAAAATAGGGTCTTTGCATATGTGATCAGATTCAGATGAGGTCATACTGGATTAGGATGAACCCTAATCCAACAGGATGGGCATCCTTATAGGAAGATGAAAATTTGCACACAGACAGACACAGAAGGAACAGGGCCATGTGAAGACAGAAACAGAGACTGGTGGTTACGTTGTCATAACTGGAGCCACCAGAAGCTGAAAAAAGACAAGAAAGGATCCTCCTCTATAGGCTTTGGAAAAACATGGCCATGCCAACATTTTGATTTTTGGATTTCTGGTCTCCAGAACCACAAGAGATAGATTTCTGTTGTTTTAAGTCACCCAGGATACGGTACTTTATTATGGAAGCCCTGGAAACTAATAGCCTGTGTATTTGTTCATTTCTAAAAATGTCCTGCATGTGCCCCTCCTTGATATGTTTCCACACATTCCCACCCCAAATGGGAATGTCATTCAAGCATCTTCAGAGAGGCTATCCGCTGCATCAAAGATGGGATTTATGCATTGCACACCCTAAAGTCTGAGACAAAGTTCCCTCTTCCTGCCACCTCCCTGGCATTCCCTGTAAGCATTCAAGAGCCTCCACACTGAAGGAGGCACAGATAATGTCCCAAGAATGCTCAGAAGATCAGAGGTCTGGCTCCATATCATTACTTTGCACATCCCACATCCAAAGGGCTTCCCAACTGCCTTGCCCCAGCTCCAGGCATTTGGAAAATGGTTTCTTTGCTTACCTCCGCCTCATTGTGCAAGGAGGCGCCCACCAGCTTTGTCCACCCCAAATGCCTTAGAGCTTTGCAGTGATGAGAAAAAGGCAGAAAAGGCCATTTTCAAAGCTGTTTGCCTGAAGAGCACCTGGAAGACTTATTTGGCAGGTTCTCCCTTCAGATTTCCTTTCAGGTGATCATGGATTTGGCAGTGGGGCACTTGGCTAATCCTCAAAGAACACAAATCAAAACACCCCATTCTCCTGCCTCATAATTATGTTATCCAGTTACTCCCCTCAAGCTGGTGATAAAAGGAAATCTAGCGAGTGGGTGCTCGACAGGTGGCCTTAAAAGGTTTAAATTGCCACTTGAAACTGTGCTGATGAAAGGGGTCTGTGCAGGTGTGACTTACATGGACAAGGACGGGGTGGAGGCGGCTCAGAGCACACCCAAGGGTGGAGGGTTAGGCAAGTGTCTTCCCTCAGGTTCACCTTCCAGTACTGACCCAGATGCGGAGCCAGAAGCCTGGGCAGCATCAGGACTGTGGGCTGCACCTGGGAGAGATGTTGAGGATTTGGCTTCCCCATGCCATGTGGAAGTCCAACCCGTTTCAAGACCTACTCTGAAGAGACCCAGAAAAGCCCTTATGGTAGTAAGGATAAAAGCCTATGTTCATTGGGAGCTAATCTTCCAGATTCTATTCTGGCCACTTGATCCCACTCTTTAGCATCCATATTCAGTTATGTTCCCCCTGTTTTCATCCCATGGAAATTTGTGAAAGAAGTTCTTGCATCATGTTGGTTACTTCCCATGAGAAGCTATGTTTCTTCACAAAGTTCATGCTTTCAGTATTTTTAAGAATTTTGAGGGCCTCCCATTCTGTTTGGGCATCTCCACATTTGAAGCTTCTTGACATGGCATTATATTTCTTTTTCTCTGACCTTATTGAATGTATCTTCTGAAAGTCTACTTTTGATATCCCCCAAACATGCCATTCCCTTAGCTTTTAAGAGCTCTAGAATGAGAGGACCACTTTAACCCTGGGTTTCCATGACTTCATTTCATCAGCCTTGTTTTTGTTTCAAATTAGATTCAGAGGAGGTAACCAGAGAGTTGCAGTTCCCACCCGTCTTTTCATCTTTCCTCAGTCAGATTTGTATCCACAACAGAGAGGCATTTTCCATACGCTTCCACTTTGAGGGATGGACCAGACCCCACCCTGTCAATCAGACATGTTTCTTTGGGGAAAAAAATGATCTTCTATTGACATCGTGGGCACAGCATGACTAAAATATTTAGGGGAGGCTAACATTTGAGTTAGATAGTAGGGCGGGGGTGGGATAGGGAGTGTCTCAATGAGATTTCTCAATGGAATTATCTTTTTTTTTAACCCTTAATGAAAAAGTTGGAATTATTGAAAACTTATTTCATGAGATACCCAGCACTTTTCATATACTTTTGACAGCTTATCACATTTTGGGTAATTACAGATCATTATCAACTTCAGAAAAGATGAAACAGTGAGGGGTACATGATTCCCAACATGCCCTCTCCCCAAAATTGCAGTTGCCATATTTTAAAATTCCATTTTAAATTGCCATCAGTTTTAAATTCCATTCCTCATACATCAAGCCATATTGTCTTCCTTAGTTTTTAAGCATTGGGATTCTCATGTATTACAAAAGTAGTCTAAAGGCTGTAACCAGTAACTGCCAAATCTCAGGGCTTCATGAAATAAAAGGTTGATATCTCATCCGGGTCATAGTTCAGCTGCAGTGACTTAATCCTGAGGGGCCTCACGTCTACTGCATTGGCCTTTGCCAGAAACTGCACTTCTCAGCCTCCTTTGTGCTATAGGTGGTCATGTGACCAAGTTCTAGCCAATGGGGAAGAATAAGATGAGTCTTTGGGGTTGCCTAGCATTGCCTTCGATCACAAAAGAAAAGCATTTTTTTTTTTTTCCTATTGCTTCCTTCTTCTGAGTCCTGCTCAAGATTTGGTGTTAGCATGCAAGACATTTTTTGTTTGGATAATTTCAATTCTACACTGTTTCCTGCCTCCAGTCCCTCTTCTTTCCCTCCTGCCTTTACATTGCAAACAAGTCATCTTACAAAAACACCTGTCAAACTGATCATATCACTTTGCAAAAAAAAAGCTTGCTTCTCTTGCCTAAAAGATATCTCCAAATGCCTGTGTTTAAGGCTAAGGTGTATCATCCAAGGGAACTATGCCTGGTTCTGTGGCAGTATCTGTTGACATGAGGTAACAAGCATGTGGATGAAAAGCCAACAAGGTGGGGACTGGCCAAAGAGAGGGATGGTAGGAGCACAGGCCCCTGGAGGCATCACTGCACTACTGAGCCAGTCCTAGACCCTCTCATTATGGACCTCCAGACTCCTTATTATGGGAGATAATTAAGTCTTCTCTTTTGTTGTTGTTACTTGCTGAGCTGGACCCTTCATGGCCTGTTCCCAACCTCACTAGTCAGCCTTCATCGCCATGTATCTTGCCCTCCAGCTACTACAAGCTATGTAGGCATTCTCTTGCCTTTTTTCTCTTTATTCACGTTCTTTTTCCTGCCTAGAATGCTCTTCTTCTGCTCCTGTTTCAGGACCTGGATATTCACCTCTTTTCTTCAAGATTCAGCTCTGATGGTTCTTCCTCCAGTGAGCCTTCACTGCTTTCCTCCAGGCATGCTTCATCTCAAGGCCCTTTCTTTCTACCTCCAGTGACAATTGACAAGCTGGGTATGCATTTTCCTGTGACCATTTGTTAACATCCAGCCTTCTCCACTGTTAGGAGCCACTTGAGGTCAGGGGCAGTGTTTTACTTATTTCTGAGTTCCTGGTACCCAGCACAGTATGCTATATTTATTATACTATATGCTGTTATGGTTAAATTATACTATATTTATTAAGTTCTATTTATGAAGTACACTATGCCTCCGTGCCAGGAGCCCATCACACTACAAGCACAGCTCACGCTCCTTTGCTCAGGCTTTTTTCTCCTCATGTACTACAGCTTCACATTGTCTCGTGAATTCCTGGAATGTTGGAGTTGGAATAGACTTGCAGTTTTACTAAGGTTTATTACAGCAATAGCTGTATTTAGTGAAATAAAGGATTCCAGGAACAAATATATTTGGGAAACACTGAGTCAAACAAAATTTAAGCACGCCCCTCAAGGTACAACTTCTCAGAGCCCATAAGATGCTAATATGTGTTGGGAATCTCTTAGAAAGAATGGTGACATCTCTCAATGCTGCGCCCCCCATTGCCCACTGCGGAGCCCTCTTCTTCCAAAGCATTCCCATGAACTCTCTTCTGTGGGACGCAGACTGGGATGCTCTGATCTGCTACAAGCCCCTCTTTCTACAGGTGGGAGCCAAGATCCAAGCCAGCAGTGAGGCTTCCTGGCCCCCCGCACAGAATCTCTCCATCCCACTCTGTGGCTCCATCTTGCTCTTCTCCACCACTTTCTGGCCACACCACTAATTTAGCACTTTGCATGGTTGGTCATGTATTCACTTATGTCTAGAACTAAATTATAACTTTCTGAAAGGGAGAGGCCGTTTCAACACTCTTCGATCCCCTCACTGCACAGTCAGGCGTGTGGTCAGTATACTCCTCTTGAAGAGTGAATGAGAAAGAATGAGTAAGAGAGGTAAAAGTCTATCTGTGTTTTGAAAAGTAATCATATATCTCTCTGGGGACCAGACTAGATGCACCATTATTACGTGTACCACTAAAAAGGGAGCCCCTTTCCATGACTTCGCCATGATGCTTTTTCATCATCAGTTGTAAGGAATATCCTAATTTCAGGGGTGTTAAAACAAAAACAAATGTGTCTCTTAAAATTCTTGAAATACAGCAGAGACATTTACTCAAAGCAAAACTCTGCTCTACAGATAACCTCAATCCACTAGAAACTCATGTCAAAATTACCCAAAGCCTCAGAGTGGGAAGGGAGTGGGAAGGAGAGAAGGCTCGGAGTCACAGGGTGATGAACAGCTATGGCAATTCTGCCAAGGGCCAAAGATGTGATGCCTTGAGGTTTGCAAGGGCGGTGGCCATTGCTGTTGGGCGGGCTCCAGTTGAAACCCAACAGGCAGGGCACACAAATGGCATCAATTAATCTGAGATTGGTAATGACATGTTTGTTTTGGATTGAAGGAATGCCATTGTGGCTTCAATGCAGTGGTTGGGTTGCTGTGGATGGAGGGTGGGGAAATGTGTGTCCTGGACACAGACATGCTATGGCCCTTGAAATCTATCCAAGAGGGTTCCGGGGTGTTTTTGGTAGTTGAGAGTCTCTGGGTGAAAGCATCTCCTCAAAGAACCTCAAAGGAAAGCAGCAATTGTTCTTTCTGTGAACCAGAGGCTAACACTCACATGCTGAGGGCCACGGGGTAGTACTCCAGAGCTGATCTGTACATCTTGACATCTTTTTTATTTTCTTTTTTTAAAGGAAGACTTCTTTCTCTGTGTAAACACTGGGGCCCAGGGAAGTCATTTTCCCTTTGCCAAAACCCAGTTCAAATTCACGTGTTCGACATTTCAAACCAGACCCGTGTCTTCGGTGGTCAGGCTGGTTTTCCTCTGGCCAAACACAACCTTCTGCACTTGGAGAGGGTGACCTGGGGTAGAAGGGCACTCACAGGGCTTATTAAAAAGGGCACCAAAGCCTCCTGGGAGAGAAAATAGCTCTTTCCAGAAAGGTTTTTCATGATTATGTGCAAATGAATCTGAAACACATGGATCAAATTTCCCTGAAATTACACACAGTTTTAAAAATTAAGGGGGGAAAGGGAATGGTTTTTCTGGTAACCCCAAAACATCTGAAGAAGGAATACATACACTTGTGCACATAAAAATAAACCAAATCATGGTATCTGAAGCCTTGTATAAATGCAGGATCCAGCAGAACTTGTCCTTCCTCCATGGGTAAGGCCCAGGCCTTCCCTTTCGTCAGCTAATGGGGAGAATCTGTGGCTGGGAGGCATTCTCCAGCTGAGATGTACCGTAAGTCTGAGGCAGGGCAGCCGGGGAAAAGCTTATTTTCTGTTGGTTAAGCCTCTCCATTAGTTACCTTTACCTTTATGAATGCTGTTAAGATTTGGGCTTTAACATACATAACTTTAAATCAGTAATATCCTTCATGGTTCCATGATTTGTTGGCTCCATATGTAACCTCTTGGCCCATTAAATTGGCTCCAACTCAAATCCTGTTGTTCCTTTGCTTTCAGCTTTCTTTTTGTAGGGAAGGGGCATGGAGTAGAGGAGGGAGAAAGCAGGAGAAATGAGAAGAAGTTAGAGAAAGAAGAAAAAGTGGAATTCCATCTTCTGAAATCCCAAAATGTGGAACTCATTGTCTGTACTGGCTTTGAGGCAGAAAAAAAAAAAAAAAAAAAAAGAGCTTAAATATTTGTTGAAGTCTGGATTTCTCCCTGCACCCGTCCCCCCATTCCCTCTTATAAAATTAAAGCTGAAGCTAGCAGTTCACGTCTAGCTCTTGAAATGTCACCAGCAACACTGCTATTATTCTGATTTTCTGGGCAACGCCCGTTGGTTCCCTGCTGTAGCTCAATTAAGCTAACTCTGCTTCTCTCGGATCTGGGCTGACAGCTGCATTGAATTTGGGTTCATTGGGTGATTTATCGGGCCTGCTGATGTATAGCCGCGTGATTTAGGAGTGCAAAAAACCCTGGAATGCACCAAAAAGCAATATATGCATTATTATTAATAATAATAATAAAGATAAATGTCAGCCCCAAGTGACTCTGGTGGCCCTTGCCACTCCATTTAACATTTTAACGGTGGCATGTGGCCCCTGCGTGGCACTTGGTTCTGTCTGGTGCCTTCGAGGAGGCTAAGAAAAGGTTATTTGTCAAACGCTAGGTCAGAGTTGTGGGAGGGGTATGTTTAAAGCTCCAGGTCAGACCAGCCCAGCTGCATTCCTGTCCCTGTCATTGAACGAGTTGAACTTTGTCACATTATTAAGCTGTCAGCAACGCCAGGGCGTTGTTTAGATTTCTGGTGGGAACTCCTCACACATGCTCCAGGGCTCCATGGGGATTTTATCAACACCATTGTAAAACATGCACAAATGAGCTGTGCTGGAATTGCCCTGGGAAGACTGGGCTCCCTTGGCCTCATCAGGCAGGAATGGAAATACCAGAGTCGGGTCCTTGTGCCACCCACAGACACCCTCCCCGGTGCCCTCTGCAAACACCACCGCGTGGCAGGTCCCTTTGCTCTGCCGTGTTACTTCTCCCCGTGTTGAAGGCTGAGAGTCCGGGCTTGGCCTTGGCCAGGCTGGATGCTGAGAAGCCCTGAATGCAGATTCATGCAGAGCTGAAGTGGCCCAGTGGGGCTGTGCTTGCAGTCCAAGGTCAGCCTCCCTGGTTATCCCTCTTTCTCTTCACAGCCCTGTTCCTCCCTCACCCCAGAGACCCAAATGTTCTCATATTGTTAGTCTTCCAGGCTAGGCGCTGGGAAAGCTCCAGGTACAAATTACAGAAGTTGAACTGTCAAGAATTATGGGGCACACTGTCTCCATAAAGAAGATCTGCTTTTAAAGGGGACTGGAACTGAGAGCTAGGCTTCAAATTTTAGCTATCAACAGCAGACTCCAGCCAGGGAAGGGATTTGGGACCGGGGGTTTCCAGCAGCCCTCAAATCAGCCCACCACACGCAGCTTCCACTTCATGGCCCCATGGAACTGTCTCCAAATAAGGGATACAGGGTGTCAGGAGAGAAGCATGGGCAAAAAGTGAGTGATAATGGGACACCTGCAAGGTAACTCCAGAATCTCCCAGGTCTATGAAAATAAAGTGAAGAAGGGAGGGTGGCCGCCACGGCAAGACCCACTATACTGGAAGGGAAGAGGCCAGGACAGTCTGGGACACTTCGGATCTGCTCAAACATCAGGCTGGCCTCCAGCGGTGTGAGAGGGAAAAAACACCAACAGCTCTGTCCCCTATTTGCTCTGTGACCTGGGGCCTCAGCCATCTGCACAGGGGATAGAAAAGTAGCATAAACCCTGTAGGTGAATGAGGGGACTGGGCAGGATGACACAATGATGCTGAATATATTCCTGAACGTAGGAGGTCACCCGGCCACTCTGTTTTCTAAAGAGAGCAGAATTCAGGCCCGGGTGCTCTTTGGCATTGCTGGCTGTTTCCACTCTGCCATGAGGCTGCTCCAGGTTCTAGGCCTGGCAGTGCCACTAACTGGATGTGTGAGCTTGAGAAACACTCGACCCTCTGGCGAGTCAGGAAGGTACACTGATGACTCAGTCTTCCTCCAACTCCTGTGATTCTTTTTCAACTTGTATGATCAAAACCAGAGCAAAGGAGTCAGAGCCACCGTTCAGGATCCGGGGGCTGCGTGGGGCTGCAACAATGTAGGCAATGACACTTACACAATTGAGCGACCCACACCTAAGTAAAAACACATGGTCACTTCCACCTCCCCATCCCAGTGTATGCAGCATGTGGGTGGTCCCCGCAGAGAAGTGGAAAAGATCATGTACCTGCTCAGAGGATTTTTCCACATAAGAAGAGTCCCAGATCTTTCTCCAGACCTCCCACTGCCGACAGTTTGGTCCATCACCCCGCAAAGAGCTCCTGGGGGATGCGAAACTTCTTCCAACAAGGCTCCTTCTTACTACCATGGGGGGTTAGCTAACGACCTCATTAAATCAGGTCCATCCAGGCCTTTGGATGGGTGCTCTGGGCACATCAGGTGGGAGCCACAGGCCTCTTCCAAGAACATAAGGCATCACAGTTTCTCCTCCTTCAGAGTTTGTGGTCATGAATATTGTTAATAACAATCACAGATGTTGCTGCACTTGTTAACAAGAAAGGTCAGCAAAAGGCAAATGATCGCTCTTGGGTGTGAGATACCGAGACACTGGGACAGGCCAACTGACATGTCATAGCTCAGACTCGGGCTTTTAGATTGAGAAAACCTGAACTCCTCAGTTCTGCTGTCCTGTAACCCCCTGCAAGCCCTTTCTGTTCCCTGTACCACCTCCTGAATTGCAGACTGGGAAGAGTGATGACTCCATCTGCCCTGCCTGCTCCCCAAGAGCTCTGCTGACTCAGAATCATACCTGATGCTTTTAACAACACTTACCTCCAAGAGGATTAAATGAAATACGGCACCTAAGGTTCTTGATACACAGGCAGGCATGCAGTAGGAGCTCAATAATCATTTGCTATCATGATCACTGTCTGCCTATCTACCTTCTAGAGGTAGTCAGTGTTGGACGCTGAGCTAGATGCCATGAAAACATGATTTCATTTAATCCTCACAACAGGAAGGAGGTGATGGCATTCTGTACATTTTACAGATGGGGGAATGTAGGTTGGAGAGATGGTTTCCTCTAGTTCCCAAGCTGGTGCTTTTTCATTTTGAATGCAATGAAATAATGTGTGCAGAACCATGATACTTTTGATAACTCTTGTTGGTATTATTTCACTAAAGACCCTGGTTTCCTGGTTAATCTCTATCCATTAGGATACATTTGGCCACATGCAATGAAAGACTCAGCTATCAGTGGCCCAGCTGAGAAAAGCATTGCAACATCTGACATATATTCAAGAATGGAGGGAGGTGGTTCTAGGATCAGTTCAGTAGCTCTAGGAACCCCAAGTAGTCCAAACACCAAGGAGTTGGATCAGCACTGCCATGGTTCTCTGCTTTTCTCTCCTTTGTTGCAAGATGGCTGCCAGAGGGCCCAAACATGATGTCTTTGCACCACAGCATCCCAATGAGAAACACAAGGAGGGGTCAGAAAAGGCTTGGAATTCTGCTTAGCAGGGGTAGGGATGAAGTTCCTGTGTACTCAATGGTTCCTCCACAGAGCATTCAGGCCCTCACCCCATAGCTTGCTTCTCTTCTGCAGCCCTGCCTTTCACTGCTCACCCACTGGGCCCTTGGGCAGCAGATCGCCCCTTTCCTTGACCTGTACACTATGCTCAGGCCTACTTCCACGTTTCTTCTCTGGGTTCCTTCTGTTTACAATTGCTTTCTTCCATACCTTTTGCCAGTGACAATCCTATTTCACAATAAAGGATAATCACAACTCATACTCATCCCTGATAAGTGCAGTCTACCCTAATATCACCTTTTCATAAAACGAACACAGGATTTGAAAGAGAGGTGTTCTAGCATGGCAGCTGAAAGCATGGACTCTGGAGCCACGCTGAAAGTATTTGATTCCTACCCACTATATCCACTAGGTTTATGACCTTGGATACATCACTTGGTCTTTCTGGGCCTCAGTCTCCTCATCTATAAAATGAAATAACAGTAGTACCTACCTCATAGGATTACAACTTTAGTGTCTGATGCATAGTAAAAGCCATTTGTGTATTCTTATTTTATTACTAAACTATCCCTTTTGTTACTTAGATCCTAGATTATAGGACTAACAGAGACTATCTAGATCACCCAGTCCTATGACGGTTACGAAAACTGAGGTCTAGAGAGTTCAAAACTGACCTCTTCAAAGTCATAAGGATGATTTAATACTGTTGACAGGTCATTAAAATATGGACATCTTGATGTCAACAGTGCTCTTTTGGGAAACTTTGGGAAATGTTTCGGAGCCTCTAGATCAGAATTTTTCAAGGGAGTTCACTACAATCATCAGAAACCCATGGGAGCATATTAAAAATTAGGATTCCTAGAGTCCACTTCAGACCCCCTGAATCAGGTTCTCTATCTGTAAGCCTAGAATCTGCTTCCTACTTCCCCCCACTTCCCAGGTGATTTATGAGAGAAAATGGATCGGTACCCACTGCTAGAGGGGTTGGTACTTCCTTGAGACATAAGGCACAATGCCTAGGACGAGAAGAAGCACACCTCTAAGGCCCAAGGCAGACCTCCAGGAAGACCGGCATGAAATTAAACAGGGAGACACGAGGGCAGGGTGTCTTGGCTGTGACTCAGAACCATATAGGGTTTTAGAGACTGGGAAGTTTGGCCAATGCTATGAATTTTCTTGAAGGGTTCATGCTGAAGGAGGAGACAAAATGGAAATGGCCACTCTCTGAGACCTGCCTATCACTCAGCTCTCAATCTTGGGCATTTTCCCCTGGGCTAATTTCATTTAAAATGTCACTGGGAACGTGTGAAAACTTGAAGGACAAATGGGATAAAAGACCCCTATATTAGTTTTCTGTTGTTGTGTAACATATTGCCATAAATTTAGCAGCTAAAAACAGCACACATTGATTATCTCATAGCTCCTGTGGGTCAGGAGTGGGAGCAGAGCTCGTCTGGATCCTCTGCTTCAGTCTTCCAAGACTACAATCAAGGTGTCCTCTGGAGCTGAGGTCCAATCTAAAAGTTCCACCAGGAAAGAATTTGCCTCTGAGCTTCTGTTGTTGTTGGTAGTAGCATGTGGATCCTTACGAGTTGTTGGATTGAGGATCTTGGTTCCTTGTTGGCTATTAACCAAAGGCTACTCTAGTAGTCCCTAGACATGTCAGCCTCTCCAACCTGGCAATTTACTTCATCAAAGCCAGCAAAGGTGTCTGCTACCATAAGGGAAGTGATAGCCTTATACAACCTAATCATAGAAGTATAGCCTGGTCTGGGAATCCCTGGGTGGCTCAGTGGTTTAGTGCCTGCCTTTGGCCCAAGGCATGATTCTGGAGTTCCAGGATCAAGTCCCACATTGGGCTCCCTGCATGGAGCCTGCTTCTCCCTCTGCCTGTCTCTCTCTCTCTCTCTCTCTCTCTGTCTCACATGAATAAATAAAATCTTAAAAAAAAAGATTAAAAAAAAAAAAAGAAGAAATATAGCCTGCTCACAAAACCTAATCAATGTTGCCATATTCTATTGGCCAGAAGGAAATTACTCAACAGGAAGGGGTTATACAAGGCCATGAATAGTAGAATGCAGGGATCACAGGGAACTTCTTTGTTAAATGTTTTCTCTGTCAACAAAAGTGATTAAAACCATTGAACAGAACTGTAGAAGGTGCAAATACGTCAAATGGGTAGGCTATATGGAGATATATTAATCCATATATATCATCTCTTAAGTTACTATATAAGCTAAGTGTGAAATGTCATTTATTTGTGAAATATTTATTCACAAAATGTTACTGATGACTGGCTAGAGGTAATCATCCAGACCTAGATGAATAAAACAGAGGACTGCCCTCAAGAGGATTTTAGTCCAAAAGGAGAGAGAAATTATAATACCTGCTGCTAAATTCCCTTTGCCAAAATCCTCACTCTGAAAACACCTCTGGAAGTGAGAGCACAGGATCTCCGAAAAGCTCCTATTAAATGCAAATATAGTATCCCAGGAGGGAGGACCCAAGTGATATATTTCAGCAAGATTTGACTTATAGTCACAGAACATTTTAAGCAGAAACACAAAGTTAGATATGGTGGCAGACCAGCTGTAGTGGCCCTATCCAGCCTTGGCCCCTCCATGACTGGGGAGAAAACTACAGCAGAAAGTGCTAGAAAGGAATAGGCAGGCAATACAAAGAGATGTTCTTCACCAATAGTTCTGTTCGGGGTAGACTCCAGTTTCAGCCAACAAAAAGTTAGCAAAGAAAGGCGTGTGAAAAAATGTGGATTAGCCACATCTCCCACATCTTAACTTTGTTAATGCAAAAGAAAGTTTTAAAAGGGGATCATTACTTGATTTTATGCATTCAATATTTATTGAATGCTTTATCTGTGCAAAGCATGCCAACCCTTTCTCTGCTCCTGTGCAGCTTGTTATGACCACAAGCAAGATAACTTCATACCCACCTTGTAACACACGGGAGAATCATTCCACAGCTCACATGGGAACACTGCCAAGCAGGATAAAATATGGCCCCAATCCTCCTTGCACAGAGCATTCTGTGAGAGAACAATGAGAGAAGCCAGACTGACATTTATAAAGTGGGATCCTCAGGTGCAAAACACTTCTTGGAAGGAGAGCAAGAAGAGAAGAGCCAAGGTTTAGAAAAAACATTTGATAACAATGCTGAAGGGACCCCTTCCCTGAAGGATTATAATATGTTCTCTGAACTCTAATTGGTGCAGGAGAAACTGGGACATAGAGATGAACAAACCACCTCTTTGAAAGGAGGCAGGATGCTTGCCCTCCAGTGCCAGACCAGCGGCAGGATGCCAGGCTCATCCTGGGCCTGGGAGATGAAAGGCCTAGGTCTCTAGCTGAGGCTCCTTTAAGCAGAATCCATTGCTTTCTGATCTCCAAAATCACAGTTGGAGGAAAAAGGGAGAGCATGTTTGCCCTCAGCTACCTAATTCTTGTTTTATTTTAAGCACTTAGATTTCTTTATTAGCACTATGACTTATCTATCCTACATCTGATCATTTTTGAACTTTGCTAATACTGGTTCCTCAATTTCCTGATAGCTCAAGGCAATACCATATGCAAAGGAAGAGTGCCCAAACCAGTATCTTTGACCTAAATTAGCTTCCCAAGCCCTGGGCCATGGTCCTTGGGTGCAAAGGCTCTGGAAATCCAGCTCATGTTGGGGAGCCAGCATGGTGGAAACACTTCAAGATGGAGGCGGTACCTCTGACATTCAGAGGCTCCTGGGAATTACACAGAATGCGCATCTAATGCCAAGAGCTCTGGATGGAAGAATTTGAAACTTCAACAGAGTTTAGAAACCTTGAAACGCTAATCACAACTCAAAACTCAGGACCAAATGAAGTGAGAAGGTGTTTCTTGATTACTGGAAGGACAAGATGTCTGTCTTGAGATGAATGCTACCATCTTACAGAGATGCTGAATAACAGAATGAAGACAAGGGTGCGGGAGATAGACACCTGGTGGTGAGTCTTTTGCTGAGATTGTGCTCATGATTTTCCTTCATTTTTAGTTTCTTTTCCTGATTTTAATACTTGTGATATTTACACTGTCAGAGGATCAAGACATGCATAACTTGGGTCACACTTCACTGTGTTGAGTTTACTCGATGTTATGATTTGTTCTATTTCACATTTCTA
Source organism: Canis aureus (assembly GCF_053574225.1). Classification (NCBI taxonomy): domain Eukaryota; kingdom Metazoa; phylum Chordata; class Mammalia; order Carnivora; family Canidae; genus Canis; species Canis aureus. The sequence goes on from NC_135617.1 coordinate 58,473,308, forward strand.
ACATTTACCTACCCCCAATAATTGTTCTTCTGGAACATGAGGGCACCCCATTAGGAACTGTCAGGGTTGCATGCTGCGATTCATGAGTAATTGCTGAGGGGGTGCAGCTAGTATGGAGCAAGGATACACGTCTATCTCAAGGCCCCCCTGCTATCTGGATGTTCCTAGAAAATAAAGAATCTCTGGATTGCAGGATAAGAAGGGACTAGGAGATCCTTTGCTGTAATCCTTTCATCTTGGAAACCAGACAGTTAATTTGCCCAGATCACAATAAACAAGGAACTGATCTGAGACACAATGCCAAGTGTGTCCACCTTCAAGCCTAGATTCCTCCCTTACACTGGGCTACCTTTGAGAAGCTCTGAAATTGACCCTATGGGGAGATGCAAGCATCAGACACATTTGTTCTGAGGCGTTTGCAATGACCACTTTCTACTTGAGTATGAAAATCTCTGTGCTTTCCCCCAGGGGGTATTATAGCCTGACTCCTGTTGGGTCTCTTTTCTGGTGTCCTCCCAGCCATCTCCTGGGCCCCAGCAGACAAGATGCTTGTCCAGTTGAAGCGAACCCCTTGGTAGCAGAGTACCCACCCATCTCTCTGTCGTAACTTTATGGTAATCGTATAACCAGTTCTTGCACACACACACACACACACACACACACAGGCACACATGCACACATGCACACACATACAGAAATGAACAATATGAATTTCAACTGAAGGAAATATGAATATTTAAAAAGCAAAAAATATATTTTAGTTTACAGAGCAGAACTGATCTGGAAATAATCTGGTTTCGATATGCCTCTAGTGTAACCCTTCAAATATAAGACCCCTGCAGAACTCACTATCTCTAATTTCTTTTGTTGCAATTTTCCAATAAAATCTGGCAGGGGCCCAAGTTCTCAGAGGACTAATAAGGATAAGAATGTCCCTGATTTTCCTTCAAAATGAGAAATCATTTCAACGTGAGGAGTCCAGCCACAACTGGCACAATCCTCATGGGTCTCTGGATTTCAGGAAGGGGACCGGGCCTCTCTCTGGCCATCCCTACAGCCTCCCAGACTTATAATTATGTAGTCAGCAGCCCAGAATTGTGGCCTACTTAGTTTTCTCTAAAAGCACTTAAGGACAGTTTAATGAAAGGAAAGAGCAGCAGAGAAAGGGAAAAATGCTTTTTTTAGGAACAGAACAAAGTATCATGTTTTCTTCTCTCTCTCTCTCCTTTTTCCCTTTTTGCAATATTTCTCCTCAGAGAAAATTATAGTCTTTAAAGCCAGCAATGTGCTCTGTATGTTTTGCTTATTACAGTGGTTAAAACGAGAACCATGGGTGCTGGAGTATCATTATAACATTCTTGATACCCCTGATATATTTGTGCAAACATAGTTGTGGGCAATGCATGCACGGTGATGAGCCCGTGTTGTCTGGAGAAGTTGCTCCTTGTCTTTGTTTATTTCTCTGGAATCCATAGTTTGTATTTCTTTTTACAGTTTTGGCTCTACCAAACTCCATTTTTTCTTTAACGTATCTTCTTTTCCACTCCCTCAAGCGGCACTGAAATGTTTCTGCGCCAAACAATTTGCAAAGGAAACAGTTCAAGTCAGAAATGGAGTAAAATGGGGGCCGTACAAATAATGTGGGATTGATTTCTAATTGTTATCACCTTGTGCTGTTTGATTTGTATCTGTGTCCTTCTCTGTTTGCTATTTCTGTCGGGAGACTCCCAGGAAGAGCTCTCCCCTTTCCTAGACAGAGGGCCCAAGATCCAAAAATTAAGACAAAATAAACAAAACAAAACCCCCCAAAGAGAAAATCACAGCACCATTCAGGGACAATGCTGCATGTCACTGACCCATATGCTGTTGGGACACAAGGGAATAACACCTTTCTCCATTCTGTCTTCTACTTTAAAAATGCTTACAGTGACAGAAAAGTAAGACATGAGCCATTAATAAGGCAAGATAGATCAAGGGCCACAGGAGTGCAGAGGAGAGAGGGCCTACTGATAGCTAGAGAATTCTACAAGATTCTCTGGAGGATCTGGGCCCTGAAGGATGGCGGGACCCCAGAGAAGCAGAAAGAAGCCAGGAAAACTTGCAGGGAGAAGTAGCAGTAAACTAGAAAGGCAGTTCCTGAAAGTGGCCATTGTTCTGTGGGTCAGTTTCCCACTGGGAGGCCTCTTGGGTTCTCCCTAAGGAAGCTTTCTAAATGGAATTACTTTTATTTGATATTGTCTAAATTTCCCACTTTGTTGGCCTTGGGTGCTAATAATGCAGATTTTGTGAGTCTGAGCCCTTTGTGTTTCCACTTGGTCATTGGATTCTAACTGTGTGGTGACACAAACATTTTGGGAATCTGACAGAAGCTGTGGACTCTCTCCTCATAAAAGTTGACATAAACACAAATTTATGCTTGTAATTTTAGGGGACCCCTGAAGCCTCTTCATGAAAACCAAGTTAAAATGCCTTCACTGAACCGTCATCCCTGAGGTATAGATTGACTTTTATTCAGCCCAGTAGGCCAATGCCCAGAACACAGCAGTTGATCAATAAAGGCTGAATGAACTGTTTATGAATGAAGTCTGTGTCTCCCTTACTTCTTGGCCCCTAGATATTTCCATCAGTCTGCTTTCCATGGGCCACAGACTCAAATGGCCTGCTGATCCCGGTGCTTGTGTGGAAGGCTATCATAGACCTGCTTACTGTGGCTTCTCCCCTATCCTAGCATCCAAGAACTCATTCTTTCATTGAATCCACCTTTTCATTGTTATTTGCCCATCTTGTGTCTCATCTCCTAGGACTGGGCTCTGTCTGGCATCTAAGATGGTGGTCAACCAGTTAAAGAACTCCATGCCAGCATGCTAAAGGAAGAGCAATACAGAAGCCCCTCATTCTTCCCATTTCTGTCCCAGGTAGACCCCATGTTTTTCATGCTTGTTTCTGGAGGCAGCACTTCAATCATATTTTCTGATCCCAAAGAACCTACAATGAGGGGAATTGAACCCTAGTAGAATGTGATGTGTGTCCTAAGAAATTGGAGATGTTCTGTGGCAGAGGGAACTGGCAGCCCCTCTGGTCTCACTCCATGTTAAGAAAGCGTATCCAAAAGTTAGAAATGACACAGAAGATTAGCCAGTTCCTTTTCAGCATTATACTAAAGCATGTCTCACAAGCCTTCCTAAGAGCTGTTCGATTTTGTCCTTGAGGACATAGCCTTTTTGACTTATTATTTAATATTAAGAGCTCAGTCATTGTAAAGTTAGATGTTATTTATAGAAAATTAATGTATCACATATAATTTTTATCTGATAGAAATGCAAGCACTGTCAGCCTAATAGAAAACTTCAAAGGTTTTGTTGTCCTATAGAAAATTAGCTAATGTTGTATTTAAAGTTTCTGTTTTCAGCGATTTTCTTGCATTGACTATACTGCAGTCTCTTTAATTCTCTTTGAAACTAATTTTAGCATCTTGCAGGTTTCCTGATTGTGTTCAATAAATCCTTGACTCATGCTCACTCCATAGCTGTATGGAATTACGACTTTCATTTTTTGGGAAACTATCAGCTACATTTCAGCTATGAGCAGAGGCCAGTGTCAGAGGCAGGTCAACCCCCAGAGTGCTAGAGTGGCACTTCTTAGACCCTAGGATAGACGCGGATCTTCTGTGGATCTTGTTAAAATGCAGATTCTGATTTGGTAGCTCTGGAGTGGAGCACTTCTCATGAGCCCTCAGATAAAGCTGACTCTGCTGGTCCATGGAGATGTTAGTGCATCTGGAGGATGCAAACGGTCCTCACAGACGACTGAATGAATCTGCAAACTTGTGTCCCCCAATCCCATTTGGGCAGAGGAATGACCCCAAGAGATAATATAGATGACCAAAGAACTGGGCTTGGTGGGGAGTTTCTGGGAACTTTGGGGGAGGTTTAAGTGTGTGTCGAGGGGCAATGGGTAGGAGGGTGGGGCAATATAAAGGAAATGAAGTGATTCATGCTCCACTGTGATTGCAAGAGAGAAACCCAATCTCACTGCAAAGGGAAACGTCCAACTCAGAGTGCCTTCTCCAAGCAACACAGCCTCCACCCTCTCCTGACAGGACCCACCCAGACTGTTCCTCAGGGAACCCTCCAGGGCTGTCAAACACATGGGCAGTTCTCAGACTTCATGTTTTCTATGGCAGTTGGGCTGTTTGCACCTCCTTTGGGAAGAGGAGAGGTGGGTCCCTTTTGTTTTCTGTGGGCACATTTCAATACTTTGGTGGCCTGACTCTGCTCTGCTGCATGCTTTCTTACATCATGGGGCACTAGTATTTTTAATCCTTCACATTTCTTGGAAATTCACAGATCTCAGAGACTCCAAGAAACACACAGTTTGTTTAGTTCCCTCCTATCCAGGGGCCTCTACCAAAACGAAGAGGCGCGTGTTCTCCGGGACGATGGAGAGCTTGGTTCTGGCTCTCAAAGGTCTGCTTGTGGACTGGACAGCAGTGAGATGGGAAGGGAAAAGAGGACAAGTGAAAGAGTGGGGGGGAAAAGGGGGAAGGAAGAAAGGAAGGCAGATAAGGAGGGAGGGATTTGTCCATGAAAGAGCTGTCCTTTTTTCTGAGAATGTGTTCTGCCTTTTTGGAGGTGGTGTTAAACGTTGTCATTGAGATGATATTGGTTGTCGATGACTTATGTTTTGGTTTCCTTTTTGTTTTTTATGACCTCATTCAGTAAAAGAAAAAGTTGGCAATCCCGTGGTAGTTAGTCCTCCAGTTTGGGGGGAAATCGTTCTCCTCTGGAAAGCCACACCCCCAAGAACCACTTATCCTGGGTTCTCAGACCACAGATGAGATGCAGTCTAGTGCCTGGGTCCCCTCCTCCAGCTGTCCGCAGCCCCAGGACTCCCAGGACTGGCGGTAACTTCCTCCTGGACGTGGGGGAGCCCCTTTCCCCCGACCCTCACCGGCTGCTCAAAGGGAAGCAACACCTGAGAGGATGGGTAACAGAGCATTTTCTGGCAGTGGATTCACACAAAGTTTAGAGACTGGAAATGAGTTGGAGTCTGAAGATCTGGGAGTGAGTCTTGGTTCTGCCACTTTAAAACTGTGTGGACTTTTGCAAATGGGAGAATCTTTTTGAAGCTGAAAAATCTTTCAGGGTTGCCAAGAGAATAAAATCAGTAACATATATGAAGAGCTCTATAAAATATAATAAGAAAGAGCTGTGAAAATATAATCTATTGTTACACAATCCCTCCCTCTCTCCCTCCCTCCTTTCTACCAAATTTCCACACACAAATGAAACACTGTTGGGGTGGACAGCTTAGATTTCTGGCTCACTTGTGCCTGCTTTAGGTGTGGGAACAGGTCTATGATCTCACACACAAGCAGTGTGATCACAAGCATGATCTGATCTCAGACACGAGCAGTCTGATTTTTTCAATTATTTATTGGATTTTATTGATCTCGGTTCTGTCAGGGCATCAAAAGCTATGTGGGTATAATTCAAATGTGTTTTCCACATCAGTAACCACTGTTTATAGAAGTTGAGGTACAGAAAAGATACCTTATCTAACTAGGTATTATAGCTTATCAAGTGCTCTGATATAATAATCTCATTTAACTCAAAAATAATTGAGTATTACTACTTCCAATCACACATGAAAATTCTAGAGATCAGTTACTGCCCTTCACACCACCAGAGTGGGAAGGACAGGATGCTAACCTCATCTGGGGTGACCCTGAGGCTCTACTCTACCCCATGCTATTGGAGAACCAACACTGAGTCCCAACTCAATCGCCGTGGGGGAAATTTGGATAAAGTACCAAGGGTCAGACTGTCCCAACTCTACCACTTACCAAAAGTGCAACTCTGGGTTCTTCCTTTCTGATAGATCCTATGCGGTTCATAAAATCCATATTACATCTCAAATAATTTCCAGGGAAGCAATTACAAACAAAATCGAAGTCAAAATACTTTGCATTTGTAAACATCATAATCACTAACTTTCTCTAATAAACGAACTCACCATTCGCCAAGACAGGTTCTTTTGCCAAAACTGAAATAAAATGCAGTGTCATGTATTTTTCTGGTAGAGCTGGTAAATGGAACTGTTCATACCTGAAGGGTTAAATAAAATATTTTTATACTATTTATGTTGAACATTAGCTAGCTCCCTGAACTGACATTGGATGTTATCCCTTCAGTGTGCATTAGAAGTAATATATGCATCTGTTACTGATGTTAAACATCTAATTGGGGGGAGTGGAAATATAATATAATAAAGACATGTATATATGAGAAAAGCTGAAGTCCAAAATGCTTTAAATTATAACATGATGCCTTCCACTTTATTTAATCAAGTCCTTTCTTATAACTCAGTTAAAATGAGAGGGGAGAGAAGAGAGAGAGGGAAAGTAATACTAAAATTTATTCCTAATTTTAACTCTGAAGTATACAATAATCATAGTGATTTGGTGAAATAGTTTGAAGTTTCCAAAGCAAAAAAAAAAAAAGAATAGTTGCTGTGTTTTCTCTGTAAAGGCCTCTCTTCAAAATGATAAATACAGAACTTACCTTAATCATCCTAATATTCCAAACCAGGAAAATTAAGATGTTGGTAATGTCAGCATGTAGGTTGTCAAAATAGACATGGATCCATGGTGGTGGATCTAAATGACAAGGATCAGTGCTGGAAGGATTACTGGAACTCTCAAAACCTTACAGACCAAACAAATTTGACTGACCAAGTTTTTCAATTACATCCAGTGAGGTGACACAAGTTAGATTAAAAGAGCCAAGTGTCTACCTCTATATGCTAGAGTATGTTTGACTTAAAAATGGGAGGAGAAAGCAGTAAATAAAATCTGCCTACCTAAAAAATCCTTGATCTTGTCCATCTCACAAGCCATCTCTCTCCCTTCCTTTAAATCCCTCCTGCCTCAAAGTCACCAAAAGATGGTGACAACTGGAAGTGACTCTATGTACATGGCAGCCGTGAAAGCCACACCCACTCCTTGAGGGCATCCCTGTCTTCAATACAGCACACTGTCAACTCAAGGGAGATGTGCTAGAACAGGGGTCACCAAACCACCCCTGTTTTCTAAATAAAATTATATGGGAGCATGGCCATGCTCTTTACTTACACAATGTCTAGGCCTGCTTTGACCCTACAAAGGCAGAGTTGAGTAGCTACAACTGAGACCACAGAGCCCACAGTGGGTAAAATATTTACTTTCTCATCCTTCATAGAAAAAGTTTGCCGACACTTGTACTAGAAAGAGCACCAGCCACAGAGCACCAAGATTGGCATTTCATAAACTCCAAAGCTCTGATTCTCAACCCTGCTGTAACTCCAGCACAGAGATGGGAAAAGACATATTCCCATCAGTAATTCCATCGTACGTCCAGTAGTGGAGATACTCGCAGTACACACACATACACGAAAAACAGATTTTCCACGAAGCTAGTGAAATTTAAACTTCAGGATCTCTCACTTGCACCAGGCCTTGAAAGAAACCCCAATCATGTGTTCACATGGTTATATGATTCTGCAATGATTGCACAAAGAAAGTATAGGGACCATTGTCTTTCTCCATTCCAGCTTTGCCTCCATCAGTCTTTGCCACGTGTTGGACAGTGCTAGAAGGGATGTGGGAGTTTTGTGAATCCAATTAAATAGAAGTTGAGTTGGAGAGTTGGAGATGTGTCTACTTTGAGTTTAGTGGGACATAAGTAGAGATAGACAGACATAAGCTACCATGGCCACTTCTCTTCATGGTTAAGTGCTTGCCAGTCCTCCCAGGATGGGAATGACTTGCAGGGATAGTCTTCCCACCCACTGAACTGACTCACTGGTGCTGTGACACAAAGGTGCAGGCATAGCTGTCCTAGCACTATATGGGTATGTCTGATGGCTCCCATTAATGAAAGTGTGTAGTCATGGGGGAGAAAAAGTTTTGAAATATGTGAAGCCAGAAAGTAGTCTATGGAAAATTCTATGCAGTCTTACGGTTCATATATGAAAGAAACTTGACAGCTCTTCCCCAAACTGTTAACAGTCTTAGAATGTTGAATGACACTTTTAATTGCAAGTGGTGATGCTGAAAAAGACTTTCCCATCAATAATAATTTTTTTCCGTCAATCACACTAAAAAGGGGGTCAAATTACCTATTTCTTTAGGTAGACAATTATGCAACAACATTGCAATTATTCAAAAAGATAAAAAAGTATGCAGCCAACAAATGTGGGAAACCAGTGTTATACAGTGTGTCAAACTATTCGTTAATACAAATATCAGGTTGTTTTCCGGATTTTATAATGTTTGTGGTCAGCTTTTTAAAATTAGCAATGTCTTGTGGTTTTTCTTTTATTTTAAAAACATTCTGTATCCCTTTTCCTAAATAGGGTCCCCCAAATCACATAAGCCTTAGGCCCACAACACCTGGCCTACGAACACACGCATTCGTGTATTATTAAAAAACAAATTTTCTTTTCTTTTTTAGTGCTGGTCATCATAACCCACTACACTGATGCCATAGCCTACTAATGGAGTAAGATTCACAGTTGAAGAACTCTCCCTTAAAAATCCATACAAAGGTGGGGACTCCTGGGTGGCTCAATCGGTTATGTGTTTGACACTTGTTCTTGGCTCAGGTCTTGATCTCATGGTCATGAATTTGAATTTGAACCCCAGTTGAGTTCCATACAAAGGAATTCTTATTTTAAGTGAATCCTTTGCTACATGGAGCATGTCACATTCCAAGCTACCTAGCTATGATGGGCTGGATGGGATGGAAAGAGCCTAACTTTCAGAGTTCAGTTGATCTGGATATGATTCCTGACAGCACCTTATTAGCTTGGTGTGTTCCTGAATGTAATATTTGACTTTCCTGTGCCTCAGTTTCTGTATCTGTCAAATAGGGTAAATGGTACCAACTGCACGGGGTTGTTGGGAGGGCGAGATGAGGGACCCTGTGTTAACGGCAGAGCCCAGAACCTGGCCTACAGCAGGCTGTCTATGCTGGCGGTTTCTGCCCTTTCCCATCCACATCCCCTGCGAGCCCCCAGCAGCTCCTGCGCAGAGAATACAGCTGGCAAAGAGACACTCAGAGGAAAGCCTCTGTAATTAATGTCATATTCACTCAATTTCAGGTCTAGACAATATTTTTCTAAAACAATTGCTTCCAAGGGCCAGTAATAAAAACAGAACAATGTCAGTCATCAGAACTCAGAAAGGGGAGGAGAAATACTGCCTCTGACGAGTCCATTCTAACTTTGATCTGAAATCCTACATTCCTCTGGGGACTTGTAGTAAATGATTTCCACACTTCTCCACGGCTGTTGGTCCTTGCTGTGCACGGCCCTGTGACTCAGGAAAAAAGACAGGAATTCAGCGAGAAGACAGCTTTGAGACTGTCCTTGAGGGGATCCAGAAGCCTCAGTGGCTAGGGTAGCAGGTCAATTGCTTTCTGGAGGTCACTGTCAGAGGTCCGGTGTGAGGCAGGTACTCCAAAAACTGTGGGAGCCCCACCTCTCTGACCTAGATGATTTCCCCAGCCAGTATTCTGGGGTCTGAAATTCACATCCATCTGCTAGGTAGGGTTGAGCCTACAAGCAGCTACCTGTGTCCTGGGGTGCCAGAGGAGATGTTGAGAGAGAATTGCAATTTTCCCTGGCATTGGACCTGCTAAGGGGGGCTCTACTCTTCCCCACCCTTAGGCCTCCTTACTAGTCAGGAGCAGGAACTTTGGAAGGCGCCAACCACAGCCACCCAAGAGCTGTGCTTTGGAGAAGTAACATTTTGGTGGATTACCATGCAAATGGTGTCCCCTGAAAATGGGCAAAGCTATAGTCCAGGTGCTGGCAATTTAAATCTGTCCAGAAAAGTTTCTTCACATCTCCTCCGTGGAAAGAGAGATGGAGACCAGAAACAGAGAGAGATGGAGAGGCTGGTAAAAGGAAGAAGAGAGAAAGATCTGGAGGGAGACAAAACAAGGAAACTGGAGACAGAGGCTGCGTGGTCTTTGTTATAGTGCAAGAGAATAAACCAAAACTCTTTGGTAAATAGAATTCAGCAAAGAAGCGAGCAGATGTTCCCAGGAACACAGGGCACAGCAGGGCACAGACCACCCAGAGCTCAGACTCCTTTACCAGATCTGGCGTTTTGTCACCAGAGGGAGTCCTCTCAGTCACCAGGGGCCCTGGGAGTCATTTGGGTCTATGCCACCACCTTAGATTCCCATATTTGAATAAAGACAAGCCTTTGTGATCCAAAAGGAAAATCTGCATTCTCTTCCCCCTCTCTTCTTTTCCCCCTACTCCCCTGGTTCAATAGCTAGAAAGATTTAAGATAACTCAACACAACAGGAAGGAGCAGTAACCGAAAGAGGCATGTCACACACTCACCAGGCAACCCATTTTAAAGTTCCTCTCCAGCCTCCAAAAATAGGGGCTCCCCCTGCAATTTCTTTAACCCAGTCAGTCAAAGATCCCCTTCTATCATGAGCGTATCCTCAACTGAGTACGAAGTGGGATCTGATCTGAGTAGATCATGTATAAGTGAACAACAATCTTTCTTAACCCTTTCAGGAGCATTTATATTGTAAAAGAGCAAACCAAGACAAAAAGAAACAAAAAAATGGTGATGAGTCTCTAATTGGTAGGGTTCCAAGTAGGGTGGCAAAGGGGAGGAAAGAATTTCAGGGAGGGTGGGAGCCTTCACAAAAGGATGAGCTCAGGTCCCTGGGAGGCTGGCTGTCTCCTCTCTGGCCCGTGTCTCCTGCAGCACATGTAAAATCAGTTCCAGTGAGCAGATACTCAGCCTCTACAGAGCTGTGCCCTGTACTGAAGTTTGTCTGTATTATGATTTGTGTGCATTCACTGATTTTGTTTGTGTCATGTACAACCTTACCTTCTCTGCCACCTAGAGAAAAAAATCATAGGATGGGAAGAGCGTTAAACAGCTTTGAGGGCAAGAGGTGAGGTGTCTGGAGACCAGTAGGAGGGGTGAGGAAGTGGGTCTGAGGGGAGGGGGTGCAGAGCAAAGTGACACTCCTACAGGGGATAGCAGGGTCCCAGGAAGGAGGAAGCTGATGAGAGTCCCCAGCCATCTGCAAGACGGTCAGGATCACTTCATAGCTTCTTGTTTCTTGACTCTCTGATGATTCTCAGAGGGCAGACAAAGTGAGTCATGTGCATGGGAAACCCTAATCTCTGAAAACAAGTGATGACAATAATGATTACTAATAACTAGTAGGATGTTCTGTAACTTACAGAGCATTTCTGCATAGATTGTTCCTTGATCTTGGCAACAATTAAACTGTGAAGTAGGAGTTACTTTAATCTCCGTTGTATAGGTAAGAAAACTGAGGCTCGGTTGGGATTTTTTTTAAAGATTTTATTTATTTATTCATGAGAGACACAGAGAGAGAGAGAGAGAGAGGCAGAGACACAGGCAAAGGGAGAAGCTCTCGCTCCACGCAGGGAGCCTGCCATGGGACTCAGTCCCGGGACTCCAGGATCACTCCCTGAGCCGAAGGCAGCGCTAAACCGCTGAGCCACCTGGGCTGCCAGGGACTTTTTTTTCCATGATCTAATAGCCTATAAATGGGAGTATCTGGATTAGATACTGGGACTCTCCTGCCATTCCACATGAGAGTGGTCTCCAAGAGCACATAATCTACTCTTCCACACTCGATCTTAGCCGAAAGGCCACGAAGTGATATAATCTGCTCTTCTAAATCAATTTCCACCCAGAAGCTCTCATTGGTTTGTGTAATGTTGAATTAACTTCATGCCAGCCCACTGTAGTCCTGGCAATAGATAGGAGGAGTGTGATGGTTCAGAACATGATTCTAGAATCAATTGCTTGGGATTGAACCCCAACTTCTCAGACT